>NC_091392.1:91643070-91961570 GCF_032191515.1 Phaenicophaeus curvirostris
GAGAAGACTGGAAAAGGAACAACTACACGTATGCATCAATCTATCGAACACTATTCTACCTTAACATTAGTACTATACTGTCAAAACAGTTCTGCAGTTATTGTGCAAAAGTCTCATATCACACAAGTTGAAATGCATGGATGAATATGAAGAACTAGTGTTTTGTACTAGAGGTACAAGACAGTGGAAATTTATACTGTGTCTAAAAAGACTCAACAGGGGTTCATTATAAAGAACTATTTTTGCACTTTTCTGGGAAGAAAATGTTGCAGTGTATGGTAGAAAATAAATTACATTTTCCTTTCTTGAAAATCTGTGAACTTAGTATTTTTAGATAGAGTAATGTCTAACAATAATACAAGGGAACACAACGGTTGGCTGTAATCACATTGGTGAAAAGAACTGTTTTTTTAATGCAAGAAACAAATTCAGTTTCCCAAATATCAAGAAGAATGAAGCTGCAAACTTTCACTAGAAATGCAGCTGGCTGGTTGGAAAAAATGAACATTTTTATGGTTTTTTTAAATGAATTTTTTGCTCCACTGCAAAAAGACAAATACTTCACCAGAAACAGTACAGAAGTCCTATTAAGAATGTGAGTCAAAATTAACTTTTGGAATTCTGTTTTGACCCAAAGTTGGTCATTATTAAGTCAGTGATCAAGCATGACTTTAGGAAGTATTCTTCCTTATTTTGTTTCATTGTTAAGGAAGGGTGACAATGACTGTCACGACACAACTTTCTCATTTAAGATGAACTCCCAAATGACCCTGGAATACAGAGGAGATTTTGCTCTCTGCCTTTTTTGAAACCTACCCAAAGGGCAGCATATCCCCATGCATTGCATATTTTATGCCTCAAAGAAGAGCTTCTGAACAAGAATATCATCATTTGTCCCATCAGCACAAATGACAAATTCACAAATGCCTACTCACAGAAAGATCATTACAAGCTTAATTATGATTCAAAAATTGTTCTTAGGATTCCATCTGATTGATCAGTAAAACCACTAACAGGGAAAAAACACAAATGAGGCATACAAGTACAGAATTGTGTCACCTTCTTTGTAGTTATATAGAAATATGTTATACAGACATTCACTGTCAAAACGTCAATATACAGTGTTGATCCAAGGGTGTAAAACAATTTTATGCAACACTTTCCAAATGAGTTACTTTTTTTCTCTGACATTTCAAAAATACCCCAACCCATCCAGGATTCAGATCTATATTCAGATATAGGTATCTGCAGCAGACACAAATGTAATTAATCTAGTAATGCACTACACTAAAAATGTTGTAGAAGCTGTAATCACCATGAAAAGCTAATTATTCACACTGTTTTGAGACAGTTCCAAGTCATAAATACCTTCTAGTTAACAAGTCTCACAAGGAAGTATTTAGTCTGAAGAGAGTCATTCATTTTACGATCAAAAAATAATTCACAGAGAATCTGGAAATAATTTAATAATATTGCCTGATCTCCTCCAGGATTAAGAATTATATTCTTACAACATACAATTATGCAATTTTAATCTTCATAACTTTTTTATAAACTGTGTAGCACTAGTAATAGTTTTGTAACTGTATTCACTTATTCTTCAGCTTCAGAATATATTAGGTGTTTTTTACTCTCTGACATACATCATGGCCAAATTCAACCCTAGTGTGAAGAGTGCAATTTCATTTCTCATCATAAGATATGTCTTTACTAAATTCCAGAACATAATTTCATTCTTATTTCCACAGGTTCAGGTAATTCTACAAATGCATTAATGATCACTGAAGTGATACAAATCCTATGGTTCTAGGCAAGATACTATAAACGTTAGCAAAACTGGAGAATTTACATTCAGCACAGTCCCTGTGCTGAACTAACTTGTTATTATGAAATGAAAAGCAGGAAAATTTGTTTCAATGCCGGGCTATGAAACTTGGTGATTTGGGCTATAAAAGTTAAAAGCTTTTAGCTTTGCTTCAAGTTTTTTTTGGTTCAATACAGAAATAATAGTCCTGTAAGTGTACAGGTCCCCTCAGTGCCCATCTTTTTGATGATCAAGCGCTGAGCTTCACGCAGAATAAATTTAAACTAAAGTACACTACTTAAGTGATACCTCATAACAAATGTTTGCTATGGAAATTAGTTACCGGGTTTAGTTCGTGGCTTTTTGGTTCTGGCAGGTGGTCTAGGTTTAGATGCAGAAGGTGTGGGTTTTGCTTCTTTAGGAGCTGAAAGAAATATACTGGATTATAAGAATATCCTTTCCACTGTACCACACAAAAATTACATTCTTCAAGACTGAAATGAAACAATGAATGGCCACTGGGAACAAAAGCAAATGGTGAAATCAGAATTGCTAAGACTTCCCAAAAATCTTCCAAAGAATTCACTACACCAGCAAAGTACCTGTTTGTTCTTCACTTAAAAATCAATAAGTAAATTTAAAATATGTAATTGTAGCCTACAATCACACCAAAAGCTCCTTTCAGTAAGTTATCAAATGAATTTTTGCTAGATACCTAAGAAGTAAAATAATAATTGTGTTTATCCTTTTGAACTCCAGGCCAATTTTAAGCAGTAAAAAGACATCTGTAGATAAAATATGGTATGGAGCTGGAAAAACATGGAATCAATAATAAGGGAAATACTTCATAACTGTGGTAATTGAATTCTGTTACTAATAGATATAGCATCAGCTAAATGGTAACAACTAAGAGCTAACAGTCCTAGAAACCTTTTTCCCCTGAACATGCATGTGCTGAAACTGCAGTTAGCTAAATATGACTGTTAATATAAAAACTGATAAAGCTACAGGTGGGTTTCAGGTGGTGTAATCAGTAATTTTGTTCTTTTTTTTAAAGCAGTGCTATGAGACTGCTTTCCAAGAAAGGTTTCATAGCAATAGACACAGTGGAAAAGCAAATGACATTTGTAGAAAGAACAAAGTAGAATAAGACATATGAAGTGATGGAAAAGTGTTTTTCACGCCAAAATGACATTCAGAAAGATTCATAAGAGAACAGTAGAATAAACAAGTCCATCCAATGCTGCAGGAATCCTTCACTGGGAGTTCTAGGATTAATGTCCACAACGCTAATTTTGCAGTTGGCCTTTCAATATTATTTCCAGTAGGGTTTTAATGACTTTCTGAGACTAAAATTATGTCGGTGTAGAAAAACCTCCAAAAAATGGAACACAATTCCGAAAAATTTTACTGCAGTATAGAACTAGCAAAACAGTATGGAAAAAAACCTCAAGTTTCTTTTTCTCCTAAGTTTAGAAAAGCACATTTCTGAATGCTTATTCCCTAACTTTATTCCTCTCAGAGAAATGGATTAAATATAGAAAAAGCTATAAGATGAAGTGAAATAGTACAAATTCAGGCCTGGAATGCAAAGAAGAGTGACCAGCAGCTACAGAAGCATGTATTACCTAGTGTTGCTATTGGTTGTTCAGCAGTCTGAGAAGCTTTAGGCTCCAAAAGTGGAGATTTAGGGACTAGAAAAGAAAAATTCAGGTGTAATTGAACAGGTTAGTAGACGTGTCAGCAGTAAGACAAAAGTATTATCATTTTGATAATTCAGGGTGTTCTTATGTTTTTAAATAGAGTAGATAAATATGTAACTGAGTCCTACTCCTATGCATAACACCCTATGCTTGTTTTAGTTTTGTTTCCTAAGAAAGTTCACAGTGTGTGCCTGTGGCTATATGTTGAGAGTCTGCTTCTAGGGCTCCTTCCCCATATTTATGGTCTCAGGACATTTTTAATCCATTGATTCAATCAACAAATACGTTCCTTTTATGTTGTGGGAGATGAATAAGAAAGGACAGCTGAGGGGTTTGACTCAAGTAAAGACTGCAGTTCATAACAAATACCAGAGAATCTACACCAAAGAGGAAACTACTGAATATCTCCAGTCAGAGTCTGCAGCTGATTGCAAGACATGTAGGAGAATCAGACAACTCTGGCAAGGCACAACATAATATTTATTGGTCCAGTACCTGAACCACTAAAGGAAACAAATTCATCTTCCTTAATCCAAAATCAGAAGAAAGTGAGTACAGATATCTCTTTTTTGATCAGAAAGCAGAAAAGGAAAAACAGAGACAATAAGATAATAAAGTTCCCATGGTCAAAGAATGAATCTTGTGTATATGAATGTATCCCCTTCTGCTTGGAGAAAGCTCTACTATTTCCACTAAAATAGCAAACCTTTCCACAGAGTTCCTTGCAGGAGGACTTATTGATCTACAAATGATATTAAAAACCGATGTGTCACTCAGAAGAAGATTCTTTCCCTTCCAGTCCTCCTAAAGTTTACAAAACTAGAGAACTCATTTATGTTTTTATCTCTGGACTGAAACACATGAAACTGATGAGCTTAACTCTCATTCCTTTTGCTAGGCAACATCAAACGACCAACTTTAGAATGATGAGTTAGTCAAGATGCTCATGTATTGCATAGCTCCTGTCCTTTTAAGGAAGTTTTGCTTAGATAGTTTTAGTGAACATATGTCTTTGCATACCGACTCATACAAATTGTGTGCACAATTACCAGGTTTCACATGCGGTAGTTCTGGGGTAGCAGATGGTTTCACTTTAGAAGGAATAAGTGGTATTTCTTTTGGAGCTGAAAGAAAGAGCTCAGTTTGCAATCAAAAAACATTTAACAAGGGTTTCCCGCAACAAAGTGCACATGCCATGAGTTTATACTGAAGGACAGACGACTTAGTATGGAATGTCAAAGCGGTATGATGAATTCAGAGTTTAAAGCATGGAGTGGAGATGATATTGAATTGCTGTGCCTAGATCAGAAATAGATTCTGTGTCTGCAAAACAATTAAAATTTCCACTATGAGAGGTCTACCTGTCAGAGACAAAGTCAACACATGCATGTGCATGAGAGTGAGAAAACACTTCAATGAAAGTATGATGGAATTTTTCATGCAAGAGGCAAGTTTTACTTCTCTGATGACAGCAAAACCATCCTGAACTATGTTCTTATACAGAGATCTATCAATAAGAATCAGTTTAATGCCAATGGAAGAATAAGAGTCTACAACCAGGAAAAAGAATAATGATTATGCATGTGAAATGATATGCTGGAAGAAATGCATTCGTATGGGTTGTAGTGCTTAAAACAAACACAGAGTTTTTCACTGGGTGAAAACAACAACATTACCTAATGTTACCCTTGGCCATTGAAAAGGACGAGAAGTTTTAGGTGTGAAAGATTCCAGAATGGATTCACTTGTTGCTGTTGGAAGAAATGATGACAGTCATAAGGGAGCAAATGGAAGAAACTGTTCCTTCATTACCAAAACCAAATTTGTTTTTACAAGAAAAACAAGTGTGTCACTAATGTTTGGACACTTGTCAGTTTAGTGTGTGTTAAAGGGAAATTCAGTCTTTTGAGCTGCACAGAGCTTCAGTGACTATAAATCAGCGCATTTGTGATGTGCAGAAATTCTTCATGTTCATTTTCTCCTTCCTTCATTGCACCTGGTCTGGATCTCAACCGCTGCCAAGTAAGATTTTAAGTTGAACATTTGAACGTTCTGAGTTTTGGTCCACTACTTAAGGAGGATGGTATGGTGTAAAACGTAAGAATTTAATGAAGATGACATGTTGAACAATCAATTAGTCAGACAGTAAAAACGTACAAATTTGGAGTAGAAAGCTGACAACAGTTCCAGCTATGGTTTCAGTCCAGAAGTATCAAGCATCTGTGACTTGTTAACCAATTTCATGCATTAAGGATACACTTGCTTCGTATTATTAACAAGGCTACAGCAGTAGAATACAGCCTACAGCATGTATCACAGTATTTTCAACAGCAGAACTGGACAATAAACACTGTTTTCTCAGTTATCTAAGTGGAATATTTTTCAAAATACTGAATGAAAATCACATGACTATGAGTTGCCATATACATTTTACGTGCAAGAAATTATCAATTTCAACCATTAACAGCAATCTATTAGGAATGAAAAATTCAGGTATTAGAGTCTAATCCAAAAGTGCACTGAAAGAGAAGTTTACCAGTGTACTTATTTCAGCGAGTCTTAGAGCAAGGCTTGAGGTAGTGAATTAAGAACTAGGTAGAGATTATTGTACCTGGTCCAGCATCTGCTGTTTCAGGCTTAGTAGGTGTCACAGGGCTTGAAAGAACAGGCTGAATACCACTCAAAGCTATAAAAAAAACCAGGTCACAATATCTATGATTATTAATTCTACACATAGGTTTCTTTTAAATAAAATCAAACAAAAAAAGTATAGGTTATAATATACCTAATTTTCCTACGCAAAATTCCACCCACAATAAGCATACCTTACCTTGACAATATACCAGAGCTGCTTTGGAGTGGAAGCTGAAGCTAGTACTTAAAATGACAACCGAAACTAGAATGTCAGCCAACCAAATCTAATAGCACTTAGACAGCATGGTCCATGTAGTCTAAGGCAATCCAGAAAACATAAAGATACAAGAACTTCTAACACCATGGTGTGCATAAAGCACTCAAAAATGCAGAAAAAAATATAATATTGAAACCTAAAAACCACTTCAAATATATTTCTGTAAAAAAAGACTGTCCTGATTCTCTTTGGTGTTTTCTGTCAAGATTTTGTTAGTAATTTTTAATGTTTTATAATCTATGTACATGTATACACATATAAAACAAAGGTAAAATAAAGTAAAGTGAAAAAAGCCCTGAACAGTAAGAACTAGTAAGAAAGAAGCTTACTATGCTGGCATAAATAATATAGAGTATATAAATGTCTGTATCCATCTATCTGAGAGTATAACAATTAAGTTTGGAAGCAAATAATCCAAGTAATTTTAAAATTCTTATTCTGATTTAAGCATTACTGTTATTGTTATTATTATTATTATACCAACATTACTTCATTTAAGTATATATCAAAATAGCCCTAGTAGCTTTTTGAGAGACAAATGTAAGATCAAAATCACCACTAAGTGAGTTTCTCAGCAGTAAACACAAGTTGTCTTGGCACATGTGAAGAATGGTACTTTATCTACACCGTCAATCATGACTCAAGCAGAAGACAAATACGGCAGATGGACAAAGTATCTGGGATTAACAGGATTTTAAAAATGCCATTAAAACACTAGAAGTGGTTTAACTGAAAAGCTAATGCATTACTATTACCTATTGTTGTTGTTAGCACATAGGGTGTTCTGGAAAGCGGAGTCATAGATTTTTCCAGGTCAGCTGAACTTGTAACTGCAGAAAAATGTAAAAAACCCTGAGAGACAGAATCTTATTGGTGCAGAAGTGAGGGGGGTGTGGGAGTGGTGAAATCAGAAAAGAAGTAAGACTGTTTTACATTGCTTTGCAAGGTGCCAGCACCACTATAATAGTTGTGTGAAGATGGACCGGTGGTACAAATGAAAAGATGTTACAAGAAATATGATGAAATATTCAAGGATAACAGACAATATGATGTAAAAATACAAAAAGAACAGATAAAAAATAATTTTAAAAGAGGTGAAAAGCAAAGAAAGACTTGCTTATGACTTGCAAGAGAAGATGTGACATACTGAAAAACAGTTGAAAAACATTCTTTAAAAAGCAGAGGTGACAAAGGTGACACCTACAATTTCTGATACACAAAAAGCATTTTCTTGCAAAAGAGAAGGTAGAAAAACCCTACAAGGGTTAATATAGGCAAGAACTGCAGCATCATCAGAAAAGACCTTGAAGTTTGTGACACTCAGCTAACAGAAATACAAGATTTCTTAAGTGCCACAAAAACATACTTCAGAATAATTTTCCACCACTTGGACCGAGACGCTATGAAACACGGCCACCATTTCCAGGAATCTAAAATTCCATTGCTTCTCAAAGGGAAGGATACATTAATACCATACATCATACTTCTAACTTGCACTTGACTTCAGGTTTGTAGACTTACCAGCCTACTCATGTAATGCTTTTGTAATGTCATGGGCCAAAAAATACCTCAAAGCCACAGGACTGGTTTTGTACACCTGCCAATGTGAAAGAAGCAACTGCCATAATAATTTCCAGCCACTGTCACCAAGTGTCATATCCAGTGCCTTAACTGAATAGGATATATCACGTATGGCTATGCCTATGCTTCACACCAGCATAGGCCCAAGAGGAATAATAGTAAATCCAAAAGCACAGTAAAGTCTGTTGGGACAATTCCTGTCTTTTATTGTTACCAGATCTGCTAGAAATCACTACAAAATTAGGTCAGTAGCACAGCCAGGTGCGAAAGCCTGACAGTGTTTTGAACCTTGAAGAAATATGCTGTGCTTCAATGAAACCAGAAAAATGGGATTACTCTTCATACCTTAACATGACTTCAAAAGCAATAATAGAGCAGAACATTCCAAATTCCAGTTAATGACAATGTAAAGTTACAGGCAGATGACAATCAGCCACCTTGAAGGTCAGCAGCAAAGAAACCAAGAGCTGCACAATGGACCAGGAAACCTTGGTGGGCAGCTGAACTGCAACACCATCCTCTTCTGCCAGCTCAGACAGAATTTGCTATTTAAGAGCACTGTCATATTTTGATGTGTCAGAGAAAGGAATACCCTATACCAAAACATGGAGAAGCAGGGAAATAGCAGCTGAAAGCAATGTGTGACATTGAGTTCTCTATGCAAGCTGTCATTCAGTCCCTGCAGAAAATGCTTGTCAACAATGGAAAAAGCATGGAACCAAACAATAGAATTGCAGAATAAGTGCGGTGAATGCATTGGCAAGCCAAGCTGCACCACGTCTTCATACTTTCCATGAAAGATGACAAAGATGCCAGGTGGTTTGAGGTGGGGGGTGTTATGGGGAGTGAGTGAGGTAGGAGGAAATGAAAAGAAGAATTTCCGCTAGTTACCCATCACGGTTTGCTGGGTTGCCAGGGAGGAAGGAGTGGTAGATTTCCGCCTTGGTTTCCGAGTAGCTAAGATCAAACACAAAAACCACGTTCAGAACCTCAGACAGGCTGTTGTTGCATGGGTGGTATCAAGACTGAAGTATAAACGAGGAGACATGGCCCTTCTTAGGAAGGCTGCCATGTCACAGCAGCACTTCCCATAGCAGCATAAAGCTATCTTTCAGCTGGCAGAGATAGCCCAAGGTAATAGAGTAAACCTAGAAATGGAACCCCCCAAAAAGGCAACAGAAAGCTTACAAATGGAGCAATTTCTAATAAGGAGACCTAAGTCATCAGCCACATCATTGACCCACTTTTCAGGGCATCAAAACTTCTGAACAGGCTCATCATTGCAGAGAAAGGCACTGCCAAAGTAATCAATGTAAGAAGGGAATCACGGGCTATTTACCCTTCACAGTCCTCGTGGTTTCCAGTGAAGTGGATAAGGTGGAGTCCAGGTCTGGTCTCTGGGTTGCTACTGTCAGACATGGAAATGATCTTGAGGTATTTACATAATCTTGCCACAGCACTACAAGCAGCACTGGTTCGCAACACCCCAAATGTTTGCATTTAGGACCATACATCCCTTTTCCTGGCATTATCTCGTGACTCAGTGACCAAGTTAGATGTCAACCATCTTGCAGTCTGTAGTTGAAACTAACACAATACTCCTAGAAACACAGTTGCTAAATGGCTCACCTTCAGCTAAATGGCTTTCCTTCAACTAAATGGAAAAATGGCTAAGTGTCTGTTGCACCAAACAACTCCTTACATTTCCTTGGAAGATGCAGACAAAACAGTCATTGCAGACTGATGATGGGAGCCAAAATATTCATCTCTGTATTCAGAATTTAAGATCTGATTTCACTTTTCCCTACTATCTCCCAAAGGCTTCATTCTAGAAGTCAGAAATCTTAGTCCCTTGTTCTAATAAAGTGCAACGACTTTGAAGAGGCATTGATGCAAAAAAATGTCCAAAGGAAATTTTTCTATAGAATTCCAGCTCCTTTTTCACCCTTGTACAACCCATCCTCCCATTGTATTACCCAAATTTTGCATAGATAAACTGCACATAAAGCAGTGTAGAATCTAGTCTATAAATACTCATTTGCACTCTGCATCTTTGGTACGTGAGGGGCTTACTCCAGATGAAAGGGAAGCAAGAATCCTGTTGACAGTTTTCAAACACATACAAGGATCAATATATTGGTAGCTATAAGGAAAAGGCCCCTAGTGATTTCTCTGGATTTGTTTTATATTCCCAGCAAGGTGTGACAATGAGTTCTCTATGCAAGCTGTCATTCAGTCCCTGCAGAAAATGCTTGTCAACAATGGAAAAAGCATGGAACCAAACAATAGAATTGCAGAATAAGTGCGGTGAATGCATTGGCAATCCAAGCTGCACCACGTCTTCATACTTTCCATGAAAGATGACAAAGATGCCAGGTGGTTTGAGGTGGGAGGCATGATGGGGAGTGAGTGAGGTAGGAGGAAATGAAAAAAAGAATTTCCGCTAGTTACCCATCACGGTTTGCTGGGTTGCCAGGGAGGAAGGAGTGGTAGATTTCCGCCTTGGTTTCCGAGTAGCTAAGATCAAACACAAAAACCACATTCAGGACCTCAGACAGGCTGTTGTTGCATGGGTGGTATCGAGATTGAAGTATAAACGAGGAGACATGGCCCTTCTTAGGAAGGCTGCCATGTCACAGCAGAGAGATGTGCTGCCAAAGTAATCAGCGTAGGAAGGGAATCACGGGCTATTTACCCTTTACAGTCCTCTTGGTTTCCGGCAGAGTAGATGAAGTGGTCTCCAGGTCTGATCTCTGGGTTCCTACTGTCAGACATGGAAATAATCTTGAAACACCTACACAATCTTGGCAGAGCAGTAAAAGCAAATCTGCTTCAGAACACACCTGTACTTAGGTCTATTTAAAGCAATGTGTCCGTTTTGCTGGCAATATATTTTTACTCAGTGACTAAATTAGCCATCAACTGTCTTGCCGTCTTGTGGTTGAAACTAACACAATATTCCTCGAAACACAGTAGCTAAATGACTCTCCTTCAGCTAAACAGAAAAATGGCTGAATGTCTCCTTCACCAAACAACTCCTTTCATTTCCTTGGTAGATTCCCAAAAACCAGTTGTTGCAGACTGACCATGGAAGCCAAGGGACCCATCTTTGCATTCAGAATTCAAGATGACAAGTAGTATGTACCTCCCAAGTACAAGCAATTACAAATACTTCCTTTTTCTATCATGAAGGAATAAATTGCACATTATTCTACCAATATTCAGTCATACATCTAACTCTCTTTAGCAGTTAAATAACTAGTGCCAAAAATGTATTTTCTTACTGTTGTTGTCATCACTATTATTATTATTTTTACAAGAAGCAGATTATATAAAGCCTCATCATTCCTGTAAAAGGCCTCATTGTTCCCCATTCCAAATGAAAATCCCTATTCTTCTTTTAGGTTAGTACTCATTCCAATGAGTAACGTGCCTGTTCATCAAACTTGAACTTCAGTGCTAGCTAGTGAAACAAAATTGGAGAAAATCACCAATGTTTTTTAAGGAAACTATAGGACATCTATAGCACATCAAAAGCAAGACTAAGTGGAAGAGAGTTTATTGCTCTCTACAACTACCTGAAAGAAGGTTGTAGAGAAGAGAGTGCTGGCCTCTTCTCTCAAGTAACAGGGGCCAGGACAAGGGGGAATGGCCACAAGCTCTGCCAGGGGAGGTTCAGGCTGGACTTCAGAAAAAAAAATTTCACAGAAAGAGTCATTGGGCACTGGCAGAGGCTGCCCAGGGTGGTAGTTTAGTCCCCATCCCTGGAGGCATTTAAGGGACAGGTGGATGAGATGCTGAGGAGCATGGTTTAGTGGTTGATAGGAATGGTTGGACTTGATGATCCTGTGGGTCTTTTCCAATCTATTGAATCTGTGTAAAATTATATTTCTGCCATACTGGAAGATCACATTCTAGAAAGAATTTTCAAAATAAAAAACTGCATCAAGAGACACACAGGCATTGGGTGACAAATTCATTTTGTCATCTATCCATGCAAAAAGTGATTTCTCAAGTGACAGAAAAAAGCACAGAATAAAACATCAGAATCATGTTATTAGTGTGTCAAGTGTTTTTGCAAGCCGAAGTGATTAACAAACCTAGGTGTTGCTCAAAGCAGATGAAAATTAAGTGAAGTGGTGGCAGGGGAACAGAAAAAAGTATTGTATTTAGTCTCTACTGTTTCTTGGTTTGCAAGGTAAAGAGAAGTAGATTCCAGCTTTGGTCTCTGAGTAACTAAGATTAAATCAGTAAACTGCCTTCAGATTTTACAGATGAACAGTGTTTTTTAAAGCAGTGTTGGTACAGAGTTTTACATGAATGAAGCCCATATTACCTACAGCTTTTTTTCATAAATATTTGCATTCATCACAGCATTTTCCATTTTTAACTTGCTCAGTTAATGTAAAATACAAACAATTAACTTTTTAGTGACTAAGACCTATCAAGCAGAAAACTACAAAGAGGGATTGAGAAGATTAATAATTAAGTATCTCATTCTTATCACTTATATAAATGACTGATCACCCCACTGACACATATGGTATTGTCACTGACAGGAAAAAAATCAAATAGTTTTGAATAAATTTTAAAATAATGCTTTCCATATTTAAGCATTGACAAAATGACAGAAATTATGATAGAATCACTGTTTAACCTTCACTGTTCTTGTGGTTTCCAGAGAAGGAAAAGTTGTTGGCTCCAGGACTTGTCTTGGGATAGCTAACATCTGAGAACGTCAGATGTTGTGGCAGTCTCTCTATGCATATGCAAGCACCACTTTAATGACGTCCAGATAAATCAGTATTTAGACTGTAGTTTCTCAGGTATACTTATCCTACCAAATAAGCAATATTTTTTTTTGTCACTTCGTATTACCAAAAAACCCCACCTATTTGCTAATCACTGCTCTTAGTAGACAGTAACAGCTGTCATGATGTTCCAGAGCTGTCATTTAATTTCAATAAATGACAGATCCCAAACTTCGCTTTCTAGCATCAAGTATTTTCAAACTACAGATTGAAAACTAGTCAATGAATATGCAGCCAGAACTTCAGCCTATATCAAAGATACTGTCAAGTTTTGGAAAAGACCACCTTATATTTAACGTGAAAAACAATTAACTAGCTCTCATTAGTATATTATTCAACATTCTTAAAAATCCGAACTTTGGAGTGAAAACAATATATGCCTGGGGAAAAAGAAAACAACACCCGCTCTGCAGAAAAATGCATACAGGTGAAGTTAGTAAGGGTTTCCATCAAGAGCTGAGCCAACTAGAAGAAGAAAAACAGACTGTGCTTTCTTAACTGGTATCTGTAAACATCTTCTTAATTTACAGGAACAAGTTTCCATTCTGAAGAGGTATTAAGTACTTCAAATGGACAGAACCTCCTCTCCACACTGTTAGACAACCACGAGCTAAAAGAATCATCACATTTATCTTCCAGAAACCAGTGAACGGAAATGCTAATGACAATAGTGAAATGCAAAGATCGTGATAAAATAATCCCTTTGCTTGCATACAAATATATTATACACAAAAAGAATGTTTCTGATAAAAGCATAGACCAAATTCTTAACACAAGCAGAAGATAGGTCAAATAGTAGATATAAGATAATGGAATCAAAATTTTGACACTACCATCACAGCGGCAGAAGCATATTACAGGAAAACTGGAAGAGCACAGATCTGATGGACAAACAGAGAAAATTTCAAGCATGGAATTCTTATTCTGAAAGAACTCCATTAGACTCCTACTGTCTAAGCAAATAAAATCCTTTGAAAATATATGTGTTTGTAGACAGGGTGATGAAGGTGAAGAAAGTTTCAGAAATTTCTCCTTTACAATGATCCATTTGGCTACACACTTCTCTGTCTCTGGGCTATTTATTGTCCCCTCTATTTTCATTTCGTTTGCTGAAAAATGGAAATAACTAGAGTTCCACAAATATGTTTTCTGAATTACCTAGCCCCATATTTGGACCTTTACTAGCACTGAGTTGAAGGTTTAATATAGCAGTTAAGATGACAAGTATGAATCAGAGTACCTACTTGTCAGTGTACAGGGCAATACTATAAAACGTTTACAAATATCTAGAGAGGTCTGCAGTAGAAGACAATTTTCAGTGTATACCAAAAGAAGAAAAGGAGAGTTTCTGTGTTCAGCATAAAATTTGTCCTATAGACAAACATCAAAGAAAATGTCTTGATTCTTTAGGATAGATGTGAAAGGTCATTAAACTTTTTATCGAATAAACATATTTCTTTTTTTCTCCTACGCATATCTGGACTACCAAGTCTTAAGCTATTCTATAAAACCCTTGAACTTGCTTTTGCATCACCCACTGTGCTATCTTTCATCTCCCTACTAAGAATTTTTGAATTTGTATAGCTTAAGAGAACTCCTTCACAAGCAATATACTTGAATAATCTACACAACTGCAGCATTTACAAGTTTTTAACTGTTTTAAAACCACAAATGAAAAGCCAACAGAAAACAAATCTACCAAGAGAATTTCCTACAAACGTTCCATACTCATACCAACATTGTATCTAACCAGGGAGACATCTTAAGTACCAATAATCACAAAGCTTCTGTACAGTAATGACAAAGTAAGAATAAAATAAAAAGCAATATAGCTTCAAGTAGTATCTTAGTTATCAGTATCAGGATACTCTACATATAATGGTGAAATTAAAGTTTGCTTTCCAGCCACACTGTATTCCACAGGCACAGAAGAGCCCATGAACTTATATTGTAAAATTCTATTACATTAAGTAATATATAACTGGATAATGGCAATTACAGGTCATAGTATAGATTAATATTGCAAAAAGTGACCTAAGAATTAGAAAAAAAAACCCCAAACCCAGCATTATAAACATCATATATATTGCCTTAAATGAAAGTAGTACCCGATGCAGAATTTTTATTTTACAGTTGTTCTTATCCCCAAAGAAAATAAAATCAAACCAACATTTCACTCTTCTGCTAATTCCTTACTGTCAAGAACACTCAGTTTGCAAGAAATGTCATTATCAGATTGGATTGATGGTATTTCTGGGACTCCAGATGCTTTGGATGTGAATTGTGAAACTATCTGTGTTCCATTAAAAGTTGAAAAGAAAATCTGGATTTAAAATGTTGAGAAATCTCACTGTTGCTGGGATAGCACAACACATGACCCAGCACAAGTTGCATTGTTCAAGACAATATAACTGCAAACAGAAGCAAGACAGATGCTTAAGAGTCCTCTATGTATTACGTGAGAAAAGAGAAAGATATGGAGCCAAACATGTTTGCCACGGCATCCAATAGCTGATGCTACACAGAATTACTAAGAATTTTCTTATTTTAAACTTTATGGAGTTTAAATTACACCAACAGAAAAATGAAATAGTTACAAGTTGGTATAAAAGACTGGTCCTTCAGCACGTTGTAACAAACCCGCTTTCTAGCTGCTGATCAAGAAGTGATTGACACAAAAGAGTTCTTTAACAGGCTTGTCATTTACACTTAGAATCAATCTTAATTTTACTGGAGTCTGGTATAGCAGGTTTCAAGGGTGTTTGAAAGCATTACTTCTCCCTCAGAAGTGACAGCTCAAGATCTATTTGTTGCAAATATTTTCTTTAAAAACAAAGTTGTACAGTTTACATTAAAACATTGTACTCAAGCAATACAGCAATACACGTGATACATTTGCTCTTATTCCTACTAGCCCTGGACCTATGCTGTTGCATTTACTGTAGGCAAAATATCTAACTAAATAGCTACTTTAAATATGAAAGGACTTAAGGGTCCATTCTCCACTATTTGGAAGCCTACACGTTCATTGCTATTGATCCTGTTATTTCTGCAGTATTTAGTCCACATTTTCACACCATTAGAACTGTTTCATTCAAGGGCTTAAACGAAACATATTCGCTTTCACTCTTATCCATCTGCAGTATTGCAACTTAAAAAGAGAACACTAGTATATGTAATGAAAGCTGCTAAAACCTGTTATCATCAAACGTAGCAATACAGATTAGTAAATATATTAGGAATGTAGGCCAGAATTAGTAGAGTACTTTCTGGTTCAGAGCAATATACAAAATTTCCTAAGTTAGTCTAGTATTTAAGAAAGCGAATTAAATATGACCGTTCGGTAATTATTCTGATTCATGTTAAGCTTAACTAACAAAATACCAAAAATATGATGAAATCTCTGTGAAAATTTCTATTTAAAATTGCATTGGCAAGTATTACCAGGTACAGCTGACAGCATTTCTTGGATGTTAGATGTCTCAGATGTTGAAGAAATGTGCTGCTTTTCATCAAAAGCTGAAAGAAAGTCTAGAGTTAAACTGAGAACTGACTTCAGAGCCACAATATCTGGACAGCAGCTGTTGAGCAGTGCACGACAACACTGATGTGAGATCAAGCGAGATGGCAGCAGCTTTAAAGATCAGCTGTGAAATGAGATGTTGCGTAATCATTGAAGCTGGTGAGAAATAAGGTAAGCTCAATTCTGGTTTCTCATGCTAGGTAGACTTCTTCTCACTGGCCTTTTTTATAAGTACCTATTCTTTGAAAGAAAATTGCAACTACCAGAAGAAAATTAAAAGCACCATATGCTACAGGGGTCTTTTTGTTATTTAGCCAATATGGTAAAATTATTTTTCAGCTCTGATTACACACAAGTGGCCAAGTTGAAATGGGGGGGAGGAGCCAAAAAAAAATCCAACCTAGCATCAAGTAGTTTTCAAAGTAGCATGTCTGAATCAATTTTAGCACTCTCCACAGCCAAGGGAAGTGATGGCAAGCGATGGAATAGCTAATGGAATTATATACAATTTACCCATCATGCTCCTTCTGGTTTCCGTGGAGGTATGAGTTGTGAATTTCAGGCTTGGGCCCTGGGTAGCTAAGATCAAATGTGAAAACAATTTTGAAACAATAAATGAGATGAATTTTTAGCTAAGGTAAACTTCAGCCCTTTATTAGCAGGTCCTAAAGATCTGCATTTATTTTATATGTATTGTATATGCAATTTTAAGTGACATTTGTGGTAGTCTACTGTGTCCTTTGTCTTGTGAGATTGTAGGTGTTTTTTGATGCATAACATCTAATTTTGAGGCTTTTATTACAAGGCTAGCTCTCTGTTGAGATTTTAACATTCTGTCTGATAGCAACAGCTGACAGCAATCCTCTTATCCCCTACACTTTAATTTGGATGTTCTAGATAAGTCTTTAAAATAAGGATCTGCAAATATTATTTTGATACAGCATGCATGATACATTAGAAGTTAGTAATAAATTATGAATCAGGGCTTAATTCAACCTAAAATATCACTTTATTCACGCAAGTTGGAAAATGTGTACACCTGGCATGGAAAAAAAGCCTTTAGATGACCTCTTTAAGGAAAGACACAGAGTAAATTAATAGCTCAAGTTACAAAATGCATTGTTTTGCCTGCCCACAAAATCTCACTACTAAGCATCAAAGTTAGAAACTTTGTAATTTAGTTTATAAACATATCTGGTGCAATCTGAAATGCACTTTAAATCCAGTTAGCCTGCATTTTTAGAAGTCATGTGGGAATGGTTCAGTGCATAATAAAACATGGTATCAACCTTAAGCAGTATCATAGAATCAGCAAAACACAGAAGGGGCACCAAGTATGCTAGATGTTAAAAAAATCCATCAAATGAATATTCAAAGTACAAACAACTTGAAACAGCATGAAGTTGTGTAGAATTTTCAGCTTTAGAAAGAAAGAAACAAACTATTCCACTCAGAGAGAGTAGTTGTCAGAATCACTAACATCAACCTAATAGCACTATGTATGTGTCTTGTAAAACATGAACTCTCGTGAGGCCTTAGAATTTATCCTAAAACCTGGGATAAAAGAGGCTGAAGAGTGAGTTTTCACAACCAGAAGCCAGCAAAAGAAAATATCCGGTGCTTGTCTGAGAAATGATCATATTAGCCACTAAGAAAACTTAATAATAATTTACCCAGTTCCATTTGAATGAAGTTAAATATAACAGATTGCAAAGGT
Organism: Phaenicophaeus curvirostris; assembly: GCF_032191515.1. Classification (NCBI taxonomy): domain Eukaryota; kingdom Metazoa; phylum Chordata; class Aves; order Cuculiformes; family Cuculidae; genus Phaenicophaeus; species Phaenicophaeus curvirostris. The sequence continues at coordinate 91,661,121 of NC_091392.1, forward strand.
ATTTGAAGAGTTACTGTAAAAAAAAATAACAACAATCAAAAAATACCATGTTCAGCTTCAATCTGCCAAATTGCCCTTTATGAGAATAAATACTTCTGTAATCATAATTTTAAATCAAATGTTTTGAAGGAAATTAAACTCTACAAATAGAGTATTATGAGCGACAAAATTACTGTTATTTGTTTATTTATTTAGAATAACTATTCACTGGCTGCTGCTGACAGTTATACTGACTTTAGGGAATCTGTTGATCAGGCATTTGTGCAAAACCAGGACATCTGAATTGAGGTAAGTAGCCCAATGTAAATCAGTAATTACAGTATGAGTAAATTATTTTCAACTGAAGTACAAATAAACGATGATAATCTGAGTCCTCTGTGTCCTTAAAACCCCCAGAAAAATTATGATTTGTATGTACTATGAAATGACCAAAACAAAAAGACAGAAATATGGTACTCTGCTATTCTGTGTCATGTTAATACTAACAGATTAAAAGATCACTGTTTCAATGTTGTTATCTCAAATGTAGCAACATGTCACATTCTTCCTGTAATACTATTAACCTCAAGGTAACGAAATGCAAATTAACAATACAATAAAAAGTATAATGATATTTCTCATGAGAATCCCTAACACTAATAAAATTACATTTTCAAGAAATGTCATTACCAGATTTTGTTGATGGCATTTCTGGAATAGCAAATATTGTGGATCTTGAAGAAAAAGGCTGTGTTTCATCAGAATCTGAAAAGAGAATCTGAGTTTCAAAAGTTGTGGTGGCATCAAAGCCACTAAAACACCACAGTTTCTAGCTGGCAGAAGCTGTTCTGTAAAAGGAAATGATCATACAAATAAAAATCAAGAATATAAATGACTTGAGTCAGCTGTAGGATGACTGACAGAAAAACAACCAAGCTGTTATCTCCTATGGATACAACATGAGTCCAATCAGAGTAGCATTCTTGTATCTGTTACATTTTCAAGTCACAGAATTTATATTCTTTTGAAGAGCTTAGGTAAAGAAAATTTCAAATAAGAACTAAGCCTACATAAAACTGATTACAGTAATATATGAGTACGTTTCTCAGTCATTCATTCTGAGCAGAATGCTTAGTAGTGACGGGACAATTGATACAATGTACTGACAGGACAAGGGGTAATGGCTTTATACTGAAAGAGGGGAGATTTGAAGTAGATATAAGGAAGAAATTCTACTCTGTGAGGATGGTGAAGCAATGGAACAGGTTGCCCAGAGAAGCTGTGGATACCCCATTCCTGGAAGCATTCAAGGCCAGGCTGGAAGGGTCTTTGAGCAACCTGATCTCATAGAAGGTGTCCCTGCTCATGGCAGGGAGGTTGGAAATGGATGATCTTTAAGGTCCCTTCCAACCCAAACCATTCTATGATAATGATGATGATGATGATTCTATGATGCTTTTTACTTACTAATAAAATTAAATAGTTTACATGAAAGAAACTTGAGACGCACATTTTATTTAAAGATAATGACTTCTCATCTCATTACAGTCCAGAGCAGTGATGAAAAAGTGGAAACTACAATGCAAGCATGTGCTATTTACCTATTGTTATATATCTGGTTACCAGGTAAGAAAGAGATGTTGATCACAACTGGTCTCTCCGAAGCTAACAAAACAGCTAACAAAAGAGAAAAAGTCTTGAGACACTGAGGCAGGCAGTCTTTACAGAGATGGTACCAAGATACTTTCCTGAACATAATCAACAAATTCATATTTTGCCAAGGGACTGGATTTTCCCCACAACTGCCACAAAGTTAGTTTGATATAAACAGCTTTATTGAGAAAGACCAACCTGTGGTGGAAAATGGCTTAAGAACACGTGTTTTTATGACAATATTTTACTGAAAACACAAATGCAAAAAACCAGATTCCACCAGATCACTAAGACCCCTATTTCCATTAGAAAAATTCTGCAACCAGAATGAAAGAAACATGATCTATTTCCATGGGAAGTGGTATATGAAAAACTGAAGAGTAGGTGCTCTTAATATTAAGATCATTCATGACTGATTAAAGTTGAAGGACAAGTAATAAGAAATTCAAGTATCCTGATTCTTTATACCAAGAGGGAATACTGTAGTAGTTCTGAGAGAACATGCCACAGAGAGCAATAGTCACACTTGACTAGCTGCTTAAACTAATGAAGGTAGTTTGATCTGACTGAAATGACCTTGGGTAATATAGTGTTCTCAACTTCACAAAGAAACAAAAATATTGTATTCATGTCGTGGCAGGGTAACTGTCAGTACCACCCATGGAGTATTAACACAGCTGCATGATGTTTGTGTTCATTGTGAAGTTTGCAATAGATAGAAGCTAAGGCTTTTCTGAATTTATCTGTGATGAGAAGCTAAAAGATCACTAAACAAAGTTTAACAAATAAGACTAGGAAAAACATGAATAGTGTAAATATGCTGTAATAAGCTAATCTCCACATGACAAAAAATGTTAATGATTGTTTATCCAATTCCGCTTCTCTGTTGTCAGATGTAAAAGGTTTGAAAGGTGCTTGAAAAATTACTGTAACAGAGAAAGATGCCACTTTAGTGCACTAAGAATTTTTAGCGTGTTAGAACAAATTAATTGCTAACACATTGACTTTTTCTGTAGCTACGTTTACTAAGTTGCAACTAACCAATTCAACAAAAATTGCAAGAAGGTGTCCATTTATTAAGTTTTAGAATTATTTAAATCAAAAATCATCAGCACTGAGCTGGAATGTATAACTTGAAAGGCCCAAAAATTATACAGCTGTTTTACATCGAAGACTTCAAGGTCTCAAACACCACTGCTTTGTACCTTGAGCAGCTACTCATCCTGGCATACGGTGCATAGCCAACCAAATTGATTTCAGAGCAATTCAGCCACCTGTTATAGTAATTCTACCTCAACAAAATAAGGGTAAAAATGCGCAAACTTTCCACTTCCATGAGTGGAAAACATGGAACTTATTTAATTTTACGTTATTTGTGATTTATATCCTACTTTAAACATCCAGACCAGAGAAATACAGCCTTACTATTCTCAAAGTATTTTACGGTTTATACCACTTAGCACTTTTGAACATTTAAAATTAAGGACCAAACCTTTCCTGAGACTCCCAGTATCTTGTCTGTACATTTAGTAAACGTGGAGTATCCACAGTCCTACATTTCCATGTAATCTGTGCATGATCAACAATTCTATAAATAAATCTACTTCAATCATGACATAAGATTTGCACCTGATAAACAAGCACTACACAGCACTCATGTAAGTCCATTCACAAAGATTCCCGTAAAAAAGATTAAAGATTAATCTCTCTTACAAAAGATTGATTACAAAAGATTAATTGCCCTCACAATACTGAACACAATTTGTAAACATATCAAGAGGAGATGAAGAAGTAGCTTCAAATAATTTTTTACTCAGAAGTCAGCTTTTTATATGCTTGCTTCGTTGCCTCAGCATAGTATACTGCAGAATCAAGAAAACTGATTTTAAATTTCGTCCCCAGAAAGAGAAAGATGTTTGATGTAATAAAATATCCTGAATATGCTGAAATCATCCTAGAATGAACAGAAACACAGATGAAAACCTCACTACAACCATATACTTCTTTTTTACGATCACATTCTGTGGAAAATCTCATGCTCAAATACACATGCACATATTCTGCCTAAAAATCTAAGTTTTCCATAACAGTTAGGGGAGAAATAATAGATTATTAGCAGAAATAACTGTAAAATTTATTTTTAATACCAAAATGCTGTACTGAAGTAGTCTTTTGAATATTAGAGATTACTTTAAGAGGTTATCACAGGAAACAAATATTCAATCAAGAATTCTCTTTTAAAAGTGTCTGCTAGGTAAACACAAAATATTTTTCCCCCAAAGGGTAATTGTTGTACTGACAGCCCAAAACTCATTAAAGCTCAACAATTTTCTCTCCTCTGCTAAATTCTGCCTTATTCTCCCCCTCAACAGCTCTTCAGTAAAACAATAACTTGAAATAGTCACATCATATCAGGATCACTAACTTGAGGGTAGAACTGCTAGACACTGGCAATTATTACAAATAACATGAAGCCCTAAGGAACAAATGAAAGACCACTGCAGGCACCATCTAAAAACCAGGTCAAATAACAAACACTGCATTTAGCAATCACAGGAATAGTATTACTTAAATATCAAGAAAGAAAAGGGATTAGAAATAAAACAAATGTGATTTACCAATTTCTTGCTCTGACAGTTTTGCAGATGTAGGTGTTTGGAGAGTGGAAGTAAAGTCGTGTGAGGCTGGAAAAAAAATTGTGTCTTATTATTTAGAACATACACTAACCGTTACACTACAGCATCTTCTGCAACCATGGATTCAATTGTTTAGTGTCCAAATAATAAAGAACTGAAGAAATATAAAAATATATTCAGTGAAATAATCAAAATTAAAATAATAAAGAGGTTAATATGGAAAAATGTGTAAAAACAAATAAATGCCATGGAAAAATAAAATGAAATATCACTAGTGGAATGGAAGAAAATTTCCACTATGTTAATAGGAATATAAGACTGAAAAAGCGTGATTACACTCAGCAAAAGGAGGCAAAGAGAAAGGAAATTTATGATATGATGATACTGAAACAAATCCAATTTAAAAAATCACCGAAAATAAAAGAATGTAAAAAGTGATCCAGACAGCATTACCAAGCAAGGAAAGAGAGAGAAATAACCACATCTCCACCAAATTTATATGTTTTCCTACAATTACAAGTATCTGATTTCACCTCTGTAAGAGTAAGAAAACTCCTTTAAGCAATGCAAAGCAATGGTAATGCTAAAGATCCTGAAGTGTGTGTCATATCTCAGCTGATATGAAAGCAAGACTGCTACAGACAAAAGTGACACAATAATATTTCAAGACAAATAACATTGTTCATTGCACTTTCAATTTGCACTCAACTTCAGGTCTGCAGGCTTACCAGTGTACTCATGTAGTGCTTTTGTAACCTCATGGGCCAAAATATACTACCAGGTGACGACAATGGTATTGTACACCTGCCAGTGTGAAACAAGCTATCACCATGAGCATTTCCACCCACTCTCACCAACTGCCATATTCGGTGCCCTAAGAAAACACGGCTTTCTGTGTATGGCCATTTCATTTCTACACTTATATTTCACTCCAACATAGGCCCAAGAGAAATAACAGTTCATCTAAAAGCACAATAACATCTCCTGGGACAATGCCCATCTTGCATTTTTATGAGGTCTGCAAGAAATCAGGTGCCAAAGGCTGCTGGTGTTTTGAACATTCAAGAAACATGCTGTGATTCAACAAAAGTTGAAAAAAGGCATCATCCTTAAAACACTAACATTTTTTTTTTAAAAAAAAAAGTAGTAATAGAGCAGAGCACTCCCAGTTCCAGGAAATGACAATATAAAGGTATGGGTTGATGACGACCAGCGGCCTTGAAAGTCAGAAGTGAAGCAACCAAGAGCTGCACAATGGACCAGGAAACCTTGGTGGGCAGCTGAACCTTGAAACCATTGTATTCTGCCAGCTCAGATGGGAATTCCCCTTAAGTACCAGCCCTATTTTAATGTGTTGGAGAAAGGAAGACCCTCTACCAAAAGAAGGGACAAGAAGGGGAATGGTAGCTGAAAGCAAGGTGTGATGATATGAGTTCTCTAAGCAAGCTGTCATTCAGTCCCTGCAGAAAATGCTTGTCAACAATGGAAAAAGCATAGGATCAAAAACCAGAATGTGGAACAGTGTGACGAGTGCTTTGGCAAGCCAAACTGCACCAAGTCATCATACTTTCCATGAAGGATGACAAAGATGCCAGATGTTTTGGGGCAGGAGGCATGATGGGGAGTGAGTGAGGTATGAAGTAATGAAAAAAAAAAAAGTTTTGCTAGTTACCCATCACGGTTTGCTGGGTTGCCAGGGAGGAAGGAGTGGTAGATTTCCGCCTTGGTTTCCGAGTAGCTAAGATCAAACACAAAAACCACTTTCAGGACCTCAGACAGGCTGTTGTTGCATGGGTGGTATCAAGACTGAAGTATAAACGAGGAGACATGGCCCTTCTTAGGAAGGCTGCCATGTCACAGCAGCACTTCCCATAGTAGCATAAAGCTATCTTTCAGCTGGCATGGATAGCCCAAGGTAATAGAGTAAACCTAGAAATGGAACCCCCAAAAAGGCAACAGAAAGCTTACAAATGGAGCAATTTCTAATAAGGAAACATAAGTCATCAGCCACATCATTGACCCACTTTTCAGGACATCAAAACTTCTGAACAGGCTCATCATTGCAGAGAAAGGCACTGCCAAAGTAATCAACGTAAGAAGGGAATCACGGGCTATTTACCCTTCACAGTCCTCGTGGTTTCCAGTGAAGCGGATAAGGTGGAGTCCAGGTCTGGTCTCTGGGTTGCTACTGTCAGACATGGAAATGATCTTGAGGTATTTACATAATCTTGCCACAGCACTACAAGCAGCACTGGTTCACAACACCCCAAATGTTTGCATTTAGGACCATACATCCCTTTTCCTGGCATTATCTCGTGACTCAGTGACCAAGTTAGATGTCAGCCATCTTGCAGTCTGTAGTTGAAACTAACACAATACTCCTAGAAACACAGTTGCTAAATGGCTCTCCTTCAGCTAAATGGCTTTCCTTCAACTAAATGGAAAAATGGCTAAGTGTCTGTTGCACCAAGCAATTCCTTACATTTCCTTGGTAGATGCAGACAAAACATTCATTGCAGACAGATGATGGGAGCCAAAATATTCATCTCTGTATTCAGAATTTAAGATCTGATTTCAATTTTCCCAAAGGCTTCATTCTAGAAGTCAGAAATCTTAGTCCCTTGTTCTAATAAAGTGCAATGGCTTTGAAGAGGAATTGATGCAAGAAAGTGACCAAAGGAAATTTTTCTGCAGAATTCCAGCTCATTTTTCACCCTTGTACAACCCATCCTCCCATTGTACACTGAAGAAGAAGTAACTTCACTGAAATGTCTTTATCATACTCTCTGACCCTAATTTTGCACAGATAAACTACACAAAGGAACACATAAAGCAGTGTAGAATCTAGTCTATAAATACTCATTTGCACTCTACATCTTTGGTACATGAGGGGCTTACTCCAGATGAAAGGGAAGCAAGAATGCTGGTGGCGGTTTTCAAAAACATACAAGGATCAATATATTGGTAGCTATAAGGAAAAGGCCCCTAGTGATTTCTCTGGATTTGTTTTATATTCCCAGCACGGTGTGACAATGAGTTCTCTATGCAAGCTGTCATTCAGTCCCTGCAGAAAATGCTTGTCAACAATGGAAAAAGCATGGAACCAAACAATAGAATTGCAGAATAAGTGCGGTGAATGCACTGGCAAGCCAAGCTGCACCAAGTCTTCATACTTTCCATGAAAGATGACAAAGATGCCAGGTGGTTTGAGGTGGGAGGCGTAATGGGGAGTGAATGAGATAGGAGGAAATGAAAAAAAGAATTTCCGCTAGTTACCCATCACGGTTTGCTGGGTTGCCAGGGAGGAAGGAGTGGTAGATTTCCGCCTTGGTTTCCGAGTAGCTAAGATCAAACACAAAAACCACGTTCAGAACCTCAGACAGGCTGTTGTTGCATGGGTGGTATCAAGATTGAAGTATAAACGAGGAGACATGGCCCTTCTTAGGAAGGCTGCCATGTCACAGCAGCACTTCCCATAGCAGCATAAAGCTATCTTTCAGCTGGCATGGATAGCCCAAGGTAATAGAGTAAACCTAGAAATGGAACCCCCCAAAAAGGCAACAGAAAGCTTACAAATGGAGCAATTTCTAATAAGGAAACATAAGTGATCAGCCACATCATTGACCCACTTTTCAGGACATCAAAACTTCTGAACAGGCTCATCATTGCAGAGAAAGGCACTGCCAAAGTAATCAATGTAAGAAGGGAATCACGGGCTATTTACCCTTCACAGTCCTCGTGGTTTCCAGTGAAGCGGATAAGGTGGTCTCCAGGTCTGGTCTCTGGGTTGCTACGGTCAGACATGGAAATGATCTTGAGGTATTTACGTAATCTTGCCACAGGATGACAAGCAACACTGGTTCACAACACCCCAAATGTTTGCATTTAGGACCATAAATCCCTTTTCCGGGCAATATCTTGTGACTCAGTGACCAAGTTAGCTGTCTTGCAGTCTTGTAGTTGAAACTAACACAATACTCCTAGAAACACAGTTGCTAAATGGCTCTCCTTCAGCTAAATGGCTTTCCTTCAACTAAAAGGAAAAATGGCTAAGTGTCTGTTTCACCAAACAACTCCTTACATTTCCTTGGTAGATGCAGAAAAAACAGTCATTGCAGACTGATGATGGGAGCCAAAATATTCATCTCTGTATTCAGAATTTAAAATCTGATTTCACTTTTCCCTACTATCTCCCAAAGGCTTCATTCTAGAAGTTAGAAATCTTAGTCCCTTGTTCTAATAAAGTGCAATGACTTTGAAGAGGAATTGATGCAAGAAAGTGACCAAAGGAAATTTTTCTGCAGAATTCCAGCTCATTTTTCACCCTTGTACAACCCATCCTCCCATTGTACACTGAAGAAGAAGTAACTTCACTGAAATGTCTTCATCATACTCTCTGACCCTAGTTTTGCACAGATAAACTCCCCAAGCACACATAAAGCAGTGTAGAATCTAGTCTATAAATACTCATTTGCACTCTACATCTTTGGTACGTGAGGGGCTTACTCCAGATGAAAGGGAAGCAAGAATGCTGGTGGCGGTTTTCAAAAACATACAAGGATCAATATATTGGCAGCTATAAGGAAAAGGCCCCTAGTGATTTCTCTGGATTAGTTTATATTCCCAGCACGGTGTGACAATGAGTTCTCTATGCAAGCTGTCATTCAGTCCCTGCAGAAAATGCTTGTCAACAATGGAAAAAGCATGGAACCAAACAATAGAATTGCAGAATAAGTGCGGTGAATGCATTGGCAAGCCAAGCTGCACCACGTCTTCATACTTTCCATGAAAGATGACAAAGATGCCAGGTGGTTTGAGGTGGGAGGCGTGATGGGGAGTGAGTGAGGTAGGAGGAAATGAAAAAAAGAATTTCCGCTAGTTACCCATCACGGTTTGCTGGGTTGCCAGGGAGGAAGGAGTGGTAGATTTCCGCCTTGGTTTCCGAGTAGCTAAGATCAAACACAAAAACCACTTTCAGGACCTCAGACAGGCTGTTGTTGCATGGGTGGTATCAAGACTGAAGTATAAACGAGGAGACATGGCCCTTCTTAGGAAGGCTGCCATGTCACAGCAGCACTTCCCATAGCAGCATAGAGCTATCTTTCAGCTGGCAGAGATAGCCCAAGGTAATAGAGTAAACCTAGAAATCGAACCCCCCAAAAAGGCAACAGAAAGCTTACAAATGGAGCAATTTCTAATAAGGAGACCTAAGTCATCAGCCACATCATTGACCCACTTTTCAGGACATCAAAACTTCTGAACAGGCTCATCATTGCAGAGAAAGGCACTGCCAAAGTAATCAACGTAAGAAGGGAATCACGGGCTATTTACCCTTCACAGTCCTCGTGGTTTCCAGTGAAGCGGATAAGGTGGAGTCCAGGTCTGGTCTCTGGGTTGCTACTGTCAGACATGGAAATGATCTTGAGGTATTTACATAATCTTGCCACAGCACTACAAGCAGCACTGGTTCACAACACCCCAAATGTTTGCATTTAGGACCATACATCCCTTTTCCTGGCATTATCTCGTGACTCAGTGACCAAGTTAGATGTCAACCATATTGTAGTCTGTAGTTGAAACTAACACAATACTCCTAGAAACACAGTTGCTAAATGGCTCTCCTTCAGCTAAAAGGCTTTCCTTCAACTAAAAGGAAAAATGGCTAAGTGTCTGTTTCACCAAACAACTCCTTACATTTCCTTGGTAGATGCAGATAAAACAGTCATTGCAGACTGATGATGGGAGCCAAAATATTCATCTCTGTATTCAGAACTTAAAATCTGATTTCACTTTTCCCTACTATCTCCCAAAGGCTTCATTCTAGAAGTCAGAAATCTTAGTCCCTTGTTCTAATAAAGTGCAATGACTTTGAAGAGGCATTGATGCAAAAAAATGTCCAAAGGAAATTTTTCTATAGAATTCCAGCTCCTTTTTCACCCTTGTACAACCCATCCTCCCATTGTATTACCCAAATTTTGCATAGATAAACTGCACATAAAGCAGTGTAGAATCTAGTCTATAAATACTCATTTGCACTCTACATCTTTGGTACGTGAGGGGCTTACTCCAGATGAAAGGGAAGCAAGAGTGCTGGTGGCAGTTTTCAAACACATACAAGGATCAATATATCGGTAGCTATAAGGAAAAGGCCCCTAGTGATTTCTCTGGATTTGTTTTATATTCCCAGCACGGTGTGACAATGAGTTCTCTATGCAAGCTGTCATTCAGTCCCTGCAGAAAATGCTTGTCAACAATGGAAAAAGCATGGAACCAAACAATAGAATTGCAGAATAAGTGCGGTGAATGCATTGGCAAGCCAAGCTGCACCACGTCTTCATACTTTCCATGAAAGATGACAAAGATGCCAGGTGGTTTGAGGTGGGAGGCGTGATGGGGAGTGAGTGAGGTAGGAGGAAATGAAAAAAAGAATTTCCGCTAGTTACCCATCACGGTTTGCTGGGTTGCCAGGGAGGAAGGAGTGGTAGATTTCCGCCTTGGTTTCCGAGTAGCTAAGATCAAACACAAAAACCACTTTCAGGACCTCAGACAGGCTGTTGTTGCATGGGTGGTATCAAGACTGAAGTATAAACGAGGAGACATGGCCCTTCTTAGGAAGGCTGCCATGTCACAGCAGCACTTCCCATAGCAGCATAGAGCTATCTTTCAGCTGGCAGAGATAGCCCAAGGTAATAGAGTAAACCTAGAAATCGAACCCCCCAAAAAGGCAACAGAAAGCTTACAAATGGAGCAATTTCTAATAAGGAGACCTAAGTCATCAGCCACATCATTGACCCACTTTTCAGGACATCAAAACTTCTGAACAGGCTCATCATTGCAGAGAAAGGCACTGCCAAAGTAATCAACGTAAGAAGGGAATCACGGGCTATTTACCCTTCACAGTCCTCGTGGTTTCCAGTGAAGCGGATAAGGTGGAGTCCAGGTCTGGTCTCTGGGTTGCTACTGTCAGACATGGAAATGATCTTGAGGTATTTACATAATCTTGCCACAGCACTACAAGCAGCACTGGTTCACAACACCCCAAATGTTTGCATTTAGGACCATACATCCCTTTTCCTGGCATTATCTCGTGACTCAGTGACCAAGTTAGATGTCAACCATATTGTAGTCTGTAGTTGAAACTAACACAATACTCCTAGAAACACAGTTGCTAAATGGCTCTCCTTCAGCTAAAAGGCTTTCCTTCAACTAAAAGGAAAAATGGCTAAGTGTCTGTTTCACCAAACAACTCCTTACATTTCCTTGGTAGATGCAGATAAAACAGTCATTGCAGACTGATGATGGGAGCCAAAATATTCATCTCTGTATTCAGAACTTAAAATCTGATTTCACTTTTCCCTACTATCTCCCAAAGGCTTCATTCTAGAAGTCAGAAATCTTAGTCCCTTGTTCTAATAAAGTGCAATGACTTTGAAGAGGCATTGATGCAAAAAAATGTCCAAAGGAAATTTTTCTATAGAATTCCAGCTCCTTTTTCACCCTTGTACAACCCATCCTCCCATTGTATTACCCAAATTTTGCATAGATAAACTGCACATAAAGCAGTGTAGAATCTAGTCTATAAATACTCATTTGCACTCTACATCTTTGGTACGTGAGGGGCTTACTCCAGATGAAAGGGAAGCAAGAGTGCTGGTGGCAGTTTTCAAACACATACAAGGATCAATATATCGGTAGCTATAAGGAAAAGGCCCCTAGTGATTTCTCTGGATTTGTTTTATATTCCCAGCACGGTGTGACATTGAGTTCTCTATGCAAGCTGTCATTCAGTCCCTGCAGAAAATGCTTGTCAACAATGGAAAAAGCATGGAACCAAACAATAGAATTGCAGAATAAGTGCGGTGAATGCATTGGCAAGCCAAGCTGCACCACGTCTTCATACTTTCCATGAAGGATGACAAAGATGCCAGGTGGTTTGAGGTGGGAGGCGTGATGGGGAGTGAGTGAGGTAGGAGGAAATGAAAAAAAGAATTTCCGCTAGTTACCCATCACGGTTTGCTGGGTTGCCAGGGAGGAAGGAGTGGTAGATTTCCGCCTTGGTTTCCGAGTAGCTAAGATCAAACACAAAAACCACTTTCAGGACCTCAGACAGGCTGTTGTTGCATGGATGGTATAAAGATTGAAGTATAAATGAGGAGACATGGCCCTTCTTAGGAAGGCTGCCATGTCACAGCAGAGAGATGTGCTGCCAAAGTAATCAGCGTAGGAAGGGAATCACGGGCTATTTACCCTTCACAGTCCTCGTGGTTTCCAGTGAAGTGGATAAGGTGGTCTCCAGGTCTGGTCTCTGGGTTGCTACGGTCAGACATGGAAATGATCTTGAGGTATTTACGTAATCTTGCCACAGGATGACAAGCAACACTGGTTCACAACACCCCAAATGTTTGCATTTAGGACCATAAATCCCTTTTCCGGGCAATATCTCGTGACTCAGTGACCAAGTTAGATGTCAAGTGTCTTGTGGTTGAAACTAACACAATACTCCTAGAAACACAGTTGCTAAATGGCTCTCCTTCAGCTAAATGGCTTTCCTTCAACTAAAAGGAAAAATGGCTAAGTGTCTGTTGCACCAAGCAATTCCTTACATTTCCTTGGTAGATGCAGACAAAACAGTCATTGCAGACTGATCATGGGAGCCAAGAGATTCATCTCTGTATTCAGAATTTAAAATCTGACACTGAAATGTCTTCATCATACTCTCTTACCCTATTTTTTTACAGAAAAACTCCACATAAAGCAGTGTAGAATCTAGTCTATAAATACTCATTTGCATTCTGCATCTTTGGTATGTAAGGGGCTTACTCAAGATTAAAGGGAAGCAAGAATGCTGGTGACAGTTTTCAAACACACACAAGGATCAATAAATTGGTGGCTATAAGGAAAAGGCCCCTAGTGATTTCTCTGGATTTGTTTTATATTGCCAGCCGTTGGAAATTGAAACTCTTCCATTCAAGTCCTTCTACCTGAACCTTTTCTAGCAACTCAGTGATTCACTAACCAAATTAGTATATTGCATTTTACCATGGTGAAGAACTCACAAGGCATTCTTTAGAACAGCAGCTAAAGCTACTTCCCACCTATGGGGAAGCTTTTTCTTCCAACATAAAAAAGGACCAAAGTTAGCGCTTATTTAACCAGTCTTACTAACAGGCCTCCACATATATACTATCCTTCACAGAATTATGGACATTCCCACAGGACAATCTAACTAATCAGTTACAAACGTAACAAAAAAATTACCTTATAGTCCAAGATCTCATTCCAAATTTCTCAAACTTTCCAGCAGATACAACTGATAACTCTTTCTCACTCTCTAGTTACACTTTTAGATAGAGCAAGTCAGAATAAATCCTTGATTTAGCAAAGCATTTCTGTGTCTTTTGAGAGTGCCTAGATGTCAGGAAAACTACAATGAAGAGGGATATCATTACCAGCTGAGATTGGTGGCATTTCTGGCATGCCAGGTGTTGTGGATCTTGAAGAAAGAGGCTTCTTTTCACCTAAATCTGAAAAGATAATATTGTGTTAAAAGGCTTGATTGCCTCAGACCTGCTATGGATAGCACGGGATTCAGCAGATGAATGTTGCATTGTTAAGATGGAAGCAAATGGAATTTGCTTGCAAATCAGCTATGCATTATTGTATCTCATGAACTGTTAGGCTGATGTGGAAGTCCATGTGGAAACCATATGATCCAGTTATTAATACTGATGAGAATTATTACTATTTAAGAATCTTAGCACATAAAGAACTGCTGGTAGTAAGAAAACACCTTTTAATCCAGAAAACAGTCAATGCACCAGCCAATATAAAGCTAGTCAAAACAACCTTTCCACAGAAATATTGCACAGAAATACACGTTCAGTGCTTAATACACTCTCACAGTCAAGTTCTGTGGAAAGGAAAAAAATCAAAGCTAAGAATGGCAAGCCCACAGCTGGGAACCTCAGTAATGAGAAAACCAAACCAAATCAGCTAAATGGAACCCACTTCTATGCTCCCCAGTCCACCATCTATAAAGACAAATGATGAGTGCAGATGAGAATATAGCTAATGGCAGCAATGCGTGGTATGAATTACTAGGACGGTGACAACTAAAGCAGTGCAAAACTGCCAAAAGTAGCAGCAAGGATAAAAATTAAAAGAAAATCTTTACAAGCAAATAAAGCAATCTTATCAACTTTACCCAGCATTGTTTCTAACAACTGGGGTTCTGTAGTGCTTATTGGCATGGATATTTCCCACTCAGCAGTACCTCCAGCTGCAGAAAGAGAGATATAAATACACCTGAGAAATAGTTTCATGTAAGTAAATTAAGAAGGAAGAGTTACAGGAGAGAAATTTTACCTTCCACTGCTCTGCAGACTGTTTTTTATTTGTTTATTTATTTAAAAAATGAAAATGAATTTTTTTAAGTTTCTAAAATACCCTCACTAATTACTTAGCTGAAGATGTTTTTCTAGTTTTCCCAAGTGTGCAAATGTTCATAGAGAGTCTGAAAAACAATATAATTTTACATGCACTCACTTTAGATAGCACCTGAAAAAACAACTCTGTCATCTTACAATGAAGTTAAGAATTCTTCAGCAAATTTGGGAAAAAAATGTGATTTCAGGAGATAAAACCCCTCAGTACCAGTTTGCTATGTCACTTAGCTCTATGCAGTTCCTCAATTTCAGCCAATTTTTTTTCAGTCAGATTTGGTCTGAGGTATCCCACCAAACAGAATGAACTAATGATTTAAAATGATTGCCTGGGAGAAGGATACCTTATAGAACAGTGCAGCAAAACTCAACTCTTGAAAAATGTATTTGGATGCCAAGAACCAGTAGGTTATACAGCAGAGCACTTAATAAACTATAGTTACTATAGTTACATTGTTCAGCGTAAAGCTTTGGGCAATGAACTGATTTCCTTCCCCCTCAATCTCCTCCTACCCCTTCCCCATTGCTCTCACCTCTCATGCACATAAATATTCAAGAAATTCTTGCAAAAATTAAACATCCTCACATATCAAGGCTATAGTAAAAGACGAATCTATCCCTAAAGATGTAAGACAAACTATGGCTTAGTTGGAAAGGTCTGTCCTGTGAGTTATTTCTTTTTTTATTTTAAGACAACACACAGGGAAAAGAAACCCACAGCAAATGTATATAGACACTGAAAAACAGACAGAAAGAGAACAATCTTATCATTAAGAGTGTAAAAGTCTTATGGCTTGCAAAATTAAATATTTTCCTTACACACCCATTTGATTGATAGGTCATTATTCTCATTATGTAAGCTAGCTGCAGCCTTGCTTTAAATCTGTCTTGTGTCTAATCCCAGAAATGACCATGCTGTTATAGGAATTGAAAAAGTAACATATAGGGCAGGACACAATGCAAGCACTATGGAATAACTGTTAGAAATCATCAACAGGGAAGCAGTAATAAACTTCTGAGCACCAACCAAACAAACAAAAGGGTATGTTTGCAAAATAATATTACTATAATTTACCAGTGTCTGGTATTTCTGAAGCTGTAAAAGTTAGGGCAGTAGAAGTAACATGATGAAAGTCATGTGAAGCTGGAAAATAAAAACAAAAATCATGCTGCATTGTTTTGAAGTGACAAGAATCACCATGCAACAGCATCATATTCTTTCATGAGCTGAAGAAATTTCTACATAATATTTAACACATTACGTTCTGCAGAAAGGTAGACTCTGAAGTGTATAATAAACAATTAAGTATGACTTGAAAACAATTTCCAATAACATGCATTACTGCACAGACACATAATGCAACTAATGACCCAACTGGTAGAAGCATCATACAAAATGAAGTGGAACTATAGAATTAAAAAGGAAAAACAGAAGGCTATTCAAAAAAAGGAGATCAAATTATGAATAAAAATTAGCAAAATGAGACTGTGTGGAATTCTGTCTAGAATTCCAAGGATCAAGAAGGAGGATATGCCAGTGCTGAAACTGGAGAAGGAAAAAAGGATGACAAAGCAGGAGATGCACCAAATGAAACACATAAACTGCCTTTCGCCAGACATGTGAAAGGCTGAGAGTTGCGGTCAATCTCACCTTTACTAATGGATTTACTTCATGAGGCATTACCTTATTGCCATGCTAATGAAGTGATATCTTTCCAACTGGCTCTCATCTTATTATTTTACTTTTATTTATTTTTTTACTTTTGGATAACCATCAGTGGCCCAGGAAAAATATCTAGTTATTACAAAATCAACTATAAAATAAGAGAAAAACATCATAGAAATTTTCTGAGGACAAACTAGCCACTGTCTGAAGCTTCAATAACATGCTTTTATAGTGCCAGTTTTTAAATCTGTGCACTTAGAATTATATCTATGTTTATATGGAAAAGCTAAAAGAAGAGCTACATTTTCAAAAGATGTTGGAATTTATGCAATTTCCATTAATTTCTTGGGACTCTGAGTACATCAGTAAATCAGGATATTCCACGTACAAAACTCAGACATAGACAGGCCTATGTAAATTTTATATTTATTATAAATCCAATTTAATTTTAAACCTAAGAATTACGTGCTGTAGCCAAATATGGAAAAACCTCCAAACAACTAGTTCAATATTTCATATAAAATGCCATAAAGAAACCTTCTATTTGATACAGAACTTTCATACCTGCAGTTACTCTTCATTTATGTCAAACTGAACAAACTATTCAATGAGAAGCACTACATCTTCTCTGAAAATTCCTGACTGTCAAGAGGATTAATTTTATGAGGAATCATTACCACAGCTGGTTGGTTGCACTTCTGTGGCACCAGATGTTTTGGATCCCGAAGAAACAGGTTGTGTTTCCTCAAAAGCTGAAAAAATAATCTGATCTTAAAAAGCTGAAAGACTTGTGACAATGGATTAGCATCAAATAGTTTAGTGAAGGCTGTGCAATTCCAGATGGTGCTAATGGAAAGCTAAGCAGGATGGCAGATGGTCTAAAAGTGAGATGCGAGACAACAGTGACATGACAACAGGAGATGATGGCTTGCCATACAGTCTTCTAGCCTTGAAATTTGAGTTCCACACGCCCCAAAGAATTCTTATCAGTAAGGAATTTTGTCTTATTAAATTTTCTGGAAGAAGAACTGCATCTACATAGAAAGAAATAAGCTAACAATGAGATATGACAATGCTGCTTTAAGCAGTTTTTAAGGCAGTAACATATGTGTTTTTCAGCTAGTTACACAGACACCAGAACGGTGAAAAAGCAGCTCTCTGTGAGTGTTGGTAGCCAAGATTCTAAAGCGGATCTTAAAATTACCATTTGCAGATCTACGTGATGCTAAGATAATGGATAAAAGTCATGGAAATAATGTGATGATTACCCATCTCCATCTCTCTGGTTTCTGCAGAAGGCAAAGATTTCAAGGCTGGACTCTGAGTAGCTAAGAGAAAACATGAAAAAGTTGTATGATACCAAGACAGACACTCTCCTTGCAAGTGGCTCAAAATCTAATTTTAATCATAACTAGCAAGTTTTTGTTTGGCTTAAAGGTTTCTTATTTCTATTATTTTTCACACCATTCAGACTTAGGCATACGTCTTCTAATCAGGTTGAAACTATATTACTTCAGAGGTTTTTCTTCACAGTGAAGCAGCTGCAACTCAAACAATACATTTAATCTTCACAGCACAGGTCTGTATAAACTGGTTGCTATTACATTATGTATAACTATTTTTAAAGGAGCTATAATGGGAAAAGATAAAAAAAGAGTAATACAATGAAGTCAGCAAACTGATCATGAAAGTCAGTAAACAGCATCTTTTGTATGTTGTGCTGTAATGAAGACTATTATAAACCCCTTATGGTTATTTCACTTTAAAATATGGATAAGTTGAAGTTACCTGCTTTAGTGAAAACATGGAATCAAGGTGGAATCAGACATTCTTACTTAATAGTTTTTATGAACAAGTTTCCACTATGTGTAGGGTTTGCATTACTGTCCTGCTTCTAAGAAACAGCTTCTAGTCAACTGTGTGTACAGGCCAGTAAGTACCATTCTTTCCAGTAAATTTATCATTCACTTATGCCCAGTGATGTTGTAATATATTTGAAAGAGGAAATTTCCATCTATGTTTTTAATTGGTCTTTATCAAGATGAGTTTTTTTTGAAAAGCACTTATACTGGAATTTTAAAATTAATCTTCCCTGAAATCTTGAGATTGAGAAAAACTTTCAAACAGCTACAGCTAGGCTTCATTTCTAGCATAGGCAATATAAATATAAGCCCAAAAGCGAGTAGAACTTTTGTTTCATATATTAGATCTTCTTTCCCATTTACATTCAATCCAGCTTATCACACTAACAAACTAGGTTACTATCTTGATATAGTTGGACTCAGCATTTGGACCAGATGATTGTTGTAGATCCCTTCCAACAGGAACTATTTTATTCTAATAATAACAACAAAAGCC
Source organism: Phaenicophaeus curvirostris (assembly GCF_032191515.1). NCBI lineage: Eukaryota > Metazoa > Chordata > Aves > Cuculiformes > Cuculidae > Phaenicophaeus > Phaenicophaeus curvirostris. The sequence continues at coordinate 91,679,855 of NC_091392.1, forward strand.
ATATGTTTCACCCCTTTTGGCAAAAAACTCCCGTTGATCCATTTACACCCAGAACAATGAGAGATCACCCAAAGGTCTCAGAACACTGAAGGCATGCTAATAAAGCTATCTTTTCAGAAAGGTTTGAATTCAAAATATAGCGACCACACAGAAAGTTTACAAAACAAAGGAGATGTCTCCCTCTGGTACAATTGAGATAAAAAAAATAGAATCTTCAGGGGAGCTGGGGCAGAACACAGGTCATGCATACACTTGCATTTCAGAAATTAAATTTTGCTTTCTTTGTGATTTTATGGCAGCAAATGACCAAGGCATGCAGAGGCACAGTGCAGAGACAGAGTGCATCACAGTACACCACAGACATAGTAAATCTCCTCCGTACACGCACCCCTCCCTCCCACAGAACATCTTTGGCTTCAGCACTGAATTCATGGGGAGCACAGATGCTCCAGCTGGGCCCACCCTCACGTAATTAAATCACAGTTTTGCTAAGTGGAACTATACGGAAGGAATGGAAGATATGAGAGCAAAGACCCCCAAAAATATTCAAATGAAACCTGTACTTTGCCTCAAATGCTATCATTGTACCTTTACCATGGAGAGAAACATAGCATTCAGTTATTGTTCCCCAGCAGAAAGCAAAAATACTTCTTGTGCCTAATAATTTTCAGGCTTTAAGCTATATTTATAGCAAACAAGTTCTTCAGTCACCTAATGTCTCTCTCTCTCACCAGTGCTGCCTCAAACTGGATTTATCCAAACTTCTTTCACTACAGTAAAAACAAATCTGTATTCCCATCCCTTCAATCATAGCTGGAAAAGAGCCGTCAAAAGAACAAATTGTGCTCTAGTGAATTTGGTTCAAACATGCATTTCAAGAAGTAAGAGCTGGTTATGGAAATTGTTTGGTAGACTGCATTAAGTAAAAGTATGCCATCTAAATAAACCAACACTATTATACGATAACTTCTTGACTAATGCTTAGTGAAATATAAACCCATAAAGTTTCAAGGTCACTCACAAGTTAGCTATTGTAATACCTGTTTATATAGATAGCAGGAGCAAGCAGTTGTTTTGACTAACACAATGACACAGTCTAAAGAATTATAGGCCTGTTATGAAAACAGAGGTCTTGAGAAAGGGAGATATAGGATGTGGAGTAGTGGAATGTAGGCATGGGATAGTAAGAGATGGGGCGACAAAGCTAGGCAGTGGAGAGCCCATGCTATAAACATCTCAGTGATGGCCAGTTATAAAAATTGCACACCCTGAGCTGGGCAAAATTTCATTTAAGGGTAACAAGTACACAGAAAGAGTATCTAACATACATGAATGACACCATATGCAGTTAATAAGGATGTATCTCTCAGCAGAAGAATGAAAGAAGAGAGTAGGTAGAAATCATCAATCATCATATTCCTCCCAGCAAAAGGCTCCAGATGCTCACAATGTGCTGAAAGATACCCACTCATCACCAACAAAGGCATGCAATTGCTACGCTTTAAGTCCAGAGGTGTAGTGGAAGGGTGTGAAAAATACCAGGAAAAAGGGTAGAAACTAAGAAGTTTGTGAGTTAATATTTTAATCACATTACTGCTATTATTGAGGGGTTTTTTTTGCATTAATAATCAGTTTTACTGTAAGAGCTAAATCTAGATTAATGATGATTCTTGAATTAAATAGACCATTAAGATTTCCATTACACCAACAGTAAACTTGGCTCTATTTACATATGCATACACATACACCTACACATATACATGCATATGCATATATGTAAATACTTGTGCCTATACATGTCTACATACATGAAATGTATGTGTATACATACATGCAATATAGGTTTAAAAAAAAAGAAAGAAAGAGTGTTTCCTCTTTGCCCATAAGAAGATTTTGTCCGTAACATTTTGACCCTAATACGGGTAAAACTATTTTGAAAATGTAAGCAGTGACATACTTTCTCAGTATCAATCCTTTCCAAAGTGTCCTGAAGTTCATCACTAAGCAACTAATGAATCTAGAAATAAGTAGATGCTTATGAATATTTAAACCACAACATCTACAACTTATGACTCTATTTTAACCAAATGTACAAGTGTTTGGCAAACAGGATGAAAACCTGCAGAACTGGTGTTAGCTAGAAAAATACTCCAACTGTGAAATACAGAAATACAGTCAGTCTCAGAAGCTTATGGAGTACTTTGAAGAGAATTGCAAGACTAAGAGTACAGATTTTAGCTAAGTATAAATTGCCATCATTATTCTACAGATAAAAATTAACCCATACATTCTCAGGAGTTTTTGTTTGTTTGTTTTATAAAATGAAGCATTAATTTGGAGCATCTTGTTGTGATAGTGAAGCAAAATCAGACCTAGAATGAAAGAAGAAAATTGCAGTTTTGTGAAAAAAAACCTAGCTACCTTGTTTTACATATGGAATGATATTATTGCAGCTGAGGCATTAAAACCTACCAGTCCTGGAAACAACAAAAGAATTAAATAATTTTCCACCAAGTTTTACTCAAATTTACAAAGAACATGATTACCAAGTTCTGTCAATGGTCTTTTTGGAGCATCAGAGATTCTGAATCCAGAAGGAACTGGCTGTATTTCATTAGAAGCTATGATAAAAGAAATAATCAAGGCTTTACTCGATTAAGAACATTACAAGAAACACTATGGAACTATATTTTGGCTTATAAATACTCATTCCTGAAACCAATGATATTTCATAAAAAAGAAAAAAGTAGTTCCAACCTAGAAAAAAAACCCAAATTGAACCACATAACTTTGCCACTTAAAAATATCTGTGGAATATGAATGAAATCGCTTTTTCACTAATCATAATGCAGATCCATGAATCACAGGAAGTCGATAATGAATGTGCATCAGTGACTACGATGACCTGATTGGAAACTAAGCAGTGACCCATCATGATTAATCTTCATATTTTACTCTTTAAAAGTATGACTAAAAAGCAAGCAAGGTTGTTTACGCTTTAAAAAACCGATTAAAGTTAGAATGAAAATTTGTTTGACTAACAGGTAGCTTCAGTGAATGCTGGAAATCTGCTTGGAGCTGTAAATGAAAAAAAAAAGACAAAGAAGAGAGTATTGCATTAAAACTAGTCAACAGGATTATGTAAGAATATGTTTATTCATAATAATCACTAGTCCTCTTCATGGGAAGATCTGTATTTCATTCCTGTAAATGATGATATTTTCTTTACCATACATCATCCTGTATATATGCTATCTGTGCTTTAGAAAAATCTACGCAAATCTAAAAAAAAAAAAAAAATACAACCTCAGGTTTAAAATTTCTGTTCATAATTTTGCATCGCTTGGGGATTAAAATACAGGCAACAAAACCAACATTGAAGAATTTAGAATTCTGAATGCAAGAAATATGTAGATGCTGTTCCAAATCATGGAACTAACAATACTACTACTTAGATCTGAAATATCTTATTCTGAGACAACTCTATGAAAAAATCAGTAGAGCTCTTTATTCCTCTAGGACAAATAGAATTATATCATGTCACATGAATTATGAAATTTTCCTTTTGCATCACGATTGATGCTATCTTTAATGAATCTGTCATCAGAAGAAAATCAAGCAGGTAATTATAGCAGTTCTATCACTGAGTTTAATTTTACTGATGGAAATCTTCTGTGATATCAGTCATACAGATGACATAGACAGAAAGCACTACTTTAAAAAACAAAACTGAATGACCAAGTCAAATCTGCTAGCAATAATCATACGCATAACAGCTACAGTTCTAGATGCATCCTGCCTTACATTTCATGTGCGAGTTGCTAGAAACACAAAGAGAAACATAATATGTGGGTTAGGATTTCCTTTGGAGTTAGCACAAAGAGGGTGAAGTAAGTAGTAGAGAAATTCTGCTGGAGGAGAAAAAAAGCATTTAATGTTCAAAGGAGGCAAAAATCAGCAAAATTAGTTACCCAGTATGTTTTGAGTTTGCACCAATTCAGGTTTAGGCGTTGACTTAAGTTCCTGTGGTCCATGTTTTTTCTCAGCCTGAGCTAGAAAAAAGAAGCTTTATTTAATTTAGAATCCCTCTGAGCTTTACTGTACCTACTACCTGTTCCTGCTTGCTGCTTTTCTGACCTGATTAGAATAATTTCTACAGCAGCTCTACTCCATCATGAGTAGTTTTTTATTTTGTTTTCAAATGTGAAATCTCTATGATGTTTTGTATTTATTTTGTCACAGAAAAGGAAAATATAAGTCACAAAGAGCAACACTCAGATCAGAAAAACACGCTGCACTTCTCTTACAGCCTCACATTTGCAAACTCACTATGCTATCCATTATAAACAAGGTCAATTACATCATAAAGCCCATTTACAAATATTTTCCATGCTATTCTGGATTTTAAAAAATAATTTGAATATCAAAATTGTCAGGAAAATAAAAGATTCACCTCTAATACCCGAGCTCTTTCATTTGTCTAGTAATGATAGGTTTTTGACTTTCATTCCTTCTTCTACATTTTCAGAAAAAAAGATGGGCAGTTTATTAAGCAGCCATTAAATATACCTAAACTGGATGGCTGATGATATTTTAATAGAGCAGTGAAGAATCATACTGTGTTCACATAACTTTTAGTTCCTGTGGTATGCAAGTCAAGATCACATTTTTCATCTCCATATTGTTGGAGGTCCCGTAGACTTTAGTCAGTCATACAATACACAGAACTGGCAATCTCAGTCATACGGAGTAATCTCATTGATATGGAACACAAGATAGTAAGGTCTCGGTCTTGAATGTAATAAGAGCATTAGTTCCTTCCACAGAGTAAGCTGCACAACATTTAGCTGTTGGTATTTAGAGATGTTTAATATCAGTGATCAGCACCAAGATAGCACTAAGTTTTTGTCTTCATTCAGATTAGTAAAATATTACTTTCTTTTTGAGATAAAATAGAAGTTACTTTTGTTTTTCCAGCGTGCTCTCCATGCTTTTTCCACAATCTACTGAGAATGCTTCAAATAAGAACCAATCATACAGATTTAAAAGCTTGTTTAATTTCCCAAAGAAAACATTCTGATTTACAGATTCTAAATAGTTACGTAGATGCTGCTATTATTACAACCAGTATATTATTTTCTGCTTTGGAGTATGCTGCTTTTCAGTGCCATAAAAGCTGGAATCTCCAGACATTCTCCCTTATTAGGACCCAATTCAGCTTCTACTAAGTCAGTTCCTTGCTGTTACTGTGATCAGTGGAAGGAAGATTTTGTTCTTCAGAGAAATTAAAGCAATTTATCTCTATCAAGAAAATTCACCCATAAGAGACCCAGAGACAACAACTAACAAACCCATACCTCAGAAGTACTTCAAAAGCTAACATTTCTTGTTGATGAAATGTAATAATGAAAAAAAAAAATCACCAAAACCACCAAAACCAAATACAGATGTTTAGAACTCCTTATGCTTTAAGTTTTTTTAGAAGTCAGATGTTCATACACTCACATAAAGCATGTCTCTTGTAAGCTAAGTTAGATGAGCAAGCTGAACAAGAAAAAGCATGACTAGAATTGGGACAAAAGAAAACAGACTATCCTTTGTTTTGCACAGAATTGTAGGGATGATGTGAAACAACAGAAGAAATTTTTGTAAAAGAAGATACAGGAAGCAGAAAGTTTAGGTTTTAAAAGCCAAATCAGAGATAATGAAAAGTCTCTGACTTTTCCAGGGCAACAGGTAAACTAGGCTTAATGTGCTGGTTACATAAATAACTTGCTCCTTTTTTAAAAAAGCCCTAGTTCTTCCATGTCATAGACAAATGCACTGATATTCCTAACTTTTAGTTAGCTCCAATTTCCCTGTAAAATTAACAAAAACACTTGCACTGTGTTGCTAGCTTGAGGTATATTAGACAGCATTGTAAAGATTGACGTTAAAAAAAAACCAAACAATTTGTGGTGTTGTGTTAAGAATAAATTAGTCCTCAAGATCTTATTTTCATTTTAAAGTCTTGTCACCTTTCTCTCCCTTCAGCAAAGAAGCTGCTAGAAGCCAACTATTGCCTCTAATGACAGCAGAATCAAGACATCAGTCTCAGTTACAGGTTAAAAGCCTGACTACAGAAAGCAAAGATAGGCATATGTCTACTTAAACAATTCCAAAATGTGGGTTGATAAAGAGGGAGAAACTCATTCTTCATCATTTAACTCTGAGCAACTTAGTTTTCTCCAATATTTTTGCCTTCAAATTGCAAATGTTAAAATATAGGGCTATGATTTTCATACAACTTGATAAAGCAGTCTATTTATGTTATGCTAACTTGTTTCCCAGGCAAATGGAAGCAGTAAATCTTGAGATATTTAAAACTTTACTTCATGTTTTTGAACATTTTATGAAATTATCGTCCGAATACAGCCTTTTTAAAAAAACCTATACGTATTCAGCCACAAGCAGATAAAAAAACCTTCAGTCTTCGAAATATACAAATAAACAGACATTCCACAGACACATAACCTTGAATACGGATCCAATTTTATATTCTTTTCCTGTGTATATGAAGAGCTCCTACTTACTTAAGTAGGACCGGTAAGGCCATGGAGTGTGGTCAAGATTAATGTGTTCAAAACTGAACTCAAATGGAACATCATGCTGTCATTATCACCTCTGAAATACACCTTGTTACTGTGATTGTTCCATCATAATCTCATTCATGCATTTTGTGCAATCATGCTCTTATCCTTAGGTTCCCTCTTCATACATTTTATTAAAGTCAGAAGTTCAAGATGCATAACAAGAAAACTCTTGTTTTGCCATTTGTCAGTTACAAGGTATCCAGCACTCCAGAAAGACATGGTTCTAATGCTAAGTGTTTTTATAAGCCTAAAAATTGCAGCATCTGAAGCTTTCCTCCAAAATTAGATTCAGATTTATATCCACATCTATCACCTGTGGCTGCCAATTCATTCACATTATCCTCCTGTTTTCCAACTATTGCACTTAACTACAGGTTAAGCATCACGAAGATGGATTTAATCTTAGTTGATAAGATATTCCACAGGGTGGAACATCTTGACAAAGATATTCCACAGGGTGTCTAAAACCAGACTTTTCATTACCTGGGAGGGACTGTGGGGAGATTTCTTGAACTTCTGGTGTTTTGGATTCAGCAGGCCATACTTGAGTTTCATTCTTAGCTAAATGGACAAAGACATTAGAGAGTAATTGCAATATCTGCTCTGTTCTACTACAGATTTATTTCTGACCCACTTTAGTTTGCCAAAGTAAACCAATACGGATAAATGCAGAAAGCTGAATATCTTTAGAAAACAACAAATTTCCACTGCACAATCAGTACAGGCATTTGCCTAGCTATGTTTTACACATCAGTTCAGTATTGGGTTTTTTGTTAAAAGATTCTTTAAAAGTAAAATTTACAGCAAGGAATTTAATGCTTTACAAACCATTACTTTCACAGTGCAAAATACTTTTGGTTTTCATTTGTCTAGCATTTGAGCTTTGACAGCAATAATACTTTTCAAAATTCAAAGATGTATTACAGTTCTAAGTGTTATACAGGAATAGTCCAATACATTTTCAAATACAATGGAATTGTCACACTAGTCGTGTTATTCTTTTCCTTCACATTACTTCTAAAATTACAGTAGTACGACAACAGCCTTCTACTCTAACAAGGATATACCAGCAGTGGATATAGGGAAAATGAATTAACTTTGACTTGAATAATACACTTGTGGGTTTTTTCCACAAGGAATTAAGGCAAAATATTTTGTGTTTTTTTTTCTGGACTACTAGTTTTTTAGAAAAAGACTAGTAAGTTTTTGATTAAATAAACATAAAAAACCCCTTGAGAATTTAATAAATATGATATTCTGTAATGCATTTTTTTTTTACTTTTCTAAATAATACAGAATTACAATACTTGCAGCATGTGAGCAAATCATAGTTAGTTATAACTTCCCATACAGTGTAAGCCTTATTGTATTTTATTGTAGACATAATTATCAGGTATCAATGAAGCCTATTTGTCTAGACTTGTCAATTATTTTATACATTTATATTATTTCTCAGAGTATTTTTGCTTTCCAAGCAATGACTCTTTTCTGTTTCACACTCCTTCGAAATCCAGTAGTCCTTGTGTGTACACCCATGTACTTCATGTTCTCTGGTAAGGAACACAAAGTAAACAGACCAGAACAAAACATTACTTGTCTGCCCTGGTTATTTTCCCAAAGGTATTTGTGTAATCTACCACTAGAGTGGCTCCAAACTGGCATCACACCGGCTCTCTAATTTAGATATATAACAGCACCTAAATTTAGAATTCCGAGTGCTATTCTCAGTCAGCTGGGGAAGTTGGGCATATCTAGGGCAACTGAAATTGAAACAGATTTGTCAAAATATGGTCTTCTGACTTTTAATCATACTTTTTTACCTGCATGTCACATATATGTTAAAACCAAGATAGGAATGATAAATGTATTATTTTCTATGCTTATTGTTCAAGGAAAAGAGTAATAAGCAAGTTAATGATCCAATTATTTTCGTCATCACAACCGAAAACCAGTAAAACGTAAATAGTGCAATTAAGTTTTTCCACTGAGCTTAAATTTTCAATAGCTATAGATGATGCTAACAATATCTACCTGTCACATGGTGGTAAGTACATCCAGACTCTGATTTTTAGAGGAACTCACCCTCAGCTCAAACATATTCCTAGTCAAACACATTCAAATATTATTCTACTGTGTAGCTCTACCCTTAAACGTACACAAGTGCAACCACTGCTCTTTTGTCACTGCAAAGATAGTCAGCTTGAGCATGTTCCACAGCCAGCAATGGACTGACAGAAAAAATTAAGCAAAGCAGAAATAAGAAAAGAAAAAAAAAACTGACCCAGTTTTTTGGCGTTCAAAATAAGTATGAAGTCTAGACAAGCCAAAAGCCATCAGATCCAGAACTCCAATCAAGGGATCTGTAAATGATGCCCTGGGGGCACCATTAAGGTTTTTAAAGATAGCTGTATTTCCCACAATTATACTATTCACAGATGATATGCTAGCTCACAGATCAAAACCAAAAGCCTCAATTAATCTTTTTTTTCCTACAGGCTTCAGGCATATTCATAAGATACAATTAAACTAGTACTGAAATATTCTAATTTCTGGCTACCAATTTTTCATGGATTTAAGTACAGATAATAACAAGGATCTCTTTGTGAAACAATTTGTCACTTATACTCAAGCCAGAACTAATATAATTAAAATTCACTGAAAATACAGTCTTTAAAATGGACAAAAAATTTCCTTTTTTAAATACATATATTGAAATATAAAACCTATTAAAAAGTAAGTTACATTGTATTACAAAACAAAACCCTTAAAGACCATAAACATGACTGATTTCCTCTTTTTCCTCTATGGATCAAAGCTACTGCATATTCTCGTAAATGGCTGCAAAATACCTTAAAAATCTGTAGTAATGTTTTAAAATAAATGATTCCTGTGAATCCTTAAAAGTTCAAGCTAATCATGAATTAAATAGAAAAAAAGAAGGTAGGAGGGGAAAAAAAAAAACTTTTCTGCTTGCCTGTGTGATCTCGTACCTCTATGCTGATGCTCATGAACAACACAAGCTGAGTTCATTTCTGCTTACCCAATTTTTTCCTGGATGCTTGAGGTATATTATCGATTGTCAGGAGAGGTGGAAGTTTCTGCTGAGTTTCATTGAGACCTGGAACAATAAGGTGCACTGCAAAGAAAGATATGTGCCATTAATTCCAGAAGAGGTGAAAAATAGTCTGCCCTCTGAGATACCGGAGCAACTACTGCTGAACTATTTGGATGTTAGTCTGAGTATCTGGGAAATGAGTCAGTAGTTACCACTACCACTTAGTTCTATCTCCCCCTTACACCACTCACTATATTACCACAGTTTCACAATTAGTCAGAACTGAAAATAATTCAATATTGGTGCGTACAACCCTGGAGTACTGCAGTGTCACACATGCTGGGACAGTCTGTCCAGTGGGCCAAGAAGATTCAATATAAAATGTGGTTAGTAAGCATCTGTTTGAAGCACATTCATACATTAAAACTCACACAAAGCAAACTTAAGCCAAAGTTATGTATTTATATAAAGTATTTCCATGTACCTATAAAAGACTCAACACCTTCCTGAAACCAGGAATAAACTGGCCACAAAGCGCTTGATGCATTGAGCCTTTTCTATCTATTTCGGTAGATACAGCAAGCCAGTAGTTCGCTACACTAAGCACTATACGATAAACTTTTAACTGTTTTTATATTGTAAGCTAATATTGCATATTCTTATAGGTCAAAGAAGGACAGGAAGCATGAAACTGAATAGCCTGAAGGAAGCAGTTACGCCCTGAGATCTAAGATGAAGCTCTAATTGCAAGGAAGGATACTACACATCACAACCCCTGATCTCAGCAAGATCTTTTCCACAGAACTTTACCTGAAGTATGAAAGAAATTTGTAACTTAAACAGTGACAGTATCTTCTTTTAAATACTATGGGAATAAAATTAATCTCTTTCCCTTAGGCTACATCATCCTTGAACCATCTGTACCACCATGAAATATAACAAATACTGTCTGAACCAGCTATAAAATACCTGTTGATATGCAAGGAAAGAACTATCAAGATCAAGAAAATTTAAAGTATTTACGCATTTTTAATTTTCAGCCAAAGAGAGCAAAAACAATAAAAAAGTCTTCTAATCACCTAATATTGCTCCTGGCAGAGAAGAGCTATCTGAAATAGTTTTTGACTGCGTCCGATTTTGAATAACTGTGGAGACAACAGAGGGGGATTAGAAAATCATTTAAAAAAACCAAACCAAAACAAAACAAGAAACAAAACTGCACCTGAAACAAGCCTCATCATTCTGAAAACCATCCCTCAATTTAATAGTTGTAGATGTGGATAACATCCTAATGTTTTCTGCATTTGCATTCAGTTTAAGAGACTGCAAACTGTCTTTTCTCAACATGATCTCTTAACTGTGCATCTCTTCTTTCCCCTACCTTAACAGTTTTATGTCCTTGGTGAGAAAAACCAAAACTTTCTAACCTTATATTAATATAGAGCCAGCTCCAGGACATCTCATTATCCTGCCATTCACAAAGATGTATGTGAAGTAAGTGCCAGTACAGTTAAATTCTAATGGTAATTGCCATCACTTTCTTTTACACCGCTATTTTCCCTTCCCTGGACTGTGAACTACTTGCAAAGACAATCTGATTGCTTTTATAACTTAAAGTTATTCATAGTAATTATTCACAATACAATTTCTGTCAGCAAGTTTTAATCTGCAGCTTATTTTCTACCAGCTACCTTTAAGCAGTTAATTTTCAAAGATTACATTACTATACTACCACTACTAGAGAGAAACAGGCATTTCTAAATGGCAATAAGTTTAAGTCCACTGTGGACATCTCTCTGATGAACAAGAAAGGGATCTAAGTCAATTACCTAGCTGAAATGTTTGGCAGTGTGACTCTTATCCATAATGCTGCTCTTCACACCTGACTACAAAGTTATGCAGAGCTGGGAGATCAACATACCTGGACAAGCCAGGTGAAAATGAAGAGATACTAACAGACACCAGAACTGATTGGTATCCATTCAATGACTTAATTAAGTCACTGTTTATAATGTTATGTACTAGCTCATCTTATAAACACAGATATGTAACAGCTTAATAGTGATTGTAATCAAAGGATATGATCATTTATAAGGTTCCACCTATTCTAAAGGGAAGCTCTCATGATATTCACATCAGTGTCAGATTTTTTTTTCATTTGCATAGCATAAGTATCAACTAAAAAATATACAAATTTACCTTGCTTGATTATTGTGACAGGGACCAACTTCTTATTATCACGCAGTGTAAGCTGAAGAAGGGAAAAAAAAAAAAAAAAAAGCACGCCTTGGGATAACTGCCACAATAGTAATTGAACTTTCTTATTAAAATAAATGGAGGGCTCTAATCCAACACAGCACATGCCCCAAGTTAACACTGGATATGTCTCTGGATGTAGTCAGTGAAGGTTATGCTATTGATTCACTTCCCATGGGCTAGTATAGTAATATTGTATTTTGACCTCCTTTTCTCAGCTCGAGATGTTTTTCTTCATAAAAAAAACAGTATTTGACAGCTTAGGAATCCTCAGTCTTCTTTTAAGCATCTCTTGAATACTCACTGGGGAGTAATACAGAATGCTAAGAAAATCTGAAATCTAACTCCAACAAAACATCTGAAACATATGCAATTACAAATTTGGGCAGAGGATATAATTATGTTCTTGGGAATAATATATTTAGAACACAAACTATTCCAAAACCAGGTGTATGTTTGTTTATCAGCACTCTTGGGTCCATACTCTGTTTAAAGCAGATTAACTCAGAGTAATTATTTGGTGAAATTGTTTCCAAGCTATGATTGGCCAGCCACTCACTTCCACTGTTCGCTTGCCTTTGACCCACATGACTTTTTGCCTGACAGTGAATCTTTTCCAGTATTTTGATACCATGAAAATAAGGAACACTTGAATGGACCCCACATTTATTATAAAGAAGAAAACAGCAAACCCAAAGACTATAAATCAGCATTCATTGTCACACATGGGTACTAGGAACAGCTTCTAACATTTTAATAATACACTCAAGTGATGGGTAATATTGTAATGCCAGCAATATAAAAATGCTAAGTAAATAAAAGTGGCTGTAGTAGCTGCTCTGTTTTGGATTTAGTATGAGAATGTTTTTGATAACACATTGCTTTAGTTGTTGCCAGGTAATGCTTATGCTCAGCTGGGATAGAGCTAATGTTCCCAGCAGTCCCTGAGTTTTATAGTTACTACAAGAATAATGTTGGAAATACACTGATATTTTCTGTTGTTGTTAAGAAATTAAGGACTTGTTTATTTTCCCATGTTCTGCTAGTGAGTAGGTGTGCAAGAAGCTGGGAGGAAACATAGCCAGGCAGCTGACACAAGCTGGCCAAAGGGACATTCAATATCATATAATGTCATGCTCATTACATAAACAGGAGGTTGGCCAGGGGCATTTAATTATTTACCTAGGGACAACTATTTTTACTCTATTCTAAATATTTTTTTAAAAAAAGTTTTAAAAGCAATGGTTGGGTGCACATCAAACAAATACCAAAGTCTAAGAAGCTGGAAGAAGGCAAATCTCAACTAGTAAGACGGCCCTTCTTTTAGGGAAATGGATGGAGGCTGCTTATTCCATGAAAGTCATTATTTTTTTGCATTGGGATGCACACAGATTGAAAGTAAGTGGGGGTTTCAATCATTTTCATTAATAAAGGATTAAAGAAAGAAGGTTATATCTTATTTTTTACAATTTTTCCGTTATTATTAACAAGGTTTACCTACTGTTTTGCCTTCTAGTGAAGAAATTGTGTTGCAGATGATCAGTTTTTTAAGTAAGCCTGCTATTCATGTGACTAACAAATGGGATGAAATGCATTTATTGGAAGAATGAGTTAATGTTATTATATTTCTCATCACGATACCTACAATCAAATAAACAGCTTTCACGTTGTAGTAAGCACTTGGTAACTCCAGTGCAGAATTTCTAATCATAATTATTATCAGTGCTTCTACTAGTGAAAGGTTTTTATACTGACAAGAGCATTCTTTGTTGAATAATAATGGATGACTGTAATGACTGCAATATTAAAATTTTAAATATGCCAAAATATATTCAAATTTTAGTTTCTCACTCAAGAACAAATCGTTCACATGAAATCCATGTTCTGCAGCTGCTGTAATTACACTGCTTGCCTGCATAAATTTGTAAGTGCTACCCTTGAAATCTGCTTCTGTGTTGTCAATCCTCTCCTTCTCAGTCTTCAAAAAGTGACTACTTTAGGTATTTCTATGTCTAGTAAAATTTACTACTCGGACAAAATAATTCAGAAACGTCAACATAGTGTCTGTAACAATGGCACTACTAACTCTTTATTAGTGATCTGGATGAGGGGATCAAGTGCACCCTCAGTAAGCCTGCAGAACACACCAAGTCAGGTGGAAGTGCTGACCTGCTTGAGGGAAGGAAGCCTTTGCAGAGGGATCTGGACAGGCTGGATCAATGGGCTAAATCCAGTTGTATGGGGTTCAGCAAGTTCAAGTGTTGGGTCCTGCACCTGGGCCACAATAACCCAATGCAAAGCTACAGGCTTGGAGTCTAAAGGATGGAAAGTTGCCTGGTGGAAAAGGACTGGGGGGGGTGTTAGTCGACAGTTGAATGTGAGCCAGCAGTGTACCCAGGTGGCCAAGAAGTCCAATAGCATTCTGGCTTGTATCGGAAATAGCATGGCCAGCAGGACTAGGGATGAGATTGTACCCATATGCCCAGATCTGGTGAGGAAGCACCTCAAATACTGTGTTCAGTTTTGGGCCCCTCACTACAAGAAAGACATTGTGTTGTTGGAGCATACGCAAAGGACAACAAAGCTTGTGAAGGTTCCAGAGTACAAGTCTTATGAGGAGCAGTTCACAGAGAATCACAGATCACAGAATCACAGATTAGTTTGGGTTGAAAGGGACCTTAAAGATCATCTAGTTCCAACCCCCCTGCCATGGGCAGGGACACCTCCCGGTAGATCAGGCTGCCCAAGGCCCCATCCAACCTGGCCTTGAACACCTACAGGGATGGGGCAGCCACAGCTTCCCTGGGCAATCAGTGCCAGAGCCTCATCACTCTTATGGTGAAAAAAAATCTTCCTAATGAACTATGGTACAGATTTTCATAGTAGTTGGAACACCTAAAATTGTATTAATTGGAGACATACCTGGATCATTTGTTGGAGTTGGAGGGAATCAGGGTTGTTTAATTTGGAGAAAAGGAGACAGAAGGTAGACCTTATCAGCCTCTGCAACTGCCTAAAAGGTAGTTGTAGGGGTAGGTGTTGGTCTCTTCTCCCAGGCACCAAGTGATAGGACAAGAGGAAACAGCCTTAAACTACGTCAAGGGAGGTTTAGACTAGATATTAGGAAAAATTACTTCACAAAAAGGGTTGTCATGCATTGGAACAGGCTGCCCAAGGAAGTGGTTGAGTTACCATCTCTGGAAGTATTTAAAAGAAATGTATATGTGGTGGTTAGGGACATGGTTTAGAGGTGAACTTGGCAGTGTTAGGTTTATAGTTACACCTGATAATCTTAAAGGTCTTTTCCAACCTGACTGATTCTGTGTTTCTGTATTTTCCAGACAGAGAGTAGAAAGTGTATAGGTATTTGGAACATTGGTTATTAAAATGACTGTGGCATCTCCATGGATGAAGGGAAATAGAAAATAAGGTATTCCTTAATTTCAGAGGGAAAACGGAGATATAGGTTGTAAGAGACCTTAAGCCAGATACCTTAACCTCTGACCATATAGCTATGGCATATTGCATAAAGGACTGAAGTTCTTGGACATTCTGTCAAATGGTATATGGCAACACTACTTTAAGAGAGTTTTGTTATTTCTGCCTCTCTTATATTCCAATACTCCCCAAATCCACAAATAACTGACATACATGTAAGAGACACATCAAGGGAGCATTATAGTCAACCTGGACTGTATAAGTTTCAAAAGAGCAGGAAGGTCTACTTCCAGAGTTTAACAAGTGATAGAAAATAAATTAATTTTGGCTGGGAGAATCATAGAATTATTGAATACCAGGTTGGAAGGGACCTCAAGGATCATCTGATCCAGGCTTTCTTGGCAAAAGCATGGTTTAGTGTGCTGTCCTGCTGAATCTTCCAAGTGTCCAATGTTGGGAAATCCACCACTTCCCTGGGGAGATTATTCCGATGGCTGATTGTTCTCACAGTGAAAAATTTTCCTCATGCCCAATCAGAATCTCCCCAGGAGTGACTTGTACCCATTAGCCCTCATCTTTATCATGTGACTCCTTGTGAAAAAGGAGTCTCCATCTTCTTCATAGCCACCCAAAACCAAGGAGGACCCCATCTTTCAGACTGACATAATGAAATTACAGAAACATAGTCAGACAGTAGAGGAAATAAATTTTTACTGCATTATATCCACTCCACCAACACCATTGCTTATGATGGGAAAAAGAATGGCCATCCCTAGAGCTCTCCTTTTCTTCTCCTCTCTCTGTAAGCTGTAGCTTACACAGTCTTAGGAGCTTAGTCAAACTTAAAGGATAAACCTGCCAAAAGAAACACAAGCTGATGCTGAAAGGGCAAAATGACTAGATGTATCTGTAATGTTGCTTTAATAAACAGCCTTTAAAAATATCTCCTTACAGAGAAGAGTTAGGACTATGCTGATACAAGCCAGTCACGTCTTTGGAGCAAAATAAAGCACGAACAAAGCTTGGCCTAAATAACATTCATTCTGGCTTTGGACTGATTAAGTGATTGCACCACTGAAACATACACCACCTAATAATGTGGACACTGAATTTATAACATAAACTTAAGAGCTGCCACTATATGCTTCCCAGCCTTAGTTTTATGGTTTTTGCACCACTGAAGTGAGAATAATAAGAGAATTTTTAGAATAATCTGCAGAATGTTTACATGATACTTCTGTGGCAGGTGATAAAACAGTACTGCTCTGGAGCTAAGACTTGTGAAACTGTCTGAAAAGACTAGATGCTGGCTCCAGTCCTCCTTTCAAGCCTAAGCTGTGCAAATATTTGGAAAACTGTTTTAGCTCACTTTCTCAGGACTTCTCTTGCATAAATAGAACCACTGCTTCCACAGAAGCGGCATAACAGAGTCAGGATCCTGGCACACAGGGTTTGGTAAGAGGAAGAAATGAACTCAGATTGCACTCCAGATGCCAGATTGAATTACCTGGTATTGGGCAGACACTTGTAACTTTTAGGATGCTTATGGGACCAGTAGGAAGAATACTGAGTTAATTTAATCAACAACATAATGAGATGATCATCTTCCTACGTATCTAATCAACCAGCTTCATATCATTCACTGATAAAATATTTTCTCTTGAATATAGGACATGACCATTTTCAATAACCTTATTATTATACTGCTTTTACTCTATATATAACGCTATAACTAAAGTATTACTGTCCTAAACAAATACTTAATTATTCCTCCAAGAAAACGTATGTAATGGACTGTGGTTTGATTCCTGAAGGAAATCCAGGTCTGATAATCAGAGACTGTTTATGACATTGTGCAATATGAAGAATCAACAATGAGAAACCATACATGCCCATTTCCTACCATAAAAACTCTTGGAAAATCTAACAGAAGAGAATTGTGAAGAATGGATTGTTCCCTTATAATAATCATCACTTATGAGTCATCCATTTAAAATGACTGAAGCAACAAGGATTCATACAACTTTTCATGGAAAGTTATCCCATAGTCTATCTCATAAATAGCATCTTAAAAACAAAGCAAAACAAAACAAAAAAAATCACCCAGAAGGTTAGCTGCTGAAACTCACACTTTGATGAAAAATTAAAGGAAGGAAATATGAAGAAAATAATTTAATCTTGCAGAAGATAAGGTAATGATCTAAAGTCAGAAATAAAATGTCTGGTTTACACTGTGTTAAAACCAGTCTACTAACAGGTTCAATCTCCAAAGCCTTCATTTCTGCTTCAGCTCTTGGAAGCAAAAAGCATTCGCGTATGTGAACCTATGAAAGTATGAAACGCCCCATCCGTGCTTGCTTGATTGCAGTTATGGCAAATGCCAGATGAGAAAATAAAATAGAGGAAATTAAATATTGATATTTATTTTAAAAAATCTTCAACTGCTTTGATGAAACAGTTAAAAATTCTACCTTGCCATCTGGAAGGATTTAATGGACTGCCTAGCAATCCCAATGAGGAAATTAAATTGTCCTCTGCAGCTTCCTCTTGTTATGAAAACACCTTACATGTGAGAACTATCAGAAAATTCAGCGGGATGACTAATGATCTTAGAAAGCCTGTGTATACACACAATTAGTTTATAAAATAATAGCACTACTTCATCACAAAATGAACTGACCACAACACATATCACAATTAACAAACCTGACTACTACAAAAGGATAAACAAATTTTATCGTTTCGAATCTACTCATGGAAGCAATCTGCTTCACCTTTGTTAAAGCAGAATCAGTAGGTGTAATCATCTCAGATACAGTTCTCAATCATGTTATCAATCCACATTTAGAAATGCTTCTCCTAGTCTTAAATATAACAGAATTTTTATATTGACACTTTGTCTCTTTCTTAGTTTACTCTAAAGGAAACACAAAAATTTAACCATTCAAAATGCAAATCTGTTATAGCAAATAAGACTGTTTTGCTTACCTGTGTTTGGGCATTAGGTATCAACTTGTACATATTCTGGAGTTGTCCATTTACTTTTTTATCTGATTTGACAGAAGGAGAAATAAATACACAGAATTATTATTTGTTTTGTCTAAAGCAAGGCAAACCAAGTTTATTTTTCAATAGCTAAGAAGGTTAGAAGACTTAATTGCAAGGTGTCAAAACATTCTATAAGTGTCCTGTTTGGTCTTGTTTCTCCAGATTAATTAATTCATTTATAAAGCCTCCCCTTCATATTCTGACAGAGAGGGAATGAAATGTATTCTCATTGTTCTGCAGCAGGGGGTAAAAAGCTGAAGTGGTCTTTAGGACTTACTAAGGAGGAGTCAGAGGAGCCTGTGAGGACCCTTTAAGAAAATTAACACAACCACAGCACTAATATGCAAGGAAGAAACTTGAAAGAGGCTTGTATTAGGGCTGGCTAAAAGCAGCATGTTTTAAAGTCTCCAATACACAGTCCTCCTTTTCAGTGTAGTCTTTTAAAAAAAACCAAAAAACATATTTACCACTGGAAATATACAGCAGGCATATCACTTCTCTTGGGTCTGACATGGTTTCCTTTGTCTCAACACATGAACAAAGCAACCCATGGATTTAACATGTGATTTTTTTCTATTAGTAGTAGCTTTTTAGTTCTAGAAGCTTCTTGTGATGCAACAGTTACATACAGAGGAGAAATAGTCTAGCCTGATGCTTCAAACTTAGTCTACATCATCTACCTTTGCACTTTTCCACTCCCTTTGAATCCAGCTAAATGTTATCATATTTCTTCACAATTCCATCCATAACAAATAATCAATAGAAAAAAAATGCAACTGTAAAGAAATATTAATTAAGAGAGACATTTAAATCGACATGTTATCCTGAAAAAAAATACTTTAAAAGTGGTTGATACTTCAGAGAAACAGGACCTACTATTGGCCTAAAGACAAGGGAGAACCAACTAAAGTTTCACACTGACTTCATGAGAAAATCATGTTAAGATGGTCAGAAATAATCTCCTTTAATCTTTTTTTATAAATTTTGGTTAAATGAATGTTGAACATTTGCCATGCCTTTTATGTCTTCCTTGAATCATGAATTAAAACCAGATTCTCCTCCCAGCCCCTCCCAACATGCTTAGTATACAACAAAAATTCGCCCTGTGGAATCAACAAATACAAAGATACAGAGCAGTAATTTCAGTTTATAGTAATTTATGTATTTTTCAGTGAGGAAAAATTATTTACAGTGAATGAGGTTTGGTTGAGGTTGAGATTGTTCTTAATATATGGAAAGAGCTGCCACAAGAGGGTAAGTTAAACCAGCAGTGGCCTTTGTGCTGATGAGTAAACTCCTATGCAGACAGATAATAAATATTCACCCTGTTTACTGCCCACAGTTACTCTGTCTACTTACTAGCAACAACAATATAAAAGGCTTGAGTGTGAAAGGTGCTGTCAACTTTCCAATTATAAGATGCTTTATCACTGGATATACAAGGTAATAACAAGCTCCCTGGATTTAGTAGCTGCAGAAGCACCCACTGAATACCTGAGCCTATATTCTAGGGAAAAAGAAGTTAAATAGAACACGAAATTTTACACGAAATTTTCTTTCAAAACAACTCAATCTGTCTCCATAACTTAGAGGAATGATTCTTCTGGATTATTAAAACCGTATAGTGCTTGTAAGAAACAGCATTTAGAAATATATTATATCAAAGAGCAAATTTGGTGATGTCAGTGGACATTTCAGTCAGACTCCAATAGAATATTAAGCTATAAATACTACGCATTCTTATTCCTTCCTGTTTTAAGTGCTCAAATATGTTCCTGCACTCACTCTACAGACTGCTTTAAAATGTTTAAAATATAGGAAAACCAACCATTTAGTAAGCCTTCTTTAGTGCTGTGAAGCAGACTTTCTTCTGTGATGCAGGGAAAAATCTACCACCATTCATCACTTTAAATTCATAGTATAAAAATTACATTACTCTCGACTGCTAAAATGACCCTACAGGCACTGGGCAGCTACTTGAAAGTTACAGATTTCTAATCTATGATGAAGGCCAGCAAAATACTTTATTAGGGAGTGTGAAATCTTTTGCAGTATTACAAGCCACCCAACCGCTCCCCTCCCTTATCCTCAAATACATCAATCTGTGTAACTCGCCTACAATTTGATAGTGAGGTCCAAATCAAATTTCAGCTAGAAATCCCATATGAATATGACTCTCTTATGAGAATTCCCAGCCTTCACATTTTGTGTCAAGCTAAAATAGTGAACATAAAATTTGCAGCACCAAATTTTATGAAGACGACCATGCTCAAAAATACCTTTATGTAAATGCTTCAGGAAAATAAATTACATTGGACAATGTCTCTTCCTCTCTTTGCAAGGAGGAAGGCTCTGCTACTGCCTCTTTCTTACATTAACAGCAGTGATTCTTTGAGCAGTACATGTTTTTTTTCAAGGACTAATTTGAAATCACTTTGCCTGCATTGTCTTGGGGCTTTGGAGAAAAAGTTTAAAAGATGACTGGAAGAACAGACATAGATGCCATACACTGCCTCCATGACAACCTAAACAAAACCATACATGAGATCATGCACTTCAAACACAATTTCTACAATGCTTTGACCGAAAATTTTCTTAAAATTCAACTTTCCAGCCGAGTCATAAAGGGGCCACTGTGATGCATGCTGAATAGGACAAGCCCTTTCTTGCTTTTAACCAGCTTGAACCTAAAAGCATCTATAAAAGTAGATTCAAACAAGGATAATACTTTCTAACAGCTCAAATCAGTAATGATCTTATTATTCAAGGTCCAAGGAAAACGCTTATAATCCAGTCAGAACTATAAACATAGGAACTCAACACTTCATGTGTATCTAAACTAGTCACTCTTAGAGGTCTACCAACATGCACAGATCCTCTACTTTCTGCAATGAAAACACCTTTCAGAGAAGTACACAGCAGTTTTTCAAACACAAATTTTTTCTATTTTCACCAGTGTCTAAAAGAATTGGGGAGGTATAAGACATAGCGTTTAAACAGTGAAAACCTGATCAGCAGCTTACTTTTAATAATACCACAATAGAGAAAAAAATGTTGCCAAATTAAGTAGCCATTTGATGATTTATTGCCAAATACTTACTAGACAAAACTGTCTTATGATTGAAAGTCTTGCTCCAAATGCTGTCATCTAGGTTGTCTTTAACTCCAAATTCATAAAGTGTGTTTGGCTTCAGATTGTCCACCACTGTTTCTGTCACTGGGCAAAGCTGAAAAACCCATTTCTTGTCTTTACCCTTTTCTCTGTAGCGAACTGTATAAAACCTGCTCGACAAAAAAAGAAAATAAAAAAAATTTTCTTCACAAAGGCAATAATTTTCATTAGGAAAATGGCCGCTTTTGGTTACCAAATATCCCTACAAATGTAATGCTAGCCCAGTCATCTCCTAGATACATACATAGTCTCCATCATAAAGAACTCAACATTAAGAATATTGTATAAAGAGCAAAAGAGGAGTCTCTTTATTAACAATCATCCATATGTGTGGTTCTGACCACAAACCGTAAGCTCATTTTGCAAGCAGTTTCTCTGATTATGACATACGCTATAACTAGTCGATTGGATCATGAATCTGTTAGTCAAGCCTTGACCAATTTCTCAAAATCTCCTGTATCTGTCCAGCTGAAGGTGTTCCCCTAAAAATTAGTCCAAAAATATTCTCAAGGGAAAACCAGTAATACTTGACATTTATATGACACATTCCTCATTCAGTGATCCCATTTTGCAATGCCCACACTTCAAACAAGAAAGTAAACCAAGACATTACTTTCAGCAGTTTAAATCAGTAATGTGATGAATGCTGACTGATTATGAAATTAAAAAACATTTCTTCAGAAATTGCCCAATTCAGTCAAGCAGCACCACCCTGGAAAAGTATGACTGCAATGCTAACCAGTAGAAAACAACACAATGCAAATGGTGAGAGTTACGGCACGAGAACTTCACTGTCTGCTACAGTCTCATTTTAAATATATATACTGTATCACTGCCAGAATGAGGTGGGGTTTTCTGTTTCTGTAAAAACAAATCTTAAAGAGATTCGGCAAATTTTTAATGCAAGTATTACTGAAAATTGTTACACATAATATAAATTAAGTATATCCACTGCCCACATCCATTTTATATTTACATCAGCTGAAAAAGGATAAATTCCATTCAATTGTATTTTTTTTCAGACTTCAGTAAAGCACATTAAGGCCATAAAACTAACACAACTCTAAAACCCTAGATACATGTCCAAGAATCACTCAGAAGTAAAAAAAAAAGAAATTTGGGTTGTGAGATTCAATCCAAGTATTATATAGGAAAATATATGGAAGGAAAGGAAGGAATGAACCTGAAGAAAACAACCAAACCCAATCTTTAATCAACTGAAAATATCAAGTTGTAAGTTTCAGATTAAAGACACTTAATGGACCAAATAAAATACCATCAATGCATAATGCTGCTTTTGCCAAAGTTAGAAAAGTGCACTTGCAGAATAAACTATATGTGAAAGATGACTGTTGAGTACAGGGAAAACCTGACTTCATTATTAAAACACAATCTAACACAAGACACGGGCCAGTCATGGAAAATATTTTCATACCCAAAGATTAACTTTGTTTATGCATTTTGTCTCATAACTGTCAATTTATTTTCTTGGCATCGAAACCAAAAGTTCTCCTGTTATAATTACTGAATTCAGCCCATTCAGGTATTCTGCCAGGTTACAAAATTTATATTTATGCTGGCTCACATAACTCTTTTCAACAGCTATACTACTTCATGTTCAAAACAAATCATAGTCTAACCCAAAACTTGGAAAGAAATGAAATACCATAAGTTACGAATATCCTCTCTCTTCTTATCAGTTCCTGGAGTACCAAGTAATAATCCGCACCATTACTTCTTTGGACTGTGATCTACTCAAGCAATATAAGATCTAACTATCAAGTTAGACTGACAAAGAATGTTTTTAAAAAGAAATTATTAGCAAAATTAAACTGAGGAAAATTCCTCGTTCTTTGTCATCTTAATCCTTTCATACGTAGTTACATAGGCATTAACAGACCAGGAAAGCTTACTTGGAATCTCTGTCACTATCTTGCAGAGGACATAACAGCAATAAACTAATCCTATCTACAACATAAAAGCATGTTGATTGACTCCATACAGTATCTCTGTAAGGGATTTAGAATAGTACATACAGATCTATGAGCAAAATGTGAATCACTAATAGAAGTAGCCATCTTCTTCCCAGCCTGTCTGAAAAAGATTTAATTTCTTTTCATCTTCAATCTTACCTTTTCCTGCCTGTTTTAGTCAAATGCAGTAGAAATAAAGTGATATCAGTATACTAATTCATTTCAGTTATTTAACAGTCTAAATGAATAGCTGCATCAGAAATGAGGAGGAAGACAGGATTTTCATAGGTGTGCCAAACTGTGCCATTAGAAATAGAGATATATACCATAGATGAAATGTACTCTCACGTTCAAGGTTTCCAAGCCTGTGAAAACTTCACCAAGTGAAGTTCCACTGTGTATCTCTTGCCATAACAAGAACTAAGAACACTGACTATGACTACCAAATTTCCTCAACCATTTCAATAAAAAGCTAGCAAAATGAAGTTCAATTTAACAATTAGCAAGTCACAGTCATCTGAGTTTTAAAAATACCCAAATTGTAAACAATATGCTCTTTTGCAAAATTTTTTATGGAGTATGAATTGTGAAATGCCAAGATTTGTCATTAAAGTTGAACAACTCATTGTGAAACCAGACCAACAAGCTGCCAAATACAGTGCAAACTCAGTGCCTGCTTAAGAACATTCTCCTGATTAAAATTTATTGTCATTTTAATTTATCCCTTTTACAAAATCTCCTTTCAGAAAAGAAATACAATATCAAACAATCAACACATATAATTGAAGACATGAGAAACTGTAAAGTCCAGTCACCACTCACATAGATCAATCCCCCCGTGGTAGTGACATACATGCACAAAACTTGTGCAGCTGGACTGCTGTGTGTATCAGAAGCTGTAAAACTGCTTCTCCTGGATCGCAAATATTTAGAGAAACCTCTCCACAGATTCCCATTCAAAAATGACAGAAGACAGGCTGAAATGGAGTACAGTCACACTCACATAGAGTGGAAAGGTACACTACACTGTTTCTCAGATAAAACACTTCCCATTAGCTATGTGAGCAAAGAGGTGGCATACCCAATTAGTCTAGGTGAGAATTCATTTTAATATGGATTCTTGGCACATACAAAGGCCTGGCAATATTTAACTGCTTTTAATTTTGATTCTTTCTCTGTTTTGGTGGGGGATATCAAAAGGGTGCATTTTATCAGAACAATGTTTATTGAACAGCACTTGTATTTCTAATCAGAAGATTTCAGGGTTCATGACTTTTTTTTCCAGTTAGCACTCTATAAACATTAGAGCTCTTTTCTGTAACTCCATAAAAACTAATCTCTCCATCTAAGAGGCCACGTTTCACTCATTAGAAGATACCTCCAAGCAAACCTCTATGAGGACTGTAGAGAAATTTTACTTTCTCCTTTTTACTAGGCAAGTGAAAGATCAATAAACTCCAACAATTTAAACAGAAGGTGGAATGAGCAGGTGAGGGGTCCTGCTGCACTCCAAGTTAATCGCTGTAATAAAGCCAAGAAAAAATATAACAAACCCTAAACACAATAAGGAAATAGAGTTTACATCCACCAGGATAGCCTCTCTTCACATGAATTTGTGCAACACCATAATGTTTGCATTTTTGAAACTCTCTCTATGGCATTGAGCTTCAAGTATTCTTTTACAATATTCTGAATTCACTTGCTCCATCTATGACATACACAAAATGTGAAATGGTGGCAGAAATAAAAGAAGCAAAGCCAGTCTCATCATGGAGTTTCGCAGGATTTGGTATTGGGACCGGTATTGTTTAACATCTTTGTTGGATACATGGACAGTGGGATTGAGTGCACCCTCAACAAGTCTGCCAGTGACACCAAGCGGTGTGGTATGGTTAGCACACTGGAGGGAAGGGATTCCACCCGGAGGGATATTGACAAGATTGAGAAGTGGGTGTCTGCAAACCTCATAAGGTTCGACAGGCCAAGTGCAAGGTCCTGCACCTGGGTCAGGGCAGTCCCAAGCACAAATACTGACTGGGCAGAGAATGGATTGAGAGTAGGCCTGAGGGGAAGGACTTGGGTGTGCTGGTGGATGAGAAGCTCAACAATGGGTGCTTGCAACCCAGAAAGCCAACTGTAATATGGGTTGCATCAAAAGAATTGTGACCAGTAGCTTAAGAGAGGTGATTCACCCCCTCTACTCTGCTCTCATAAGACCACACTTGGAGTAGTGTGTTCAGTTCTGAAGTCCTCAGCATAGGAGAGACATGGATCTGTTAGAGGGAGCCCATGAAGAAGATCAGATGGCTGAAGCATCTCCCATATGAGGACAGTCTGAGAGAGGTGGGGTTCTTTAGCCTAGAGAAGAAAAGGCTCCAGGAAGACTTTATAGCAGCCTTCCAGTACATAAAGAGGGGCTAAACAAGGGATGGGAAGAGTCTCCTTGTCAGGGAACGTAGTGAAACAACAAGGCGTAACAATTTTAAGCTCAAAGAGTGAGGATTTAGATTAGGTATCAGGAAGTTTTTTACTGTGAGGGTGGTGAGGCTTTGGAATGGGTTGCGTAGAGAAGTCATGGATTTCCCATTCCTGGAGGTGTTGAAGGCCAAGTTGGATGAGGCTGGTCTGGTGAAAAGTGTTCCTGTCCATGGCAGGGGGTTTGGAACCCAAACCATTCTATGATGCTATGAATATCCTATTACCAGCCACTACAGTAATCACTCTATCCATAAAGTCTATGTAAAAGAATATCAGCCTGATACAAAAGGTTGTTTCTATCTTTTTTACATTCAGTTTACATGGGTTTCATTTTTAAGCTCATCAATGAAAAGCAGTGAAAGCTTTTCCTTCTTAGTTTAGAGATAATTATAATACAAGAAATCAAAATATGATGACCACTTTAATAAGTAGCCAACAGAGTTTTTGCTTTTGAAATTAAGGAAATGTCACTTGATGTTAGAAGAAAAATTCTAGGATGAATAGGAAAAACACTAAGTTTTCATATGTCAGTATGAATGACATTGTCTTGCCAAGAAATTCAGTGTTATTTTTCCAATTGTTAACCAAATGTCTTTTCAGCCAGACTCCAAGAAAATGCTTGCAAAGTCAAATATTTGGGCTCAAAAAATTAGATACTGGAAATCTTATAAGGCAGATGGCTTCATGAGATTTCCAGAGTAGGTCAGTTTGTATAAATGTCATGCGTTTATTTAGAACCAGATCCAAACCAAAACTCCAAACAATTTAATCATGACTATTTTAGTCACACATAACACTAAACAAAAAAATTAAGCCTTGGAGATATAAGAACATTCCTCCTCTGTGATTGTGTGTTGTCATAGCTAAAAGATTATAAAACTTACTGCATTTCTGAGCATAGGAACATAATAAAGCTTTTAAGAAAAGACTGTTAAAATACACATGTACTGATTTATTTGTTTATCGTTAGACCTCATTAGAAGGACAGCATCCATTTAGATTTAGAAAGGAATAAAAGAAATGGTTTAAACTCTGATTTTTCAGATATTCAGTGTTTCACAAATCAGCTCATGAAGCTGATTATATTGTTTCCTGTTTAATGCCAAGTTTACTTTAAAGTAACAGACACTGACATATATAAAATGATGGAAATAATTACATCGCTGATGACTATGTTAGGTTTATAAAACAATTTCTAATTTAGTTCTCACTTTTACATGATCACTAGCAATCACTTTTTTTGCTTTATTATTTTAGTAGAACAACCAAAATTAATTGAAGAGCTAGAGGTTCCGGGAATGAAAGGCTGATGACCAACAAATCTGTTTAAACAATCTTTCAGCATATACCCCTGTAGCAGTAACTCAGAAGTATCTGGAACTCAGAAAGATAATGTGCTGAAGTATATTTTTAACAAAGAATTAGATTAAGTTGAAAATTACTTGTCTATGATGTTTGCAACATAAATTATAATTAATTAAGTTGGCAGCTCCACAGTGACAGAGATTTGCAGATACGCATAAAAGGAGATATATGCACATATTTTTCTAAATTTAGGGTTTTAAAAACCCTACTTCTATGTGCTGTACAACAGAAAAAGTAAATATGAATTCTTCTCTGGTTGTTCCTTCTCTCTTGATTTTTCTTACTTTTTTTTTTAAAGCATCAGATACAAATTGAGTAAAACACGAAATCTGTACTACTTGCAAATATGATATTAGGTAGTTCAAATCATGGGCAAACACATTTATGAAACATAAATGTGATTTTGTTGAAGTTATTAACTAAGATATATTTCATTAAAAAACCCAGAAGTTCAGGTTTGAAATTTCTGTTTCTCATGTATCTGAAAGTGTGTTTGCTTTTCTATATAATCCAACCAATACAGTAAAGTACAGTATTCTATATACACAACCTGTTTTTGTCTTTTCTGTTCCTACCCTTGACCCCCCTTCCTTAAGAGCTGGAGGTCAAATTCCACCTTTTTCACACTCCTGCTCTGTTTGGGGATCTGAGAAGTTGTTCTAGCAGAAGGAAAGGCCAAAAGAATTCTGTACAATAGTCTATAATCTCTTTTTCAGACCTAAATGGACAGTAAATGTAACCCCAGTGTGTTCATTATGACAGCTCTGGTTGTTTGAAAATGGAAAGGCAAGACTCTCTACACTCTTGGAAATATATATAAAAAAAGGAACTGGCATGTCTTTGTAGCAGGTTATTGAAACTTTGCCAACCTCCCTCATCTACTGTCTCATACTGGTGTCAAAAAAACAGAAGACGCTGAGAATGTTAACTCCACATTGTTGGTGGAACTTCTCTGGTATTAACACAGTTTCCAACAGGTACCTAAAACTCATAGATAGAATTTTTTGGTTTGGATGTTTCTGCTGTGTATTCCAGTACTAAGGGTCTGGTCAGAGGGGATAGCCACTTCAAGGAGGCTTTAAAATTTGACCATGTAAAGAACTTTGGTCCACACCAATGGCAGTGATTATCTCGCAGGAAATATGTAACACTATTAGTTTATGCCCTTAAACTCTGAACCATTAAGCAACCAAACAATGTTTTGTTGAAAAAACAGCATGGGAACATTTTGTTTATTGGAGTTTTTTAAAAAAACACTTCATAGGTACAGGAGAACACTACATTCCCTCGATAAGCAAGCAATAATTTCACTAAAGCTGTAAAAGATTCCAGTGCTCTTTAAGAACATAGCACCTCTTTTCAAAACTCATTTGCTCACAACACTGGATCTCCTCAGGAATATCCCACTGAGGTCAAACTTATACTAGAGAAAATCCTGACCAGCAGATCCATGCTGTTCCATATGGTTTTTATCTTCTGAGTCAGTAATGTATTCAACTAACATATTATGCAACATTTGTACAAAAGCCTAACATCCATCCAGAGATGGTAAAATCTGAGGCTGAGAACAATGACACTATTTCAGGTCATACAGAGTTACAAATGTAAAACTTGGAGAGATATTAACAAACAGAACTGAGTTAAGAGGTCATAATTGCTACATATTGCCAAAGATTAGATGTTAGTCACTACACAGCAGTCTTGAAGATGATTAACGGTTCAACATATAACAGCAAGGAGAACATCCCACTGCACTAAGTGGGAAAAAATTACTGTGTTAAAGAGTTTGTTCAAACTTCAAGTTAATGAACGTCCAACAAAAATATTAGGCTACTAAGGAGAAAACCCAAAGTTTATAAAGGCATTGAGGTGGGTTATCATATGCATCAAATCTCTAGGTGGATTAATACAGGATATAGGCTTCTAAAGTGTTCTTCATTCCCATTGCACAACGGATTCTGTAACTTGGGTGCTGACATAGCACATAGATGAGATAAGTTCCATGGTAAAAATGGTGCTAAAATCACGATGTGGAAGAAAACTACAGGTTCATCCACAATCAGCTAGTTTCTTCGATATCTAACTGCAGGAAATTATTTGGTTCGTTCTTGACTGGGAGAGAAAAATTTAAGCCTCAAGAATATTTTATTTCTAATGAAAAAAAATCAAAAAAAATACATGCTTGGATATTTTCTAATATTCCATGGCAATTTCCTAATAAACACTAATGCTTTTCCAGGAATTTTTGAAGCTTTAAAAGGGTTAGTCCAATACTTTTCAAAGGTAAGAAAAAGATCACATGGGATGAACAGATCATATGCTACATGGGATGGTTTTTTAGTATGATCTATATTTGATATACAGTTTAATAGTATTAATGGGAGTTTTATTATCAGCACCAAAGCAAGCAGATTCAAGTCAAATCAGACAGCTACAGATTATACAAAAATTAGACAGATGGGGAAAAATGTGTTCTTAATAATGCAAAGATGCATTTAAAAAAAAAAAAACCAAACCAAAAGATGATAGTTGCAAACCAGTTGTAGACACATCCCAAACATGGATGCAAAGAGTTTCTTCTTGGTTTAACAAAACGTTGCTGAGTTGAATGAGTTACATGTGATGTAACTGAAGACAAAAAAAAAATATTCTGTCATAAAGGGAGAATACAAAAAGAACACTGCAATTACAGAGCGGAGAAAACATCTGTATTAATAATTTCAGTAACTGCAGTCAATGAATTTTGGTCATCTTCCAAGAGTTGCTTAAAATGTAATGGTGCACATAACAAAGAAGCTACCCAGCGCTGTGACTTCTCTTGAAACTGCAGCTTGGTGAGTCTTTGCGAGCTCCCCACCTATGGTAGCACACATTAAATTACAATAGAACAAAAATGTTATGGTAGAAGAGATCTTCTTTTACTTAAAATAGAATATTAATGAAAGCTGTACTGTATCAATATCAGGAAAGTAGTGTAGTCATGGGATCAAATACAGAAAACAAAAAGCATTAAAACAAGGCATCAATACCTTATTACAGCATAACAAAAGATTTATTTTACTTCTATTTAGCCAACTTTAAACCATATTTCCTAAGACTTAACAAAGATTCCTTCAGTTCATTCAGATACAAATTCAGGCAGAGCCAAGGCCATTGTTTTAAGAAGAACAAAGAATCTGGTGTAAAATAGCAGGATTTGTACTTCAGCATGTAGACATCTGGCTAAGTTGCACTCAAGACATGACTTGCTAAGCAATAATTTAAGTATAAGATAAAATTTACTTCACATTTGGAACTATTACTTCCAGCTTTCAAACTTCCACTGTCAAACTTTTTTCAGCCACAAACAATAACTACATTGGATTAAATAATTATCATAATAAAAATCAATTTTCTCTTATGTTACCTGTCATTAGCACAGTTACTAGTTGATGTCCAGTCATGTTGAGGGTTGACTAGGATGCCCCAAGACAGGAACACAGAGGTTGGGGTGAGAGTGCCAACTACTAGCTGTAAAGGCTTTTGAGTCTTGGCCCGACCTATGTAAGAAACATATAATCCAATTATATGTTAGTTTCTCTCACTTGCATTATGTAGGATGAAAGTTTTTGCAGTCGGATAATAATGTAAATTATGACCTACATTTCTTCTAAATTTGATGGGCTTTTTTTCACAGTCAACATTTCTAATGTATGATTTAAAAAGCAGGGCAGAGACTGTGTCTGTGATCTGTTTGTTGGCTTCTAGGTAAGGCAAGTGAAACATCTGCAAAGAAGGGAGAATATTTTTCTCTGAAGCCAACTGAGCATGAACAGAGAAAAAAAGTGCAGAATAAAGTTGGCATAAAGAAAGGGAGAATGCAGCTAGCAGGCAGCAGGAACATGGATTAGGAGACTGCTTTAGAAAGTAGCTATCAGACACACAAACCTCAGAAAAACTATCTTTTAGGTGCCCTCTGAGCTTGCACAGCATGTGTTTCTATCTGGTAAGAAACTGGAAGACTTCACATGCAGGGTAGACCTAAAGGAATTATTGCTATTATTTGGTGGGTAGGAGGGAGACTTGTTTACTAAGCTTCATTTCAATTTTGTCTTATAAGAAGTTTTCACTATTTTTCTTTTTTACAGCCCATTTTCTAGTTAAACCTAGTTTTTGAAAATGAATAGAGGATGGGTTTTCTATGCTTAGTATGAGAATAAGCTGCAGGCAGATTAACTTTAAACCTCTGGCTGTCTTGGACTGCATTGCAGAAGGCGTTACACAGAGTTCAGGACATTAGGAAGTCTCTTTTTGTACGTGACAGAGCTAGGAAGTTCTTGGTAGGATTCTTAGTAACACTGCAATGATGTCCATAGGTAATTTATACTTTCTACAGCATTCTTCGTCAAGGGTAAAATAAAACCTACAAAAATTCTATTGCTTTTAACTGTAGGGAGATCTGAGTCAGTGTCTGTATCTAGGGTTATTTTTCTCTTTTAACCATGTGCTACATTCAAAATATTCAACTTTTGCATGATACTTAACTTTAACTTTGCTCTGAATGAAGTAGCACCACTCTTACAGAGAGAAAGAACTTTCTTTGAATAAAGCTTAAATGTTGAGAATTGGAAATGAAGAAATGGTCTAGAGCAACTATTTTGAACCTGTAGTTTGTGGATTGCTAAAAGCCTTTGGTATCTGGAAGATGATTAACTAAAGGAAATCCATTTATTCTTTAAATCACATTACATTAAAAAGCTAAAGGATCTGTACCTCCTCAAAAATGTCAATGATGAATATGTTGCCACAAAACCTCCACAAACATAACCACTCTCTACCCTTAAGAGGAAGTATGACATTCTTTGAAATACTGTGGAACACACGATTCTTCTACAAGGGCAAATGGCCAAATAATTTTCTTCTTTTCTGGACCAGCTCCTATATGTTTTCTCTATTTTTAGAGGAAAAACTTAAAGCTAACAGCTTGGTCTTTCACCAAACTCTCTGGCAAATCTGTTTTTTTTAATAGCAAAATCCCTTTTTTGACCACTTTTCAAGGAAACATATAGATTATGTGAATTTTAAGAAAAAGAAAAAACTAAAGTATCATGTATCTTGACGTACAGTTTTTTGGGAGGACCTACATATGATTTTGATTATGCATCTTATTATGCCATTAGTTCCCGGTTAGACACTGAAATGATTTATACACTGTAAAACCAGGAATTACTTTAGTGATCATCCATGTTGATCCACCACAATTTTTGGTAATGTGTCCAGTTTAACTACTCTCACTACTAAAAAGACTCGCCATATTACCTAGATAGCATTAAAGCAACAGCTGTTGGAATTAAAAGTCAGTAATCTGAATCTTGTTTCTTAAATCAATTTCTGTATTCTGTAGATACAAAAATTAATGATGCCCAAATAGTGCTTTGGGCATTTTTTGGTTTTGTGGTTTTTTTTGACATACATATACATTGCATCTGCAAGGTAAATCCCTTTTCAAAAAATCTTTCCAGACACATCATTTCACATCTGGTCAAGCGCAAGAAATTAATCCCATACAGTTACCAGGAATTAGGAAAAAAAATAATGTAAAAATCCCAGACTGTAAACAGATATGTACATACTATCACTTTATTCTTTGCAACAGTCCAGTGAATTTTAGAGTGATCTCCATATTAAAGAACAGAATCAAAAACTAAATAATGACATGATTAAGGTCATACAGAAAGTCTTTCGAACAGACAAGAATCAAATTCAGATTTCTGCTCTGCTATGTGTAGTTTAAGCTAGAAACATTCCTCTTTCCTTAACTCCTTGCATCAGCCAACCTAGTAGTAGTGCTGATATACAGATGCATATATAGACACACAAGTTAGAATTTTCAATGAGAAACAAAGAGCATTAACACTTTAATGGATAAAAGAATACTTGGTAGCACTAGTTTGAGAAGAATAGCTTCAGTACACCAGATCACTATATTTAAAAATTTTTACTTTTTTTGCATGCATTTGTGGCCTCTTTAAGCATCAGAAATTACTGTCCTATATTTCAATTCACATTTGTAAAAACTTTTTACAAGAACAACTTTTAAGTACTTTTTAATATTTTGAACACCACATAAGTTACTAGTTACTGACTAGGAAATACTATACCACATTTTCCCTTCCCATGTACAGAACTTGTGCATCCCAGTCAGACACCTAATGTTACTAATATCTGTCTTCCTTTAACTACTTAAAAAAAGAGATGCAGTAATGGTAAAATACCTGAACAAGATTTCTTATTATTTGAAGTGCGTGCTGGTCTTATTGAAACCAAATACCTTGGCTCTGCATCTGTGAATGAAGAAAGCAGCAATTAGTATAGAACCGCTGTTTATTTGAGAATGGGATTAAGCTACAATAAATAAGAAAAAGTCCCATATTCGGTGTATGCTCGACACATTACCTAATTCTTGTGATCTTTTAGGCATATTTGCTTTAAGGTATACTCACCAATCATTCAGCAATATTCTAGCCATTAGGAAAAATAACTCACCCATGCACAAAAGATTTCGAAAATCTTTATGACCTAAACACAAAAGATACGAAAATGGCAGGACAAACATGGAACATTTAAACTCAAAAATTATTTGGAAAGTGAAGGAGAATGAAAAACCCAGAT
This sequence comes from Phaenicophaeus curvirostris, assembly GCF_032191515.1. NCBI lineage: Eukaryota > Metazoa > Chordata > Aves > Cuculiformes > Cuculidae > Phaenicophaeus > Phaenicophaeus curvirostris. Next base: position 91,713,923 of record NC_091392.1, read on the forward strand.
GAAGAAGAAGAGATGATGGCAAAACAAGAAAGTAAAACAGGAAAACTAATGAGACGGCAAAGTCTAAAGAGTAGAACCAAAGATATCTACACTCTGACAGGAACCAGAAGAACTTTTCCTACATTTTCTGTATTCTGTTTCAAGCCTATACAACATAGTTTTCCTGTTGTAAGCAGGTTCTCAGTAAAGATCTGACTACTGCAAAAAAGAGTATATAAAATTTATTGATCATTTAGGAGCTCATACACAGAGATTTCTGCCCTTCTTAATTGTTTAAAATGAAGCTGTATTCTTACTGAGCTGTGATACAAGAAAAGAAGTCATATGAGCTTCCAAAGGATTGGCAGAATTTGGCTCACCATATACTGATCAAAAGTAGTTTAGTTGCATTTTTTTAAAAAAGGATTACTCTATGTAACATTTTTATTCTAGTTCAGATACATTCATCTAAACTTGTATCTATGAATGAAAGACTGAATTTCCTACTATTCTCAGCTTAACAGACGTCATGAAGTCTATGAATTAAACACAACCACTGAGATATCATTAAATTTTCTCTTATATCCAGATTTCTGTAAGGAAGGAGGAAGTATTGAATAAATCAAAAGCTGCCTAAAATACTGTGCTACTCTGTGGAAAACCACTCTAGCTTCACTGATGCCATGCATCTAAGTGACTGAAAAGTCAAACAATGGGCATATTTTAATTGTTTAATTATTTTAAAAAAATGTTTTTCAACACCACCCTATATGTATAACTAAGATAACCACTGGAGTCTGCTACTCAAAGCAGTGTGGAAGAAGGAATTAGTTAAAAAGAAAGAACAACCCCAAAGTGCAAATAGTGTTTCTTTTACAAAAAAAGATAAATCAATATTTATGTTAGCACGCCCTTCTTCTGGGATCTGTGCAGTCACCTAAATAATCATAGTATTGAGACCTAAAACCAGAAATAAGTAACATTTTAAAGTAACCTCTTTTTTTCCTGTACTTTAATGCCAGTTTTCTACTGTAATTTGTGCCCACTTGTGAGACTGTTAAAACTCTCACAAAGTATTGAGAAAGCTTAACTTCAACTAAATTAGTTTCAAACATCACTTTGAGGTTCATGAATTACAAAATCTCCAAAACTGCAAAAATTAGTTTTTTCCTCAAATAGATGTCCAAAGATTGTGAAAGAAAGTTATCCAAATGGTTCAAAAAAACTAACTTGGTCCTGCTCCAGCACAGGAAAAATTAATTCTGATTGAAGGTTGAAATTACCTGTAGCAGTATACAGATACATTATCTGCTAAAGAAAATGAGGTAATAAAGACTGTAAATTTCTCCCTGTACATTTCAAAACTACAAAACCTAGTATTTATCAGGAATCATCAGTTCCAACAGGTGTTTTTGTTTCATAACAAAGTGTTCTCAGCAGGAATATTTCCTGTTTGGTGCTGTTCATTAAGCTTTTTTTGTTGATTTACCAAATGTTGCCTTAATAAAGAATATAGCACATTCCCATTTTCCAATGAACTCAGCTCTTCCAATAATAGAATCTATATAACAAAGTGTTTAGGAAAACAGGTAAAGTCTAGATGTTGAAAGAGATCTGCTATAAAACAGGCAGGTTCAAATAGTACCATTTCTCTGGTTTAGAACCACTGAATTTAAGACAATATTACAATCCTAGTAACTAAAATAAGAAGTTGAAATTATCAGGGGAATACATTCAATAGCTGGGATACAATAGTAAAATTCTGTTCTGAACTTAACTAAAAGTCTAACTTAATTTAGAACTGTGTTTTCCTATGCCTGAGCAGAATCACCCAAGAAAGTGTACAGCAACTGTAGTTTAACTTAAGTTCATCTGTTTAATGCATAGTATTGAAGAATTATGTATAAACTGAAGAACACAGGCCTTGAAATGCTTCTGTTCTGGACAGAGATACATTTTATATCAGCAGAGAGGTTTCTTAGTGTCTTATAATGAGACTTGATTCAGGTTTATAACTGGGAGTTCTTTCTTAGTCATCTGCTTCAAATTAACATTTCTCTTCATAAATTCAGAAGGCCACTGAATTTTCACACTGATTCAATCTTCCTGCTGAGAAATATATGTATCATTCCTCATCACAACACAAAAATCATCTGATGCTACTACAACTCTCTTAATTTTCAGGGGCTTAAAATACTGTCTCACTCATGTATTAAACTTTATCGAGTTGCAAGAACTCCTTATTACCATCTGTGTATGATGCCTATATAAGCATAATCCACTCTACAAATCCATGTCTACTTGGGGACAGGTGAGTTATATAGGAGGAGAAAAAGAAAATGCTGTGAAATACGGGAACCTAAATAAAATAGTAATTTATTTTGTGCTACTTCATCTTAAGTCTTAAAGGATAAATGAATTTGTTGAAATAGAAGCTAGGTAGCAGAAAGGTGACCACCAGGCCCATAAAAATATGGAGTTCTGACTGCATGTCATGATGATCCACAGAATATATAAGCTATTTGCACTAAAATATCTTTTACAAAGAAGTGTATTTCTAAAATAAAATTATGACCTCAAGTAAATGCAAATCAAATCAAAGAGTATAGACAATCCTGTCTGCAGCTAAATATTTCATATTTTGTATGAACTCTATTTAGTAAGAAAATGATACTTACATAATTAAGATTAATGTTCAAATATATGGACACAGATCCACGAATCCAGAAATAATTTCAACATACATCAGTATTTATCAGAGATACAGATTTGTCTGTGTCTCATCTTTTAAACTGCAGCTAGTTAGTATGCTTGTCTCGCTGAAAATGCAGCTGCTGACCTCCTCCAGGTCCTCCAGTTCAGCAGGCTCAACTAATATAAGCAATAAAGATCTGGGTTTTTTTTTCTAAGTTACTAGGAAGCGGCATACTTCCAGATTAATATTCATATTATCTGGCATCTTGAAAACTATGTGGGTAATACATCTGCGTTTTTGATACAGGAGGGGGATGATGAGATTGAGAGCAACCCTGTGGAGAAGAACTCAGGGGTGTGATTGATAAGAAGCTCAACATGAGCCAGCAATGCGTGCTCGCAGCCCAGAAGGCCAACTGTATCCTGGGCTACACCAAAAGAAGTGTGGCCAGCAGGACAAGGGAGGCAATTCTGCCCCTCTATTCCTCTTCTGTGAAGACCTCACCTGGAGTATTGTGTCTAGTTCTGGAATCCTCAACATAAGAAGAATATAGAACTGTTGGAATGGGTCCAGAGGAGGACTACAAAGATGACCAGAGGGCTGGAGCACTTCCCATATGAAGAGAAGCTGAGAGTTAGGGTTGTTTAGCCTGGAGAAGACAAGGCTCCAAGGGGATCTTCTAGCAACTTTCCAGTACCTGAAGGGGGCCTAAAAGAAAGCTGGGGAGGGACTTTTTACAAAGGCTTGTAGTGATAGGACAAGGGGCAATAGGTATAAATTGGAGAGGGGAAGATTTTGACTAGACATTAGGAGGAAATTCTTCACAATGAGGGTGGTAAGGCACTGGCACAGGTTGCCCAGGGAAGCTGTGGCTGCCCAATCCCTGGAGGTGTTCAAGGCCAGGCTGGATCAGACCTTGAGCAGCTTGATCTAGTTGGAAGTGTCCCTGCCATAGGCAGGGTCGGAATTAGATGATCTTTAAGGTCCCTTCCAATTCAAACCATTCTATGATCTGCACATTCCTGGGAAGTGATCAGATATAGGAAACTTGCAGTGAGATATTTTAGCCGAGCACTGCTCCAGGACACATCCCCGAGCTATGTTTTCTAAAATTGTGATGAAGGTGATACTAGAATTCTCCCTTATATCTAAATCGATCTATCATTGATATGGTTGTTATAAAGCAGGATTGCCAATACATTCTGCTCTTATGCTGTATAATCTAGTTCAGATAAGGGAAAGGGAAAAGCATGGCCCAACTCTGAGCCGGTTTTAGAAACTGAAAAGGCAATTATGTTCAGAGAGAAATTTATTCTGATAGCTAATTGTTCATTCTTATAAAATTTTCCTGTCTCCACCCAGTTTTTTGGGTTCCTCCAACTGTATCAACAAATTCAAGGAGACTGACTTGCAGTCTTCCTAATCAAGTTAACAAAAATGAGCACAAATTTCTTAAGGAAATACTTCCTCTTTATGAGTCACACAGACTGAATAGATTTAGACAAAAGTTTAAATCAAGGTCAGAACTTTTGGACGGCTCTATTCACCTTATCTACTAGTCTGGCTGAATATAAATTTTGATAAATTTGATACAGTCTGAATAGCTTCCATGATCAACACCAATGCTACTGTCATGTAAACCCATAAAGTACACCTAGCATAAAAGAGTATCCTGATAAAGAGGCATACTTTTTTGAGTAAAACTTTGTACAGCCTCACCGTTGACATTTCTCCTTCACTGTGACTCAAATTCATCTATCTAGCAATTCATGAAGCTGCTCAAGAGTTTGTTTCCAGCATGAGCTCATTACACGTTAAGGAAATCTAACAGAATCCTTTTCTCTTTGTGCCTGCCTTCTGCAGACAGTTCCCAATTCATGGATAAAGTTACACAATTGCTGGCTCACTTATTATTTTAGTTGCAAAAGAAAGGAAAAACAAATATTTTGAGATAAGAATCACTGCAGTGAGGTGCTGAATATTTTAATGGATGAAATGTAGGTGGATGTCACACTTTCCACAAAGCTATATCTCTCTCCTGGAAATTCTAGGAAAGATCACTTCCTTATTCTATGATTTTATAATATAGGTACATGCAATTTCTTAAATTAAAAAATCTGCTGACTTCAAGTTTACTGTTAACAGATTCATATGAGGTATGTGACCCAGCAGAAAATCTGACAATAAATTTCATCTTAATCAATGGTAACAAGGTTGCAAATATGGAAGTCATGGGCCTTAGAGATACATATATTATTGTGTATGTTGTGTTATCTTTTAAAAAAATAAGTTAGACATTGTTTCATTCCCCATACTCCGTTTCCAAATAAGGACAATTATTCCAAACACAATACGGATTATGCTGCTCCATTAACAAAACCAGGCATGCAGAGCTAAGTCAAGGCACTTAATTCTGTTGTGTACAGCTACTCTTTAAGAAATAACAATGGATATCTTAAAGGACTGATGCATATTAGGGACAGAATCATGACTGACTCGTGTGTAAGGTCTGTGATACAATGGCCTAACTAGTAAATTAATGAAATATTTTTTCTTTCCTTTGACTAGGCTCTAGAGTTGATTGCATATCTATATCATCTTCACTTACAAGTCTTCACTGAACAGACAGTTTTAATACTACCAGGATTAGATCCACTTTTGTCTAGATACAGGGATTCCATTCTGCTTAATCTAGTCACTCTCTCAGGATATTATATTTTAAAGCATTATTCTTCAATCCTTTGGGAAAATACACTTTTTAGTAACTAACAAATACCCTTAAATCTCCATTTCTAACATTTACATTTAAGCTACCAAATCAGTTTAAGGCTGTGATCAAAATCCCTAAACTGATTGGGAAAGGTATTCTCTTTCCATGAACCATTAAAACCAACAGGAGAGGAGGAAGCATTTAACTGTATTTGTCTTAGTCTAAACAGGCCACAATGTCCATTCACATTTGGGAATCACTCCCTCCACATCCTGTTCAGCAAAAGCCACAACCAAGGCAGCCTGTAAAGTCCATCTATTTTCTGTAAAAACTGGACAAGCCAAAGTATTACAGGATCAAGAAGGAGTTCTCAGAGTGAATATAAATATTTCTGTATAAACCTAGTTGTTTCAGTCATGGAAAAATGTGCAGAATTCACTCAAGATCTTTTGCAAAGTGTACAGTGGCACTTGGATCATTTGAATATCTACAAAATGGACAATTTTTAGCATGAATTTTTAAAAATATATATTTCATAATACAAAGATAGCATACTTGGCCAACTTCATCACATACAAGATGTGCTAGCAGTACAAAGATACTGTAAGATTTTTTCAACAATTGGCTCTAGGTTTTCTTTTTTTTAATCTTTGGAAACTATCTTGAGAGTGTTTTCATTGTCCCTTTACCACACCTTATTTTTTCTAACATCCACATAAAGTGTGTGCTGAGCTGAGTTCTCTGGCTGCCAAAATAAAACCTAACCACTGTTCCTAAAACTAAGGACCACCCTGCACTTCCTGTGGTTTGTGCCAGGAGCTAGTCCCCGAAACTGTAAGGTGTGCTAGCAATCACCTCTGTCTTCTCCTCATGTCTGCCACACAAGTCACTGTAATACAGAATCAAAAGCACAACTGATGTTTCTTGCTTGTGTACTGCACATATTGGAAAGTATAGTCAAAGCTGCAGTTAATGTGGGTTTTAATATTAAAGAAATAGGAAAGTTTATGTGCTCTCTGCTGCCAAACTCCAGTAAGAGTTTACGAAACATATAATCTAACCCTAAATCTCTTAGCTAAAAGCAATAGCTCCAATATATGTACTCTCAATTGCCTTAAATAAATGTTTTTGACTTGAAGTGTATATTACTCTTAGTTTCTTTTATTCCCATTCTTTCAAAAATTTTCTTAAAGTTGGAAATGTTAGTCTTAATATTATGTTGGACAATGCATTTTTAATTACTGGACATTCAGAAGTCACAATCATAGATTCATTGTCACTAGGAAGCTGATTGACAACTTGTATTAGCATGAGTGATTTAAAATTTTGAATTTATTATCCTTTAAAATAGTTAAAAGTAATTGGAAAGCATTCCCCAACACTTCTGCTTTTCCCTCTCCAGATACACTAAAGAAAATGTGTTCGTTTCATTACAGGCTGTCTGCATCGTGGTTTTTCTCATCTTCTGCATTTATTCCTACAAGATTTTGATTGCTTAACAGTATGCCTTAATGAATATTAATCCTCACTACTTCTGCAACAGAGCTATGCAGGCATTACTTATGCCCAATTCACAGTACTCTATAGTAAGTCCTGTATTTCATGAGGAAAGGGATTTTTCAGTGTCTCAGCAATCTCCCTTGTGAGTCTTCCCAAATGCAGGATGCCCAGAGTACCTCCTTGGTCCTGCTGGTTGGCCTTATCTTCACCTGCTCTGCCCCTGAACATCTGGTTGTTCCCTAGGACATGCAGATGTGGCCGAGATCATCAGTCCCTGGGATGATTTTTCTTGTCTTTTAGAGGACTAATTTGCCATGCAGTTTTCTTCAAAGATTGGCTTAATTCTGGGTTTTCTTTAGGTGAAATACAAATTCACTGCTGCTGTGCTCTTTGTTTTATGTGATAGTCTGTTGCCTACATGCAGTGTGAGAAGCAGGTTTCCAGTTTGCAAATTACACATTGCCTATGGATTGCGTGGCAGAGAGTGAATGTTTCTTTCATTCAGTCTGCCTTATTTTCACTATAACATCCCAGTCTTTTTCACCTGTTGGTCTTAACCTTCCGCAAACAAAGAACAGACCATGAACAGTTGTGAAGTCTGATTTCCTCCCTGCTTCAATAAGGTCACCGAATCACAGACATTAATGAGCTGATTCAGAAGTTCCACATGGGATGAATCAGACAAATTAAACACAGCTTAAGTGATGGTTATAAACCTAAACACTTGATTGGTGATAGAATTATAGAAACATCTCAGGAGTACCAGCTCACAAAAAGGAAAGTCAACTTTTCGTACAGTTATTTAAGGAAGGTATCCAATATTTAATTATTCTGTGTCTATGATCTTATTCATTCTTTTTTATTCTGCAGCTTTCAGCCTGGAGCAGACTCCCAGATATGCCTTAACCAAACACATCAAAAAGACAGCAATTGCTACATCTATGCTTATGAATCCTTTCTTCCCCCTTGTTTCACATGAAGGTCACTGGTATTATAATGATGAGGGTAACTCAGTTTCATCTCAGTCTACAAAAGTTTAAAGAAAACAGCAGCAAGATCCTCAGAGATTAAAAATACTTCTTAACATATCAAATCCCAATAAGTCAGGGGGATATTTATTATTATTTATTATATTTATTTATTTATTAGAAAATGTGTTTTTCATACAATTTGAACTAATCCAGTTCCACTATTTTTCTATCTTGCCCATACAGACACAACTCCAAGTCAAAGGGACAACCAAACTCATTTCTTCTGTCCTACCTCAGGCAACAGGATATAACATCCTTGATGTGATTTAGTCTCTTCTATACTACATGTATGGAAATCCATACATAAATTCTGACATAGAAGCTGCAGGTTATTCTATAACATATAGGACTGGAATAGGCCCCTGTCAGAAAAAGCATCATTTTGGTATGAACATTACTTGCAGAGGAAATTAACCACATGGTTCTTTTTAGCAAAGGAAATTAACCACACAGTTCTCAAAACTATTTCATAGCTAAGTAAGATTTGTTAAAAGCATGCACATCTCCATGTATTCTGCTTTATAATTGCAAGTTTAGTCAAATAATCCCATTTGATCTGTAATGTGTTCAAAGGAGTACAATGTCTTAGTGCAATGAAAATCCTCAAAACAAATAACAGTAGACAATTTTTCCAAACAAGAACTATCCTTTTCCTTGAAGGATCTCCTAATTCCTTTTCACGTGAAAGTCTTCAAAGAAACCTTTAACAAACACAAAGAAACCCTGAACAACAACTTGATAAAAAGAAAAATTAAGAAACCCCAAAGTTTCATATTCTTCTCGCTCTCTTCCCACGATTCATGACAACAGTGGCATGCAAAGCAAATATGGCTTACCAAGTTCTGTTATGGAGGTTTTTCCTTCTGAAGGTAAAGGAATGTACTGATTAGAGAAGAAGCTGCTTCCATAACCCAGGACAAATCCTTCTAGTTTGGTGTTTTGACTTGGTCGAAGATACCTCATGCAAACGGTGTCATCTGTTGCATTGATCTGAACTTTTAGACTCTGCCTTTTCACTGGGGAAAGAGTAAAAAAAGGGAAAATCAGGATGTATTATCTTATAATTCATTAATCGAACATGACAATATAAGAATAGAGGGCTGTTTAATTTGTTAGTTGCCAGCAACTGAAGAGTTGCTTAAAGGTGGAATCTTCTGGAAATTAAGTGCATTTTTTAAAGTAAATTAAGAGTCATTTAAAACTGTGGTTTCCAACATGTCCGTTTTTCCACCATTACCTTAATGCTATTGTAAGCTCCAACAGCTTCTACAGTTGCAGTAGCAGAAATGTGCATGAAGTAATGGGAAGTATTTTTTCCTTTAAATGCTGGAGTTATAGTAGTGTTAGCTATATATAAGACCCACAGATGAAAAAAAACTTTTTTACTTGTTAGTAGCAAATATGAAGTTTCAACAGTAAGTTAACAACACTGCAAAATTAGGATAAAGGATAATTAGGAACTAGATCAAAATAAAAATGTTATAAGTATTTTATTTTTTGCTATGTTGGACTGGAAATGTAATTTTCTAGTTGGAATTACTCCAGGACACCTAACCAAAATATATACTTTACTCAAAATTACTAAGAAACTTTTTTTAAACATTAATTTTATGCTTTCCAGGGTAGTAGCATATAATAAACATCTTGCATATCAATCTACAAAATTTAACTTATTACAACACAGAATGACTTCATAACAGAATAATCAACTCTTTAGTCTACAAAAAGGTGTTTTATCTTCTCTTCATGGGGTGAAAGAGGATTGGCTTTTCCTTCCCTGGTACTTAAAATTTTAATATTCCTTGTCAGTGTTAGCCTTGTATTTTCAGAACTGGTGAACATCAATGCTTAAAATAAAAGTAATTACTCTTCCCAAAACTTATGGCACTGGCACTAGAATGGTACATTTCGGGTTACTATTTCCTCTTCTTATACTTGAATAGAATTTTTTTATTCCCAGATGACTTTCAGGCATCTCTCCAGTCATGAGGGCTGTAATTAATTTGTCAGAAAAAAATCCCAGAAATTTGTACAAAGTCATTTCACTTCTGGAGCTAAATCCTGAAGAACGAGATATATATGACCTGTCATTAAATTATGCCAGGCTGGAGTGATACTGAATTATCTTCCTTCCTTCCCTTTCTCCCTTTCTCTCAGTCTAACTCCCCTTCTTTCTATTTCTTGATGACTACAGAAAGATACTCAGAGTTTCTTTAGATAAGTACATATTTATTCTCTGGTATCATCCCAGCCTGCCTTTGGGTTTTCTGGTGAGAAATTCTAAAGACTAGAGTCGCTGAGAGGCCACAATCCCTAATCTGTGAAGATGATTTAGTAGTACTGTCAAGCACCTGTGGTTGCCTGCACACTGAACAAGACCTAGGCCAAACACTTTATGCCTCTTCCCTTTATATAAAGGAGCGTACAAGTAAAACTGATGGAAAATGTGCCTCCAATGAGATTCTTCCTTTATGTAAAGACTTATCATGTAAAAGCACTCAGCCAGGAAACGGACCCTTTTTTCCAAAGGCAACTCTGTCAGGGCTGCACAAGCCTGCAAACCCGACTCTGATATTTTCAGCAGTACAATGCCATCAGAGGGGAAGGGGTGGCAGTTCCTTCCTTATCTAGGAGACATCCTAATTTCTTTTATTTTCAGTATAAGAAACTGGTGCAGGTGTACAACTTTGAAAACTGACAAGGCTCCAAATAAACCAGGAAGAAAACCCAACTTAAAACCTTCCTAATATGCTTCATAAAGGTGCTGGGTAACAAGTGTTGCAGGACAACAAAGTTTAGGATTATATGTAGGTTGCACAACTCTAACCTAACTTTGGAAAGCTGAGCATAAATGAAGCAACGGTCTCCTAGTTTCCATTGAATATTCATGTCTAAGAAGAAAGCAAGAAGTACTTTATTCGATTCAAATATGAGATAAAAATTTGATTTCTGTAATGTTTATAAAGGAAATAACTGTGCTAAAGAACAACATAGAAGCTACACTTCATATGACTAAACCACATTCACTTCCATAGGCGTTTCAGAGTCACTGATATCAAGGGATGAATTTTAACTTCTAAAACAATAACTATCAGAGGCTTACCACTTTCTGGATGTGTATGGACAGAAGTGTAGCAACCAAGGCCAACACTGGCAAGATTTTCTATGAAAGGCAACAAAGGTTCCAAACTGGTTAGAACCTGAGTTTCCTGGGAACCACAGCTGTTGAATGAGAGCCCTTGGGTTCCAGAGAGGGAAAGGTTACATGGGAGACAAAACCAAAGAACAATGAAGACAGAAGGAAGACAACAAGCACTGAAAGATCTCTCTGTCATAGCAGAGCTATCAATGAATGTTGAGCCAATCTTGGTATGGACTCCTTGTGGGGAATGGCATGTCTCCCCAAACCAGGTCACTGTGTTACTTGGTCATCAGTCCAGCTCTTCTGCCTTCCAACAGATGACCACTCCAACGTCTTTCCAGGAGCCCTTGCACTCTTCCAACACCTCACTTTTGTGCCCACTTGCACACAGTATACTTCTTAGCATCATAAATACAAAAACAAAGGGCTGTGAAGCAACTCTGTTTTGTTATAGCTGAGTACATTATAAGGAAATAATTGTTAAAGAATTTAAGAAAAAAGTTTAAATGTTCTGGATTCAAGGAGGTCACACCAGTTCAAAGGAGACCTGGATACTTAGGAACAAGTTCAAGCATTTCCTGAATATAAATGGAAAAGGCAGCTTCGTGCAGGAGACTTAAGTCCAACTCCACTACATTGTTGAGAATTAAAAACAAGTAACAAAGCCTCCCATGAAAATGTAACAAAATGCAACTTGTGTTAAGGCCTATGAGAAAGGCTCATGCAGTCACTTGGAATCCTTGGAGCAGACAAGAGGTGTACAGAGAGGGCACAGCACTGCAGAGAGGCCTCTGCAGATATGTAGGGAAAGCTCAATGTGGCATGCTGCACCAACACTGCCAGCCTACTCAGGAGAAGGCCAGCCTGGAGCAGCACTTCACTAAAGGACTTTATATCAGTTAGTGTGGTGAAGGAGGACTAATCCAGGAGCACGTTAACAAAATAGATTTCACTTGTGTTGATCTCAGGGTATTTTGAAAAACTAATGGGGAAACAAGGCAGTCCTGTTCTGAGTAATTTTTCTGTCTTGGCCACAATTTTAATAAACATTCGTTAAACGTGATCAAATGGACAAGCAAAGTCACAGGAACCTGACCGATATGATACTAAGAATTTACTTAATTCTGAGAAAATAACTTTGTCATATTATGATTTCAGAATACCTTTTTTCCCCATCTCTCTCTCTGATGAAACAGTTGAATAATAAACTAATAATTCCCTCTAATTTCAATGTGAAAAGATAGAAAACATCTTAAAAACAGAAAAAAACTCTAGCAGGCACAGAGCAAGACAAAGTTAAATTTTCCTAACTCATATTCACTTGTATCAGCTTTTGGCATACATTATTGAAACTCTGATCTAAGTATCTACATTTGTAGAATAATTCTACATTGACGCCATCTCCAAATGAGAGATTCTGGGACCCATAGCTTCCTCTGAAAAAACTTTCCCTTCTGGCTTGCCAAGAGAAATTCCACACTGATCTGCAAGTATTCTCTTCAACAAAAGTCAATTGGAGGCCAAAATGAGCAGGACTAACCATACACAGCATATCTGAACTAAATGCACTGTTAAGTGCATCAGACCACTTGCAGTGTTCCAGTCACTCAAAGAAAAGGCTCTTGATCTGTAAGGAAAAGACTTTTACAAACAGCTTAATGAATCAGCTGCATCATAAGGGAACCAGCCACTGATAGCTCTTCAGAAAGAAGAAAAACACTACAAATGGTCTGAGGAATTCAGCTGGGAGGGCCATAACTTGGTGAGCTGGAAAAAATAAGTGGCCACATATAGGCAACAGGAGCCAAGAGCAAATAAACATTGAAACTTTAGAAAAATTTAACTCTAAATTAGGTGACTGAAATTCACATCTTTGAATGGTGAAAGAAGCTATGGAAAACAGTACACAAAATATTGAATTGGACAGTTGTACAAGCTTTAGATCCACTAGGGATTATGTGAATTATCTTCCTATCAGTGTAATTAATCATGGTGTAACAAAGGAAAAGAGGGAAGAATTGATAATCATTGTTTATAACATAATAAGTTACAAGGCAAATAGAGAAATCCACTTTTCAACTTGTATTTTCACAACGAAATTTCGGTCAAAGCTCTTTGGTTTACATCTAACGTCTTACATCTAAGGATTTACCATCGCAAGGCAGTCTCAAAGGCTCAAAGAAGAGCTACTGAGGATGGATCTATATAATTCCTTTGCTATTTAATAATTGAAGAGAAGTAAGGAGATAAATAGAAATGGTTCATAAGGCTAGTTGCATGAAAGCAGTATTTGTCCAGTAATTCAGTGTTGGGAATAGGTATTTCCAACCTATAAAGACAAATAAAACCACTTAAGAGTTTGCTAATTTTGTTGCAGTAACAGAGAATTAAAGCCTTTGAAATTGCGACCTATGCCCGAAAACATAATTACAATACTGTTGGTAACAATAGATGCGGAGTTAGCGAAAACTGCCAGCTGGTTTGATTTTCTGTGATTCAAGGAACGTGAGAGAACTTGGGTGATGAGGTGACTGGAATGTGAATTAAGTTGCTCTTTTCTATTTCTACCCAGATCCCAAAATATATCTTGGCCTTGTCAAATAACGTATCTTCAGCTGAAAAGCACTTGATTTCTCTCTCCAATTTAAGAAGATATATCAACAGCTGGGTGATAATTTATTAACTAGTAATTAACACATTCCGAAGTTACCCCAAAGTGCTGATATAGCAACAAACTTCAAGAATGAAGCACAAATGAAATAAAGTAACTATTCTTTTGTTTTGAAATAAATTCACCTTGGAGTCATCCAAATTACCTTTGGAGTTATCTGTTTGCCTGCTTCACTAAAGGTTCAGAAAAAGCAACACTGGGATAAGGTGTTCCTTTCTCTTGTTCTATGATTCTACTGGTGCGCTTTAAGTGTGTACGGTCTCTTGTGATCGAATACAGTCCTATTCTTTGTTTTTATCCACAGAGTGAAAAGCCTTGCACTCTGCCCCACAAAACTAGAGCGTGAATTCAGTTGTACTGTATTACAGCAATTTTGGCTTCATCATCAGAATTCCATTTGCCTTACATTGAAACTGTTTGGTTTTCACTATTTCAAAGGTTTTAAAGGGCATGAAGGCAAGACCCAGCACTGCCTCCCAGAGTGCTAAACAAATGAAGCGTGCCTTAAGAAAATATATCAGTACCATCTGTTTGTGAGCACCACCTCATTTCTAACATTCAAGTCATTCACAGCAGAGCTTTCATTTTCCAAATCTGGTGCCACAATACCACCACAAGCTTTTATTTGGCTATTTTAGATTTTTTTGGCCCCTAAACACGGAGACATAGTAGTTGGTTGACTCACAGCCAAATATGGCTTAAAATGGGAAACAGTTAAAAACAGTTCTGTTTCTATGAAGTAGAATAAACAAGACACACTTCTAAGATAGCAACAACCTAGAATCATGGAATAATTTAGGGTGGAAAGGACTTCTGTAGATAATCTGTTCCAAGCCCCTGCTCGAAGCAGACTTAATCAGATGAAGTTTGTCAAGGCCATGTTCCAGTATTTATCCTCCTTGTGATTAAAAAAAAAAAAAAAGGGCAAATATCTAAATGGAATTTCCTATGTTCCAATTAATGCTCAGCACCTCTTGTCATATTGATGTTAACTTCAGCAGAAAATCTGTCCTCTTCTTTGTATCCTCCAGTCAGGTAGCTGTGGACAACATTAGATCATCTTTCTCATTACAGATCACATAAAACACTATCGTTCCTCTCTACAAAATCCACATTATAAATACTCCAGAAGATGAAAACAGATGCTATATAAATCATGTCCTCAAAAAGAACAACAAAGAATACCTAATCAAGAGAAGGTAAGCTAAAAATATTGCACATAGTTTTGTTACTCGCTACTGAAGTTCCCCAATTAAATATTTTTTTCATAATATTAGTATGCCTACATTCTGCATGCAGTCTATCTTTACTTCAGAAAATAAAGCTGTCAAGATGTAGCAGTCAATATTTGAAAAAACGTACTGTGCGTGTATCTACAAAAGTAGCCTAACTCATAAGCTTTCAACTTAGGCTCATAGCATCTCTCTGCTCAGGCAGCTTCCAGAAAAAGATGAACAAAAGCAACATCATTCTTACCTATGGACCAATATTCATTACAGGGAGATCTGCTGGCACGTTTTTAGGGATGAGCAATCAGAAAAGCTTCAGGAACTCCTGTTCCAGTCCTAGCATTCTCCTTAACTCATTTCCCTGCCTGCAGACTATAAATTCTGCTCATTTCAAAGCTGTTCAAAGAAGCAACTGAGGAGAAGAAGTAATCTTTCATTGTGGAGTGCCATTTTTTTCATTTTCAATGACACTGTTCAATACCGAAGTGGAAAGGCTTTTCTTATTTTGACTATGGCACTTAATGGGATGAATAAAGCTTCTGATTTTAAGCTTTATTATCAAGGGTTGTTAATTTATTGATAACCAGAAACTAGTAATTGATTCCACCTTATTAAGTTCTGAAGTTAGCACCTCTTTCCAACTCCAACAGTAACTGAGCGAGTAGGTGTAATAGCATGGTAAGCACAAGCTGTCCTATGACTTTAAAACAGAAGAAAAGACATCATCAAAGAACAATCAAGAAAAACTAAATCTAATCTAATTTCTGATATCTAGTGAGAGAGTTAAACGCCTCTAAGGAGAATCTACATGTTAAAGAGGAAGTCACCTTATGTCAGCCAACAGGAAATGCAGAATTTTGATCAAGCCTCTCTGGGAACTAAACTAGAATGAGCTGTAGCAAGCTAAATTCAAGTTAAAAAAGAAAAAAAATACTTTCCTTTAGGAGAGTTTTCTAGCTTCTCTTGATGCCAAAAGAAATCTTTTCAGCCAATACAACGACAATACAAACACTTGGTCCATTTACTTCTGTTCAGAAATCACATTTAACACCCTCAGTTGTCAGGTGGGCATAGCGTCACCAGTTGTCTTATGATACAAGAATAATCTGTTGGAATTCCAACTGCTCTACTTGCCCAACTCAGAATAAAGATACTTTCAAGAGATTTTTAAATAATTTCTTTCTTGTCTATGCCTTTAAAATACTTCTATTTGAAAGATGGCAACTTTTTTTTAGGTGTATCAACATTCTTAAGAGACTGCGCACAGCAAATAAGATATCATAAATTGTTAATTCCCCTCCATGCTTCTTTCAAACCATGGGGGGAAATTTTGGAAATTCATTTATAATAGAAATTGACCACAAACGAAGTACAAATATCTGATATGTCCAGTAGGAAAATCCCTCAATAGTGGTGTTCAGCTGGAGTCAGTAACTCAACTAAGACCTCTGTAGGAAGAGATGCACTGTGAGGGCCCAGGGCCAGCTACCTCTCTTTCAGCATTCTTTCTCACAGCAGACTTTCAGGTTTATCAAGACTTCTTCCTTTAGTTGCAATGCATATTTAGCTTTACTACTGCTAATCTGAAATATACTCTCTGTTTTTAATGTATATAGACAAAATTGATATTTCTCAGAAAAAAATTTTAAAGCATTTCTATTACATAAGTATATAGTTTTCTAGACGTCCTTTACCAATTCCCTGTTAGAGATCACTACAGTTCAGAACTGAGTTAATAAGTTGAAGTTCACCATTACTTTAGTTTAAGTAAGGACAATGCAGAGGTAAAGATGTAGCTATCAGCTATTCCAGCTTCCATATATCTACATAAAGCAAAGTAGAAAAAGGGATTTATTACTCATATGCTGACATCTCTCTCATCTGTTTTCAAGTATTTCAAGCACTTCTTTGAAGTTCCATTTCCATTCTTTTCACTGTCTCCCTCGCAAAGCTCCTTGTTAGTTTAAAATTATTTTCTTATTGACTAAGTAAGCTAACTATCCTTATTTTTAGGGTACAAAGCTTAAAAGAGCCTGGGTTTAAACTTAGGATCCCACTTCAGGGGTCCAATCTCCATTTCCAGCTTTCATTCTGTACCCCATTTCCTGTTGTTTGTTAAAATGGACAATAAAATTAAAAAGAGCAAGAAAACCATTGTATGAGAATAGCAAAATCTGCAGACCTGATGGAAAAAGGAACAGGAATTAGACTTCTGAGAACTGATTTGGATGGAGTTCCAGCAACCTGTCTCTGGCTCCTGTCATAAGATACTGTTCAATTTTTCTTTTATGTCTTAGAAAATTCCACTCCTTTCTTTGCCCAGTCAGTCAACTTAGTGGTGTTTAAAGGTCAAATATATGTGCAAAATATATAATTCAAATAAAATTCATCATCAATCAATTTAATGTTCTTTGAAGGTTAGGGACAGAACAAAGTCTATCCATTATTTTTGATGCATAATGCCCTCCCAAACCTTCTTCAAGTTGAACAGTTTTTGGTAGCTATTACTTTTCAAATCAACAGTACATAAACCACAAAATTTAAAAGGACATTATTTGTCCATGAAAAAATTCCTTGTTAATAAAACAAACTCAAACCTTTATTTCGATAACAATTATGATCACTTATTTACAATAGGATAAAATTTAATTTGGATCCAATGTATTTATACCTCCTGGGCATTATTCCCCTGGCTTTACTCTCTCTGCTAGTCGTTTGTTGTATTTTTCCAGATTGGCCTGGCATGTCCTTTTCTGGGCTGATGCAACCCCACCTGGACAGAGCTGATGAGACAGTGACTGCATCTTGCCCAGAAGAGCTGGTCTTTCCAGTCCTGGCTCCTTCTCCTGTCCAAGGAAGCAGGTCCAAGGCAACTCCACCCAGACTTGGCTATGAAGAAAATTATATTTTGGCAGAAGAACCTCACATATTCTGCATGAAGATATTCAATGAAGGTGTGTAGGAGGCTGTGGGCAGCAAGAAAAGCCTCCCAAGTTTTCTAGGTCTAACTTTCTTTTAAGCCTTCAAAGGGTACCAGCTAATGCAAAAAACAGAAGTGAAGTGTGGTCTTCAGACATGGCTACATATAAGGTAGTCATATTTTAGAGCTGATCACTGAATAAAAATATGGACTTTCTTTAACAACACCTCCTCAATAAAGAAAGCTCAACAAGGTACTAAGAACCTAAGGAGGTGAGAAATCCAGTTGCTGTTATCTGGATCTGCCCACAAATTATAAACAGATTGAAGTGATCTGTATTAAAAACTGTGGACCATAATGTGAGAACTTTCTTCAGAACATGTTCATTGGCAGGCAGCGCTTAGCACTACCACTCCCTTAATCCACTTCTCCTTTACAATTATCAATCATTTTTGATTGATGTTATCATTCATTACCAAATGCACAGATCACCTGCTACATGGATTGATGTGTACCCAGATTGAAATGATGTTCTCGCATTGTAGTAGTCATTTTTAAGTCTCTTCCTTACATATGATCATTATCTATTACATCATTGTACCCATTTACAAGAAAGGTCAGAGGGAGGACTCGGGGAACTACAGGCCTGTCAGTCTGACCTCAGTGCCAGGGAAAAGTCATGGAACAGGTGATCTTGAGTGCTATCATGAAGCACATGCAAGAGAACCGGGTGATCAGTCCCAGTCAACGTGGGTTCACAAAAGGCGGGTCTTGCAAACTAACCTGATCACCTTCTATGACAAAGTGACCTGCCTACTGTATGAGGGAAAGGCTGTGGATGTGGTCTTCTTGGACTTCAGTAAAGCCTTTGACACAGTTTCTCACAGAATTCTGCTTAGGAACTGTCAGCCTCTGGCCTGGACAGGCACACACTCTCCTGGGTGGAAAACTGGTTGGATGGCCGGGCCAAGAGAGGGGTGGTTAATGGCATTAAATCCAGCTGGAGGCCAGTGACAAGTGGGGTTCCCCAGGGCTCAGTGCTGGATCCAGCCCTGTTCAATGTCGTTATCAATGACCTGGATGAAGGCATTGAGTGCATCCTTAGCAAGTTTGCAGATGATACTAAGCTGGGTGGAAGTGTCGATCTGCTGGAGGGTAGGGAGGCTCTGCAAAGGGATCTGAACAGGCTGAACTGATGGGCTGAGACCAATGGCATGAGGTTTAACAAGGCCAGATGCCGGGTCCTGCACTTGGGCACAACAACCCTATGCAGAGCTACAGACTAGGAGAAGTCTAGCTAAAAAGCTGCCCGGAGGAGAAAGACCTGGGGTGTTGGTTGACAACCGACTGAACATGAGCCAGCAGTGTGCCCAGGTGGCCAAGAAGGCCAATGGCATCTTGGCTTGTATCAGAAACGGCGTGACCAGCAGGTCCAGGGAGGTTATTCTCCCCCTGTACTCGGCATGGGTGAGACTGCACCTCAAATACTGCGTTCGGTTCTGGGTCCCTCACTACAAAAAGGATGTTGAGGCTCTGGAGCATGTCCAAAGAGCAACGAAGCTGGTGAAGGGGGTGGAGAACAAGTCTTATGAGAAGTGGCTGAGGGAACTGGGTTTGTTTAGCCTGGAGAAGAGGAGGCTGAGGGGAAACCTCATTGCTCTCTATAACTACCTGAAAGGAGGTTGTGGAGAGGAGGGAGCTGGCCTCTTCTCCCAAGTGACAGGGGACAGGACAAGAAGGAATGCCCTCAAGCTCCACCAGGGGAGGTTCAGGCTGGACATCAGAAAAAAGTTTTTCATGGAAATGGTCATTGGGCACTGGAACAGGCTGCCCAGGGAGGTGGTTGAGTCACCATCCCTGGAGGTGTTTAAAAGACGGGTGGATGAGGTGCTGAGGGGCATGGTTTAGTGTTTGGTAGGAATGGTTGGACTCGATGGTCCCGGGGAGTCTTTTCCAACCTAGTGATTCTGTGATCAGAATACATAATTCTGTATTTTTTTTCAGTATATTATCTGGACTAATTTGCTGAGTGACTATTATTCCGGGGATCTTTTGAAATACTTTGGGAGGAGTCAGATTTGAAAGAAAAATATGAAATAACCAACAGTGAGACAGTATCATTTCTAATGTGTTAGAATAAGGCAGCTTTGAAAAGACCTCAAGCACTCTTAAACTGATATTTGCAAGTTTTTCTATATCTGTAGAATAAAATAGGTAGTCATATACTAAAATCTTCCTTCTGTGATAAGTATTATCTTAGTTGCTGTACTCCAAGCAGCTGATTTTTTAAGGACAAAAGTGCTTAAAGATAGTAGTATTTAGCTAGCTAGCAGGGTCTGCCGGCTAACCTAAGAGTGTAAATTTGACATCAGCATCTATTTCCAACTCAGAATCACCAACATATCTAGTTATGTTTCAAGACTGCTGCCTTCTCTTGTGTAAATCTGGAGAGTTGACATGCAGTCCTTTCATGAAGTGGTCCTCACTTCTATAAAGCAACCTTATCACTAATAATCTAGTGCACATGAACCTTTTCTTTTGCACAAAGCATTATAAAGTAGACCAACTCGATAAAATCCAGGAAAAAAAAAGGAAAGTCAATTACTAGAGTTACAGAGTACATTACACAGGAAAAGAGCCTCAATACGAGCCATCCCACTTAGAAGAAAAGAACATAGATAGGAAAACAGCATCCAAATACCTAAAACAAACAAAGACCAAGGGAAAGCAGTATGAACAAGTTCTCCATACATGAAGAACAGAAGTGAGTGACAAACCATGGCAAGGCACATAGCTGGAAAACTTACAAAGGCGGTGAAACTCTAGAACAAACTGCCTCAGGAATAAGGGGAAGGGGGGGAAATTATTTCAGGAAGTCCATTTCAGCCCTTTGTTCCTTTGTAGAAATGAATATTTTTCCACTTGAAGGATGCAGGTGTTTCTCCTGCACCTCTAAGTATGCACCATAAAGCCCTCAAGAAAGGCTGCCCTCCTCAATGCTGTGACTGAATTCGAGTATCCTACTACCTATCTCTAACATATAGAAATTGAAAATCCAGTAAAAAATTATTTCTTCAGTATATAGATAAGCATAAAAGAACAGCCAGAGAGAGGTAAGATTAATTTGTCATGTGAGAACAGAAAAAATTCTCACTGCAATTGCTTGAGTAAGGGCAAGAAAGAGCATTCAGAAATCTGCAAGATCTTCAGACTAATCTCAGCCACCAGGTACAGATGGTCACAGCTATGCACACGATAAACAAGACGGTGACTCAGCCAGCACAAATTTACCAAGGCCAGACTTTCACCAACGCTGCTGTCTTCTGTAATGCTACTACTAGCTTTCTTCTTGTACACAAAGTAGTGAATGTTATTTACATCAACAACTTTGACACAATCTTCATGGCTATCCTTCCAGCCAAATATAGAGTGAATGTGGAGATTCCACAGTAGATGGAGAAATGAGCTCAAAGAATAGCAGCCAGTGGTTAAAAGTCCAAAGTCCTCATTGATAATCTTTCTGGAGCTATATCCACAGTAATTCCTAAATTAATTTCTGTGAGGGAGAATGTTCTATTATTTTGGTATGCTTGGGAAATAATTCAGTTGGGCAAATTAAAGAAGTTGAATTGTACATAACGATCTGCTTTCAAATTGAAGGGAGACAAACCAGACTGAGACACGAAAATAAGTAGACATCAAACTATGTCCGGAAAATATCTTTACAGAATGGCATTGTAATTAGTGAAACAGACACTGCTGCACTCCTGACGCATCAGTGAGTTTGAATGGCTCCTTCCTCTGTCAAGATTTAATATTTAAGTAAACACACCCATGCCCATCTTGGGAGAATGACAGTTGAGTCTGAGGTTCAGTTCACAGGTTCTCAAAAGATCAAATAAAAGGTATCTAAAATCAGATATCCTTGAACAGAAACAAGTATTTAATCAAAAGGTAATGTGATAATCTATTACTAGCAAAAACATCTAGAAACAGAAAAGCACAACCTGCCCATCACATTGAGATTGCATTGAAATTTAATAATTCTTACATGTACACAAGCTTGTAAGAATGTACTTGGTACCTTACTAATAGGATTTAATTTTTATTTACGTATCTCTTATCAAGCTGTATAAAATTGAAACAGACCTCTTCAAAATAATATGAATCAAAAGATGAAAAATGAGTAGGATCGTCACTTCTCTGAAGTCACAATGGTTTTTCACTTCCAACATTGCAACCATCATATGATCACACAAAGCATATGAGTTTTCAGTTCAAAAATCTTCTTACACCCAAGACATACAGGACTTCAAATAGTGCAAGGATTAATAGCTTTGGATGTGCACTCGGCAATAGTGTTTGTAATATGCTGTATTTTAACTTTGGAAGAAGTTTCCCATTTTTCAGATGCAGACAGTTGATAAAGCACTTCGATATCTTAAACATATATAAGAATTCTTTGGTGCTACTGCATACAAATGCTAAACTCAGAAAGAACAAACAAACTTCACCAGTTAACAAATCCCGTAACCAAATATGAAATGCTGTTATGTCTTCTCAATGCTTTCAAGTCTATCAGCAAAGCGTTTTCCTCGATGTTTCCAACAGAGCAGTCACAGTAAAGTGTTTTCACTTATGCTTTTGGTCTCCAAACTGAACATTCTCACGCATGTCTCTGACACTAGCTGGATACAGCCGAGTCCTGTAAGGGTTGATTCCAACTGCATATAGTTTTTGCACAAGAAAAATGTATCTACTCTTGCACCATTAGGTTAGGTGGATCTCAAGACTGATGACTCAGCTTTCACTAAAAAAAGAAATAAACCAAAACAGTACAATCACTTTTTATCTTCCCCTATATTGTTCCACATTCTATTTGCAGAGATCAAAGGAAAACTTCTACAGTTCAAGCAAACATCTGAAGAAAGAAGCAACAGACTTCCAGTAAGTCTTTAATTAAAGAGGGTAAAATCAGAAAATACTAAGATAAATACTTGATGATTTTAAGAAGTATGGCAGAAATTCTTTTTTCCAGCACTAGAAACATGTTGTGAAGCAGAGGCACTGTTAGCTCATCTTAAGAAAACTAGAACATGAAGTAAATTATTCTAAATAAATGCATTGGAGAAAAAAAAAAGGCAAAACAAAACAGATTTAGAGTGAGTATAGTGAGTAAACAACGTGTAAAGTAAAAGCTATGTGTATGTTTAAGGGAGTACTAAGATAAAACATGGATACTTATTTCTGATACTAACAAATCTTTTCATCTGATCTTCCACTTCTTTCCCTTCCTACCCAGGATATGGCAGACAATACAGAGTTTATGTTCTCTGACTATATTTCCAAATTCTATATGCATTACATCAGCTGCTACATTTTCACCATATTGCCTTTTATTTACAAACAGGAATGAAAGTAACAAGGAACAACCTCTATTGCTAACCCATAATTCTATGGCCGTATATATTTTTTTTAAAAAAAGTCTCTATCCAACTTTTATTGAAAGAAAATGTCAATCAGCTATGCTAAAAGAAGGTTTATGCTAATTCTGGGGCAGGATAGGGGCATGTATACTTGCAGACAGACCCATCAGCTAGTCAATCCGCATATGACTGTGGATTTTTACTTGTACCTTGCTCAGGCATGTATCCAATTGTTCATGGAGAATTTATGGTATGTATAAAGATAACTCATCGCTGATCTTGTAACCCAGTGTGTGATAGATTATATTAATCCCAATGTACAGTAGATTATATTAATTCCCAAGGAATGTCCTTTGACTTAAGAGTGTATAAAGTATATAAATATTGCTTCACAACTTCGCAGCATTTTAATATGATATGGTCTTTCCCCTGACAGTTTTGTTTGCCAAGTGAATGATATTTTAATGCCACAAAAGCAAATTAATGGGGGGGAGGGAATGTAGAAAATTCAGTTAATGGAAAAATATACCCACAATGCCTGAGATTTCTATCCTGAAAAAGGCATAATTAAGAGTATATATTTTGTTTGAGTTCTGGAGCATCTGTAATTTTTCTTCAGCCTTAATACTATAAACAGTCTTGCATTCCTTTCAAAATATGTAAATAGCATGTGATGTCCATTGCTTACTTTTGTACATATTTCAAACGGAAAAGAAACACAATAAACATCTGTAACATTATTGAGAAACATTGTTTTCTAACACATTTGCTAAACACATTTTCTAACACATTTGCTAAAACTGGGAGAGTACAGGGGGATTATTAAAAGTCTAGAGGATTAAAATCAATACTTTTTGATGCAATGCATTTACCAAAAATTGAACAAGATCCCACAGCGATTTTGTGTGTGCATGTCTCTATGTGCTACAGCCTGCGTGAAACCACTCTCGTGACTTGCTTACTCGCATGCCAGTTTAGTCTCATGAATCTTCCATCAGAGTAAAAAAAAATAAAATCACAAAATCTATTAAAATTCAAACCAAGATCTTTAACTCAAAAAGTGTGCATAATTAGTGTTTCAGTCCTTTAAAAAACTTATTGATTGTGTTTATACTAAGATTTGATAAACAAGCATAAATAACTACTACATAACCACTGGGTCACAGCAGATTTTTCATCAACTGAGGAACATTGAACAATTTACATGAATAGGGAGACGTTTTTTCTTATCATGCCTTCCTCATAATTAAAATGAAAAGCAGGATAAAATACTGAAGAGATTTTGTCCCAGCATATCAAAAACCTGATTCTCATTGGTACGCAACTAGCAATGTGGAGTAATTTCATAGCCATGTGCACAAAAGTAATTAGCTTTTAATAAGCTTTAAGAAAAAGGAAAGACACCTATCGATTCCTCACTTTTACCTGAGTGAGGTCTTCATCAGGCTAAAAGAATTCACAGTTCTCAAATCTGACAGCAGCCATTTCCCTGTGTAACAAGCTACGCTTCAGCATATGCTGTGCTATAAATAAAAACCGTGCCCTGCCATTTAATCCAACGACTTCAGTGTTTATATGAGCCAGAGATGATGGAACTCTGCCAAAATATCCAGGTTGGACAATACAGTTTTATTCCTATTATCTGTATCCCAAAGCTCGATTTCTTACCAACTTTCAGACTACTGCACCCATTCCTTTATTTTCAGTATATGCTTGTGCATGTTGCACAGACGTACTGATATTTAAATAGCAAACGATATGTGATAAAGCCTGAAGTCTTGCATTTTTCTCACTGTGCATTTTCTTGTTCATGTATAGGCTTGAACTTTGGTAAGGAAGGAATCAAAACTGCCAGAAATGTTTTCATTTCAAAATCAGAAAACAGCCTACTGGGGCATTTCAAGTTTACATATTTGTAGTTTTGAAACAACCACAATTTTATGTGTTCTAAAGCGATTCCAGACTTTTACATCATAGAAAGAAAAACTAAAGTGAATAATTAATGTAAAGCAAAGACAATAGCTGATATAAGAAGAAAAGATTTTTCCTTATGCAAGTTCAAAAATAATGTTACCCCATACACACTGTCAAGTCCTCTAAAACTGGCCAGGTTCCCAAAGTATTAATTATGTAGAATCATATCAAGCATTTCATGGCCATTTATAGATTCATAAAATAATTCCACAACTGCTGGTGACAGGGAAGAATATTACAATCTTTTGCTGCTTTATTGAATCATGCTTTTCCTGAGCAGATTTCAAGAATAACGCAAAAATGTAGAACTACACAAAAATGTAGAAGTAACCCTTCAAAAGAAATTTTCTCAGACTTTCAGAATCCATTTTGCCATTGATTCTCTGGCTTGAATGATAGCAATGAATTACAATCCCTTGGTAAGTATGGGCACTAACACTCTAGTGTTAGTGTATCACACTCACACATACACACAAATAAAAATCAAATCACGCACAGGTACTTAATTATGTTGAGTTTTATTGAAATGAATTTATTCACATGGAGCTCTCATGCCTTGACACATTTGCTCATAATAAACAGGATTTGCATAAAAAAACATGGCTACAATTAGCCTAATAAGAAATTGTGGATTTTTGCCTTATTTATTTTTCTTCCAGAAAATTCTCTAAATATTAAATCACTACAGAATAATGGATCCCAGCAACAGCTGTAAAATATTTCACAAAACAGAGGTTAGATTTTGTCTACCGATCTCTGAACAATTGCAGAAAATGCTCCCCTCCAGACTGGATGAAGACCAGCTTTCTTCAAATAAAAAAATCTTTCCCTGCCTCCCTGCTTTTAGATCTTTTCTGTCTCGGCTCTTTACAGCATACTATCCAGCAGCTCTGAAGTGGCAAAGACCCTGGGTTTATATTCTTACTGTAACCATCCTTGGCTCATCTGGATATCTGCATGTTCTGATGACGTAACTTTGGCTAAACAATGAGAGCAAAAATTTTAATTCTGGCAACCATAATTACAATCACAACTTCATCAACAGTAGAAATTCACTTGGTGGTTCTTTAAACTTGACTTGTTTTTTCTTCATCTTGACACAACGCACCCCCCGGTTTGCTCAGGTGAGGAGGCTTAGGGTTGACCTAGTGAGACACACAGTTGGTGTGTTTTGAGGGGCACTGTGCTGGAGAATTTGCTCACACAGAGATTCGATTGATGATGCTGCCACCAGTCATTTTTATGACCACCCTCACAGTAAAATATGACAAGCATATATTTCATAAAGCAAACTCGTACTGGACATATGTTGTTCTCTATTGTAGAAAACCCAATTTCTAACTAAGCACATTTGAATAAAGGCCTGCAGGGAAGCTTGTGTGCATCTGGCCTGCCTCTGGCTGACCTCTTCCACTTAGAAGCAAACTACAGAGTGGGTTGTTCTGCTAATGGCACTTATTTTAGGCCACTACCTTTCCAGAACACTAATACCTGCCTCTCTTCATACCAAGATTTAATGTGACATTGCTGTGCAATCCATGCCAGTGAATAAGTCTCCAATGATCTCCCTCAAAAGGCAGTAGTTAAGAACACTCCACAGCAAGAAATTTATCCTACTTACCAACAGTTTCAAGTCTGCACTTGAATTTCCCCAAGGAAAAGAAATCCACTAATAGATGTATGAACAGTTCTGACTATGGCAGGTCAGTGCTAGCCAATTTTCTCCCCATGGGGCAGACAAAGCTTTCTGTTTGGACATGCAATGTTTAGTACACACCAGGTAAGTCCAAACACTACAAAGAAGCCTTAGACCCATTGACCATTCACAGTATCACCATTCAATAAATATACAAACTATACTATCCATATACAGTAGGTCTAGCTGAAGAGCAGCAGGATTTAACCTATAGCTCCCCCCTCAAGTGGGTTATGTAGTTGATCCTGCTGGAATGGGTAGATACAAAGACTGTATGGAGTAGGAATGAAAAATAATATTCAGAGATACTTAGGAACATTAAAATTAAAATGAAGAGGTGGAAGGTCATACAGATTACCCAGCAATGAGATCATTTCAGAGGCATGCATATCCTATGGAATTTAATCCTGGCAGGAACCACCCATATGTATCATCACACTGTCTCTCCACTGTCAGTGCTAGTATAAAAATGGAATCCTGGTATTACAGATTATCTTTGAACTCAGAAGGCTGACGCCCAATACCAGGTTTAGATATATTTTTGTGTGATCCTAGGACACAACTGTCTGCCTGATAAGATAGCTTTGATTAAATGAGCTGCTATAATGGCAACATTCTTATGGGTTGTTTTCATTTTCAGCAAAAAATAAGCCAAATTTGTCATGACATATCTACTGGCCAAAAACCCTAGCCACTCAGTTATACTAGATAAAGGATTGCTCTGAAATTTCTCATAAGACTCTGTTGTTATTTATGTATCATTAAACATGAGAAATATTTCACACAGACCAAATTAATTTTGCAGTTCTCTATGCAGACACTAAAAAAAAAAAAAAACAAACCAAAACAATGAAACTCAATGGTTTAGTCCAGACGGGCCCTACTTTATTAGAATGCTTTTAAAGGTTGATACATTGCATGTTTTGAAAAATAGGTCACAGAAAGACGTTTTGTAAACCATGGAGAAAGTAACATATAAACCACATGTAATTTCATTTCTTTTGTGATATTTTGATAAACCAGGCTCATTATAAGGTCAAACTCCCCAACTTTCAGGTGTCTTTTCCTTGGCTTAAAATTCCTGCCTTGCTATCCTACAGCTACCATAAGGGTGTTGCTGAGGGGCTAGGGGAAGGGCAGCACAAAAGTTTAAATTTTGGCTGTTGCAGTACAGTGTCTATGATACATCGAAATAACTCAACATTGTTGTAACTGCTTGACACCAGTAAGTAAAAACACATGCTCAGTTTAACGTCTGGTTAGGAAGAAGTATTACATAACATAGTGTAGCCAGCAAATTTAGCTATGAATAAAATTAGCCCATTCCTTTAACAAATGTCAATGGTAAGTTTGGAAGTGTACTGCAACTACAGCATTCACTCTCAAAGGGACACCAGTTATAACTACCACAAATATAAATCTTAGCTAGTAGTTATCTACAATATTTTCTAACATTCCTGTATACTTACAAAATAACGGCGAAAAAAACTTAAACTAGTATTCTTCCCACTTATTCCCGTAGTTGACAACTGTAGAAAAAAGAAAGCTTGGGGTCTGGTTTTCCTTACGTGAGTCTGTAAATCAGGCTCTTTTAGGGAATGCAAATCATTCCCATAAGAAATGTCAAGTCTGTACTCTTTTTCCCTAAGAAGGCAGAAAGCAAGAGGAAGGTGAGTTAAGGTTTCCTGAGCCCTTCCTGGAAAGCAGAACAGGACAGGCCTGAATCCTAGAAAGCAGAACAAGGATGGGCCTCAATTCCAATCTACCTGATGACTAATTCAAATAGTAGAAAAACCACAGAGGTCAGAAATGTTGTGGGGGGGTGGGAAACAAATCAGGAAAAAATCACTCTTCTTTTTAAAAGCTTCATTACTTAATTAAACTGTAAGTTTGTAAGAAGGGATCAACTTCAAGATCTTTTCAGCTCTAACAAAGAAAAACAGAACATGTGTATACTCAAAAGCTCTCAGAAACAGATTATATTTATATTTATTATTCTATTTATATCTGTGTTGTAACAGGAAAGAAAAGTGGCAAAATCAATAAACATTAAATGCTGTTTTTACCAGACACTAAGGATTGTTCCACAACTGTCACCTTCAACGTTTGTATCAGGTCCAGCTGCAAAGATGTCAATGAAACACAGTCTAAAAAGCAGTACAATCTTGTGGATCATGTCCTAAAACTGGTTTATTCTTGGCTCCGTGGCTTTACTTTTTTCATCTCCCTATCAGATTCAGGAAGCGCTGCTTACCAACTCCTTCTATAAACACAAGACTTTTTTTGTCTGTACCCAGTTCCTATCCAGAGTGATGAAGCCACATTCTTCAAGGATGGAATGTTTCTGATACACAGAACCATAAAAATTAAAGAAAGTATGACAAGTTATAACTCTCAAACCTATGCATTGTATCTGTTTCCACCCATCATTAAAATATTTTAAGTACAACAGTGTTGAACTGAAGAGTTATGCAGTGGATGACACTGGCATAATGGCATGAGGGAAGAGGCAAAAATAAGTGGAAAATCATAGAATCACAGAATCATAGAATCATAGAATGATTTGGGTTGGAAGAGACCTTAAAATTCATCTTGCTCCAGCTTCCCTACCAATGGACGGGGACGTCTTCAGCTAGATCAGATTGTTCAAAGCCTCATCCAACTTAGCCTTGAACATGTCTAGGGATGGGCATCCACAACTTCTCCGGGCAACCTTTTCCAGTGCCTTAGCACCCTCACAATGAAATATTTCTTCGTAACGTCTGATCTAAGTCTCCCCTCTTTCAGATTAAATTCATTACCCCTCATCTTATCCTTGCAATCCCTGACAAAAAGCCCCTCCCCAGCTTTCCTTTAGGCCTCCTTTAAGTACTGGAAGTCTGCTATAAGGTGTCCCTAGAGTCTTCTCTTCTCTAGGCTTAACAACACCACCTCTCTCAGCCGGCCCTCATAGGGAAGGTGCTCCAGCTCTCTGAAATGTCCAAGTCAATCTTCTTTCTGATGAAGAAGAAAGTTTTGGGAGCCAGACATAGTTGTAGGCATGGTGGCTTAAACACTTGAAAAAAGACCATACCTAATCATACCATCACCTCCTTCCCTGCTGTTCTATGACCCCTCATGCATTCTCCATAGGCACTGACTACAGAATTTTCTTGGCAGCAGATCCGTTGTACAGAAATTCATGAAATACAAACATAATTGTAAAAAAGGCATTGCCCCCACAGTAAAACATGACACCCACAAACCTTCTCTTTCAAATTATATTGCCTTTACTTATGTCCATAGAATCTTACTGTAGAAAGATTCTGAATTATGACACAGCTTACAACTGCCTCATCACTTATCATTTGCTACATTAAACATGACAAAGAACTGCAAGAGAAAGGACGTTCACCTGTGCTTAGAGCATTACACTAAGACCAGCTATAAGTAGAGGCCTATTTTCTATACAGGCTAAACTACTATAATGCAGGATACATAGAAGCAGCATGCAGCTCCTACTGGAAATTTTAACTAATATTTCCCTGATTTTGTCTCCTTGGAAATGCTACCAACATGATTCAAATTATTCTTCCAACACTGTCTTAATTTTTGAAGTCAAAATAAGAAATGATTCATTAATAAAGAACATTCTTTCGAGAACAGCAGTAACGTTTTCATTTTCATTCTAGTCCATAACACACTTGTAGAGGTGAAAGTATAAAAATACATGGGAAAAGGGGGTCATGTGTGTTCCATCCTCCTGAACAGCATATTTGCACACAATCTTTCAAATAACTCTGGAAGTCATGGACATCCAAAGGGTGTCCCGGCTCTATTCTGCTGCAGCTGCAGGAGGCAAGATGTTCTTTCCACCTTATACCACTGAATAGAAGCCCCACACTATGAGATCAGGGATCAATATGTTTCACCTCCTGGAAAGAGGACTTGAGTCCTACTGCTTCTAAAGTAGTAGTAAGAACATCAAGACTTACACTAAGAACCTCTTCACAGGAGCACCTGCACCACCAGAAAGCAAGTTTGGCTAGATTGTTCTTCCTGAAGTTATGAAATTAATTCCACTGTTATCCACACAACAGCAGTGAGTCTGGAGCCTCAGTTACATAGTTTGTGACTTGAAGAGCACAGGAATTCACTTGAATTTATGGTTGCTTAGCGGGGCAGAGTAGCCCTCTTAATGGAATGCTAACACTACACACGCTCATTTGAAAAATGCTTTAAGATTCAAACAAACTCCTTGCTTATGAAAAAACTTTGTACTTCCTAACATGAAAGAGCTGTAGAAAGATGATTCTTTGAACATTTCCAGATAACAGCTAGGTACTAACACTCCTGTTTTTTCAATGCAGTTCAATGTAAATAATAACCTGAGAGGCTGCAAGCAAAAGAATTAGACTAATGCTTCAATGCTGCAATGGGAGAATCTTTAAAAAAGTTTTTCATTTACAAAAATTGAAGTTTCCATCTCCAACTTAATGCATTTGGCAAACAGAACTTCACTTCTGCAAAGTTATTTTAGGACAGCTAAAAAATGCATCCCAGAGTTAATCTGCCACTGACTGCAGTGGATCAGATTTGTCTGAATTTCACATTTAACATAAATTTATAGGCACCATTCTATGGTAGTGAGCAGAAATTTCAGTAAAACCATTAAAAAGACAACCATTAGAAAAGTTCCTATTCTTAAAACAGGCTGTACATATAGGGGTCTTCTCTGTTCAACATAACCCTCTTCTATGAGAACTGCTACAAAAGCTTACTTATTGGTTGCTGGTTTTGGATAAAACTAAGGTCTTATAGTCTCCTTGACTTGAACAACAACTGCATTTCCATATATTACATACAGACTAGACATTGTCCCACTACGAGCAGTATACAGAAAACTCCACATTGGCTCCAGAAGATAAGCTTAAAGGAAAGTCTATTCCAAAACATCACCACCAGCAGGGGGAAAAGAAAAGAAAAAAATCTTTTTTAAAAGTCTTTTGGGTCTGGGGGTGAAGGGTGGGGGTGTGTGGAAATCACCTCTTGTCCCCAAAATACTTTTAAGTTCTCCTTCCATGAAACAGAATATCCTAGGAAGACCTCAAAGTGCAGATTTTTTAATAAATATTTCATAAGGAGCTAAATCACAGCTTCCTTTCTAAATGTTACCGGTTGCAGGAGACTGCAGATGTAAAATGCATTACAAAGCATAGTGGATTCAAGCAGGCACTTCTACAAAGCGAGAGCAATACGTGCAGTACAGAAATAGTTGTGAAAGTGCTGTTTAAATGCCAAGGTACTGCAAAGTGTTTTATAATCTAGATATATTCTTTTCATTTTATGCTTTGATTGTTTTTTCTGCAGGAATAAAATACTAGAAAAATGCCAGTGTTACATGGGTCACATTAGCAAGGAAAAGAAGAGATCCTTGCCAACTTTGCAAATCTACTGTACTTCCAGACTCCAGGAAAAAGGAATAGTTAAAAAATACTCACATGGATTTGAGAGATTTTTTTATTCTTGTAGAAGTTTTAATAAGTCACATTTCCCTCTCTCAGAGATGCATACAACCTGACCTAAAAAAGTCAATTCCTATTCAATTGTTAAGGATGGATATAAAGAGAAAGAATAAAAATTCTTTCAAGACAGAACTGAAATCTTCCACCAACAACAGAAGGTGCTTCTAAGTAACATTTTCTTTATGATCTTAAACCACAAACCTGCATAATGCTGTCTAAATAATTATAAAACCATTAGTTACTTTTTTTCATGGTACTTCTTGCTAGAGTCACAAGATCTCATGAAAACATTCGAGCTTGTTTTATTCAAGACTTTTAAAGTTACTCTCTTATACCTGGACCTTGCCCTGCCGACTAATCTTCTTTGATCTTTTCCATTATCTTTAATCATTCCTAACATGTTTAAAGCTAATTTCCATGGCAAACCACAAGCATTAAAAAACAAAAAGCCCCACAACAGAAAAACAAACAAAACCCCAGAAAGTTGTCATAGCTACTTGCCTCTTGGCAAATTCTGAGCATTTCCCAGCCTTAGTGCAATATATCCACAGAAAAGCAGAAAGACCAATCTTGACATCATGGTCACAAACCCAACCTCGCACTGGGAATGATTCTGACAGGTATCACACAAAAGTACTGCAGCTGCATTTAAGTGAACTGTTCTGTCTGTGACAAGAGGCAGCAACACTTTGACACAAGCTTAGTTTACACAGTGGGAGGAGACAGGATGACATCATACGCTCCCACTGGAAAAGGAGAATTAGCATTAAAAAAAAATAAAAATATTATCAGGCTCCCCTTACATTAATCTTCTGTGGTTTGTTACAAGGTCTTTCCACTTCTCAGGTTAAGAGATAACCATCTGATCACTTAAATTTCATGCAAATAAAATCAGGCATATCAAAACCTCCATTAACTGAAAACTGATCTGAGACATCTTCACTGTTTTATCCAAGAAAGCTGGACTTAAAATGAAAAAATAACATTCACAGTACTCATAAAGCTTTTTTCTGTACTGAACACAGTATTTTTGCAGCCTTGAGATTTTGCCTAAGATTAATCCTGGCTAGAAGTGGCTTTCATCCAGAGAAAACAAATACTAGTTTCATTTGACATGACACTATAAGTAGGTATGATAAATATTTATTCAACAAAAGAACTCTGTTTGAACAAACTAAAGGTCATTTTTTCACTTGTATGCGATTCTGGCAATTTAAAAATATTTTACATCTTCCCTTTCATACGTGTCTAGTGAGTCAATGGGCACAATGCACAATGAAAGCAAAAAGCAATGTATCTCCTTCCAAGGGCTAGATCCTCTCATCAGTTATATAACTGTAAATGAAAAAGTAATTCCATTATTCCATTAAAGGCTGTTTCACTCAACACTTAGAATGATCCGATTAAACACAGAATTAAGTCTTAACACAGTTCAGAAGGTAGGAAGGAAACGATGTAAAAGAAAAGGTTACAACTGAATAAGGAAGGATTTAGTCTGTTTCCAAAAAACATCCCAAAAGAGATTAATTCTATTCAACTATGTAGTGATATCTCTCTCTCCCTAAGAAAAAAACCCCAAAACATACAAACAAAAAACAACCCCAGAAAACACACAAATACAAACCCAACCCCCAAAAGAAAAAATAACAACCACCACCACCAAAACCAAATATATCTACTGCTTGTTAAGCTCTTCAGTACAATTCATCTGTTCCCACTTCCTGCTATCCTGGACCTGACATCATCCTATTTTCATTCAGTATTCTATAAGCAGAGAAAAAACACAGCGTTATTGCCTGCACTAGGTAAAAACAAAGTAGTTCAAAATAAAAGGGTAATATACTAAAGCGTACTGGAGTATTCCTTAAGAAGATCAGTACTGCATTTAAAAGATCCCATGCGTTCCATACGTCGGGAGGACTTGGTTCCTTAATATGAACACTATGAACAGATAAATGCAACAAGTACAAGATGTTTAAAAGGCCATACAGTTGGACAGGAGCCTCCCAAAACGCAGAACACATGTGATGGCATCAGAGTTTCAAATGACAGAAAGATACATACACAGAGAAAATGTGCCATTCTTCTTTTTTTTTCTTGGTTGAGATGCTATTTCCAAAAATGTTCCACAAAACACGTTCTATTTTTTCCTCCTCAAAATTAAAAATAAGAAATCAATCATCTGATGGAATAGTCTCTCAGGAGAGGTAATGGGAAAAAATTACTTCTTGGTCACACATAGATGTCTTTGTATCACTGTAAAGTAGACAGGTTTGTCTTATGGCAAATATACTCTCCTTTTAGAGGTCATACAACACCTTTCAACAAAATATACAAAGACCAACTTCTACTCAGAAAAATCTCAGTGAAAAATATTAGTGATTTAGCTACCTAACAAAATGGGGTTTAGTTCCTCTTTCAGAGATAGATATACTCCTGTTCTTGCTTTCATATACTCTTGCTTCTCTGCTGCCAGTTATACCTTTCCCCTTCCTCCTGTGCATCACCTAAACACTTCTTCCTTGTTTGGTATACCATACAGACAGCCTTCCCCTTGAAACCGTGACAGACTATCCAGGTCCCTTTCCTTCAGATAATTCCTGTAGAAAACAGCTCTGCTCAGCCCAGACTTCAAAAATCCATATCATTATGCATTTCCTTCTGTCTTATCAAGCATATGCTTTGCCAGGAACAATTATGGTTCAATAAGCAGATACAAGCGTAAATTTCTGTCAAATATACTGAGTCTCCAAAAAACAGCACGCTTTTCCAATATGCTCCCATATCTGTATCATCTGCGCCATCAGTGATTTTGTCCACTTACTTTTTTACAGAACTTCTTAGGAACTCCCTGTTACAAGACAAAAGAAAAAAAAAAACAGAAACAAAACACACTAGCTTCTGCCTTCCTCTTTTCTAAACCCTTCTGCTGTTTACTGGATGCTAACTGCCGCAGTGAAACAACAAACATAGGAACAGAAAGGAATTCCTGGGACTTCAAGCACTATCCTGCAGTACTGGATGCCTCCTTAACGCTGTTCAGGTACCAGATTTCTCCTCTGGTTAGAGGGCTGGTCCACAACCTCCTTTTAAACAGAAACACCATCCTGTTTCAGTTCACAGAAATAAAAACTGTATGTTACACTTCACAGCAGAAATTATCTAAATGAGACCTTCCTCAGGTTTCTCTCAAAGCTGGAGTTACACTACCCTCTGTCCCTTCGGAAGGAAAAGATTAAACAAAGAAGATTCGGTTAATGGCAGATTTGTGTTATTTTACCTTTAGCAAAAAAAAGAACAATTGTTCTTGCAAAAAGAAATAACAATGAGATAAATGCAGTAATAAAACATCACAAATGGATCAGATCTGCTCAGGAAAAGTCAAAAGATCTGATCCCTAATGACTCTTCCTCTTTAACACCAAATTAATGCTTAAGTAACAAAGACAAGTACTCAAAAGTTTACTTGCTTACCTCAACTTCAACTGAGTCTCTCTGGGGTAGATCTCAAAAACAGAGATTCCAACAAGATGGTATCACAGCTAGTCTGGGAGAAGAACAGAGCTTTTCTAGTGCTATTTTAATAGTTCCCAGACCAGCAAGTACAGTGAAAACAAGACTATGGGAAGGAAAATAAAAAGGTGGGGGGAAAGGGGAGGGGGAGCAAGAGACAGGATTTTACATTTTATTTCCAAAATACGAATATGCTTTTGTTGAGATTTGGGCTCAGTTCCAATTCACCTATCATTCCTGATTATTTTGACAAGCAAAAGCCAAGGTGACTCAACTCCTTACTGCTTTAATTTAAAGCAGGAGTGTGTAAAGCCTAACCTTAAAAACCAAAATCCTATTTTTACTCTGAAAAACACAACATGCGGTACTGAGCTCTCTAATGTCTTACTTTCAGTACACTTGTCTGTCTTTTTTCACTGTGTTGCTGATTGGTACTGTGTCTTTCACCAGTGCTGTCAAGTAACTGAGAAATGCCTTTGCATTAAAATATGCTATATAAATGTTAATTATAATCCTCTTGTGTCTGACTCAACTATTGGACTCTTTTCCTTGTAAATGTCACAGGATCTCCTCTAAAGGCCTTCAGGAAAAGCGAGATGCCAAAGAACATTCTTTCAGATATGTTACTTAAAAATAAGAGAAAGAAGAAAGAAAGAAAATCTTAACTCTACTTTCTGAAAGTCTGCAATTAATTCTTCTTTCCCCACTCCTCACTCTGTTGAGCGAATATCCAGACTCTTGTGCTATGACAAATACATGATAATATACTAATCCATTAGTCAAAAGGGAAGATATATTTCATTTGATAGCATGAAAATGACAGACAACGTAAATGGATTCTAGTATCCTGATCCCAAATGGAGTTCCAGATCTCCAAGTGAATGGGATCAGAGACAAAGTGAAAGCAAGAAAATCAGTCAAAAGGGATGGACAGAACAGCTGGTTCTTGTGACATTTTGTTACTTAGTTCATCAAATTGTTCCAGCACTCACTCATTTGACACTTGTAATTTCAGACAGTGACTCATCTTTACTAACAGACAGCATGCTTCACCAAAATTCTGCATGACATGGAGTGAAGTAGCAAAAGCATTTATTTAGCTTCTCTATGAATTTATTATGTTATCTTACTGTTCCCCTTGCAAATCTAATAACCCAGTACACTCACTTTTGCAGTTCTGACAACATTACCATGACCTACCACATGGAGAACCAGACTGATTCCAGGTTTTAAACTGACGCTCCTCTCTGATCTCAATAATTCATATTATTGCATGTGGAGTTTATTTTGTCTTTTTTAATTATTTCTTGACAGTCAGGTCTTGAAAGACTTCAAGGAAGCAGCCTGTGCCTTCTCATTAAGCTCCTGCTCCACTGCCTGTCCATCCTCATGGGAAAAACATTTTTCCCATGTAACCAATCTAAACTTTACTTGTTTCAACTTGTGCATGTCTTCTCTCATGCTCCCACTACCAGCACTGTGAGGAGTCTGTATCTGTCTTCTTGGCAGCCTCCTTGGAAGCACTGGGAGGGCTGCTGTTAGGTGCCCTGAAGCCACCTCTTCTCCTGACTGAAGAAGCCCCATTCCCTCAGCCTGCCTTCACAGGCAAGTGCTCCAGACCCTGACCATCTTGGTTGCCCTTCACTGGACTTGTTGCAGTTTTTTGCTTTCTGCCCCATATTTCTGGGTGGGGTGAGAGACCAACACTGGGCACTATCTAGACATGTGGGTGAGTAGTGGGGGACAAACGATTCACTCAACCTACTGCCCAAGCTCCTGTTCATACAGCCTAGGACACTGCTGAACTGCCTTGCTGCCAGCGCCCACTGCTGGCTACCAAAATCCCAAAGTCCTTTTCAAAAGAACCACTCCCCAGGCAGTCCCTAGCACACATCATTGCAGGGTTTATTATCACCGAGGTATGGGACTTTGCAGTTATCCTTGTTGAATATCATGAGGTCCCCATCAGCCCATCCCTTCAGCCTGCCTAGGTCCTACTGGAATGGTAGCTCTGCCTTCAAGAATATCAAGCGGTCATCCCAATTTCATGGCACCTGAAAACTTGACAAGAGTCTAGTCTGTCACTTCCTCCAGAGTACTGACAAAGTTGTTAAAAGGATAGGTCCTAAGATAAGCATCTGTGGCACTACACTTACTACCATTATCTGGGTGGCACAAGAGACATTAGCTACTGCCCTCTGACCCCAGGCATCCAACCAGTTATTTACCCAGGTCATTGATCACACTCTATCTGAACCACTTATAACAGGTATATACTCCATGAAATACACTGTGTGCTAAAATACATACTTTAAAACACTACGAAGTAACCAGCTTCTTTGAGCAAGTACTCAATATGTTTAATATTTCTTTTGTCACCTGAAGACCTCCTGCTCATTGTTACATCCTAACAGAAATAAGTCTGCCTAGCCTCACAGAACTCCTATAGCAAATACCTAGCCTGTCCTTAGAAGTGCTATGTAATTACACAGTACTGAAGACGCTGCTGTCTGTAAAGAAAACTACTTTCATCTTTTATGTTATCAACACATTTGTGCCACTTGAGATAGTTAACACAAATGCAGCTTCTCTATTACTGGACTAGTCTGCAACATTCCTTCCAAACATGTTCTGTCTATACTTCTCCTGCCTTTGTACCTCTAAATACTTTTCACTGTCTGTTTAAACAGAATCTGATTAAGCTGAAATGCAGGCAGAGGCATAGAGAAAAATGCAGAAAGGCACATGACAGTTATGAGCCTCCAGCACAGTAACTGCATGAATCAAAAATATCATAGTATATATCAGTTTTCCTGTTATTAGTATGAGTTTAGGATGGCCTGAATTATTCTGCATTATAACTTTATTGCTCTGAACATGCTAAAAATGTGAGCAAAAACTTTAAGAACTAGTTCTATCTTAGACAGATTGTTTTGTAAGATGGGTTTCCATGCTGTATTGAGCCTCAGTCTTTCAGTATGCAAAAAGTCTTCCATTGAGAACTCTGCCTCTCCTTGTTTATTTCATTCTCTCTCTACAGTATGTTCTGACTTATGAAGATTCCCCAGGCAGTCCATTCCAATGCTTGACAACCTTTTTGATAAAGTAATTTTTCCTAATATCTAATCTAAACATTTCCTGGCACAACTTGAGGCCATTTTCTTGTCCTATCACTTGTTACATGGGAGTAGAGACTGACACCAACCTTGCTACAACCTCTTTTTAGGTAGTTGTAGAGCACAATAAGGACTCCTCTCAGCCTCCTTTTCTCCAAATGAAACAACCCCAGTACTTTCCAAGTGCTCCTCATAAGACTTGTGCTCCAGACCCTTCACGAGCTTTGTTGCCCTTCTCTGGACACGCTCCAGCAACTAAATCCTTTCTTCTAGTGTGGGGCCCAAAACTGAACACAGTATTCAAGGTGTAGCCTCACCAATGCTAAGTACAGGGGAATAATCACGATACTAGTCCTGCTGGCCATGCTATTCCTTGTACAAGCCAGGATGCTATTGGTCTCCTTGGCCAGCTGGGTACGTTGCTGGCTCACATTCAGGCAGCTGTTGACCAACACCCCCAGGACCTTTCTGCCAGGCAGCTTTCCATCCTTTTGTCCCCAAGCCTGTAGTTACAGTGGATTGTTGTGGTCCAAGTGCAGGACCCAAAACTTTGTTTTGTTGAATTCCATACAGTTAGCTTCAGCCCATTAATCCAGCCTGTCCAG
The DNA here is from genome assembly GCF_032191515.1 of Phaenicophaeus curvirostris. Lineage (NCBI taxonomy): Eukaryota > Metazoa > Chordata > Aves > Cuculiformes > Cuculidae > Phaenicophaeus > Phaenicophaeus curvirostris. The sequence goes on from NC_091392.1 coordinate 91,753,633, forward strand.
ATCCCTCCATAGAGCTTTTCTTCCTTCAAGCAGATCAACACTCCTGCCTAACTTAGTGTGGTCTGAAATTTACTGAGGGTGCACTCAATCCCCTCATCTAGATCATTAATAAAGATATCAAACAGCACCAACCCCTGCCCTGAGCCCTGGAGAATACCACTTGTGACAGGCTGCCAACTAGATTTTACTCCATTTGCCATAACTCTCTGGGCCCAGCTATTTACCCAGTTTTTTACCCAGCAAAGAGTGCACCCATTCAAGCCATGAACAGCAAGTTTCTCCATGAGAATGCTATGGGAAACATGACAAAGGTTTAAAGTATTTTAGACTCTTTAGTGTTTATTTCTAAAGATTTTTAGAGTCTAGGTTCATAGGCTTTCCCTTATCCATTAAGGGGGTCACCTTGTCATATAAGGAGATCAGGTTAGTCAAGCAGGATCTGCCCTTCCTAAACCCGTGTTGAGCAGGTCTGATGACCTAGTTATCCCGTACATGCCACATGATGGCACTCAAGATGATCTGCTCAACGACTTTCCCAGCACCACAGCCAGGCTGACAGGTTTGTAATTCCCCAGATTGTCCTTCTTGCCCTTCTTGTAGATGGATGTCACATTTGCTAACCTCCAGTCGATTGTGACTTCCCTGGTTAGCCAAGACTGCTAATAAATTATGGAAAGTCAGTTGGTGAGCACTTCTGCAAGATTTTTTGTTACTCTTGAGTGAATATCAACTGGCCCCATAGACTTGAGCATGTCTAGGTGGAGTAGCAGGTCATTAACCATTTCTTCTTGGATTATGGGGGCTATATTCTGCTCCCTGTCCCTGTCTTCCAGCTCAGGGGGCTGGGTACCCCAAGAACAACTGGTCTTACTATTAGTGACTGAGGCGAAGAAGGCATTAAGTATCTCAGCCTTTTCCTTATCACTAAGTTTCCCCCTGCATCCAATAAAAGCTGGAGAGTCTCCTTAGCTCTCCTTTTGCTGCTGATATACTTACAGAAACCCTTTTTATTGTCCTTTACATTGGTAGCTAGATTAAGTTCTAGTTGGGCTTTGGCCCTTCTTCATTTTCTCCCTGCATAACCTCACAACACTTTTGTAGTCCTCCTGAGTTGCTTGACCATTCTTCCAAAAAACACAAACTCCCCTTTTTTTCTTGAGTTTCAGTCCAAAGTTCTCTGTTCAGTCAGGCTGGTAACTTTTCCCCACCAGTTTGCCTTCTGGCACATGGGAACAACCTGCTCTTGTGCCCTTAAGACATTCTCCTTGAAGAATGTCCCACCTTCCTGGACTCACTTGCCCTCCAGGACTTCCTCCCCGGGGAACTCTGTCAATCAGTCTCCTAAACAGGCAAAGCCTTTCTTTTTGGAATTCCAGGGTGGCAGATCTGCTGAGCCCACCCTCCTCACTTCTCCAAGAATCAAAACTCATCATTTCATGATCACTATACCTAAGATTGCCTCCAACAATCACATCACCCACAAGTCCTTCTCTGTTCATAAACAAGAGGTCAGTGGGGTGTCTCCCCTGGTTGATTCATTCACCAGCTGTGTCAGGAAGTTATTTTCCACACTCTCCAGAAACCTCTGGACTGTTTCCTTTCCTCTGTATTGTATTTCAAGCAGACATCTGGTAGTTTGAAGTTCTTCCACGAGGACAAGATCTAGCAATTGTGAGGTTTCTTGCAGCTGCTTATAGAATAATTAATCTGTCTCTTTTTCTACACTAGGGTGCATCCTCGAGACAACTTTTAGCCACCCAAGCACCTTCCAACCTCTCCTGAGCTTTAACAACAACCTCTCTAATCAACACTGAGTAATTAATTGTACTGAAAGTCTTTGGAGAGGACAAGGGACAAAGTGAGGGAAATAGCTGGGACTGGAATACAGCATTTTATTTCAATGTCAAGAAACACAACTGTCCTTCAAAACTTCAAGGGATGACTAATAACTATCTGCCAGCTTTTTACACTCAGTTTCCAGCCAGCAAATGTCCACAGAGCACACTGCAGAGCTGCAACACTTAGCTCCCAAGGAGGTTGATGATCCTTCTAAAGCACCAGGAATAGAACAAGATTTCAGGAGGGGTACAGTTGTATTTCTGTGGTGCTGCCTTACACAAAATGACCTGGGCCTCTCAGAAAGGCCAGCTAGCCTGGACATGTTGCTATTAACCAAATTGCTCTTCACACAGTCCAATACAGCCAGTACACTCACAAATTGCAAGCAGCTGCTAACAGTAACTGCAAGTTCTGTTGTTTGGTTAATATTGGGGTTTTTTTGTTTTGTTTAATGATGTCCTCTTGGCATAAGGTCTGAAGGCAGAACATGGGTGAAGACTAAACCACTCTTTCAGTATAGCTGTTATCTCTTATATCAAGGCAATGCAAAAAAGCATATGAGGCTATTGCCTGTGTTCTTTGACTTAAATAGAAAAAAAAACATTCTCTCCATACCTGTCAGCTCAATTCACCACAGCAAAAAAAGACAGCAAAGTATAACTCAAACTTTGAGTTTTGCCTCGCTACAGTTGGGGCGCTGAGTTAAATGCAACTCAGTACTGAATCTGGCCCACTCCAGGGACAGCAGGTGCAGTCTTAAGCTGTGCCTATTTCCTTCTCCACTCCCTTTCCCTGCATCAGCCATTCAAACATTCAAAGTCAGGGGAAGCCCTGGAAATAACTAGAGCAAATAATAAAAGAAAACATTGTCAACCATTATGAAGAGCAGTGAAATCATCTCAAAGTTAGGTGGAGGAAGACAACCAGATCTGTAGCTTTATTAAAAGATACTTATTTTCTTGGCATAAGAAAATTCTTTGGCTAGGATGCGGAGACTTGATGAATGTATGCAAAGACAGAAGGGAAATAATTCATGTTTGTTCCCCTCTCCTTATGAGTCATTTGGCCTAAATACAACTTCCAGAAACTTTTCTGACTGATTTTGGTCATATTAGTTTACAATCAGCATCAGCAGTTCATCAGCATCTAGTTCAGGATACCATGAATAACTTTCAAGTGTGGTTGCTTGTCACTGTTGTGCACAGAATTTAAAAGTGTAAAGAACTCTACAAAATATATACTTCATTTTAATGTCAAAAAGGCAGCTAATCATCAACAGAGCTATACTATTCTGAAGTACACAGCAAAATTATTTAAAATAATTTTTAATGTACATATACAAGTATTAAGTTGTCATAATTCTCCTCTGTACCTAGGCTTAGAAAAACAGAAGATATGTTACATGAAGATTAAAAAAAAAGTGTGTGCAATTTATTTGAAGTAACTTAAGTAATCTACATCCACAATTAAATAAAAAACTGTAATTGCAGACATTCTACCGTTAAAACAAAACTATTTGCTTGCCAATCTTAGAGAAAGTATTTTACAACTGTAAATCTAATCAAATCAACTCTCAAACTTTATAGTCTACACAATGACAAAGCAAATCATCTGTAGAGGAAAGAGATTAGTTTTTGCCTCAAAGATGAGCAGTAATTGTACATTTCTGGCATGTAGCTTTCAAATTTCTGTTGGAAGATTTCTTTAATGCCAAGAACTGTGCTTAGCTTTAGCAAGCAGTGCAGCCCAAAAGAAATAGCTTTGCAGAGCCAAACCAACAGGCCCAACATCCTCACTTTATGTATTTCAACAGGGAAGAACAATTACCTAATACTAATCTTAACTGGGTCCCATGGACTAAATGGCCACCAGTGACTACATGTACATGTGGACCTTATTTTCCAATTCAGTTCCATTAGAAAATAGTCCAGTTTATGCTAAGACATCCCTATTATATCAAAGAAATTTAAGTGGGGATGATCAGGAGATTGTCTTTCAAGACGTCCTCCAGATCTCAAATAAGGTATGAATGCATATAGGTAACAAAGAGACCAGTATATTATCTAAAGTGAAAAGTAAATATTGTTTTGGCGAACACAATCTTTTCCGTAATTCCTAAATTTAAAATACTTTTTAACAGTTAAGGAAATTCAGAATCCCCCTGTCCCCTAAATGAAAAGGTATCACATTAGATTGCACAATGCAAGATAATTACAATATTACAGTCTCAAGAAGAAACCAAATTTCTTCACTGTGTAACACTCTTTAATCTTTTATTATGTAATGATTTCAGCAAAAAATGCTATTATTGTCAGATCTGATGTGTAAAACCATATGCTTGGAAGAACAGTACCTAATTAATCTCATAGTGAAGTTACCAAGTTAAAATGTAACATTTTTTGGTCAACTTTGAATACAAATGCACTTAATTTTCCACAGTTTCGCTTAAAATTTTGTTGTGCTTGGGAGACCTAGAGTTTGGGAACTCTCTCATAATGCGGAGTGCATGGAAACTGAATTCTAAGCTGTTTCTTTCTTTCTTTAAAAGAATTTTTTTATATAAAAGTGGATTGTTGAATGAACTAAGATAGGCACAAGGTCTTGAACCCGCTTGTGCCTTAGCATCTTGAAATACTAGGAAGGAACACAGATATCGTATCCAAAGTGCAAAATTTTCAAGATCTCAGAGTCTGTAAAAGCTGGGCACTGCTACAGAGATGTGGACAAAGTCTTGAGTAGAGCCACATGTAATGGTACATTTCAAAAGTCTCTTCTTATGTATAGCTCTTTTTTTAAAGAGTCAATCGTACTATTTATCAAATAATATCAGCATCTGTTTCTCTTTTATGTCAAACACAAGTAAACACAGAAACAAGCACCCAAACTCAGAGTTTGTTTCAAAACCTCTTCCCTCAATATTATTGTTTCTGTATTTTCAGGTAAGAGAAGTCAACAGGATAGAGTAAAACAGTTTTGGAGCATTCTTGAATTAAGCAGAAAGTGCCAGATGATCCTCAACTATAAATTCCTGTTTAGTCACAAGACAAATACATTACTAGTTCAATAATAGTATTCTGCCAGTTTGCATCTGTCATAAAATGTAGGGATATTGTCCAAGAGAAGAAACTTCCTCTTCCAAATCATTAATCCTTGGTGCCACTGCAGACAAGGTTAATGAGAACTCTGAGCATTATGTACATATTACTGTGTTGAGACTTGATATCTCATATGATATCTCATAACCTGTTCTCATGTCTACAAGCAGACATAAAACATGTTTTTGCAAAGAGGACCTTAAAAAAAATAACCTAGAAACAGAGAATATTTTCTACTTTGGGTCTGGCGTAAGATGAAACATCAAATCTTACACAGAAGAGAATATCACTTGGTAATTTAATTTGATGAAAAAGAGAGAAGGCTGATGTGCAAAATAACTGGCATTCATAGAAATCGTGGTTTATCCAAACAGAATGGGTACTATTTCCATTACACACTGAAATCACTTATCAATAAAGTAGCGCATGTTCTTCCCTGCGGATGCAAGTTCCCCTAGACAACACTCAGAAAAGCAATCAAAACTTCAGATTCCTAGTGGGATGCATCTGGCCTTTGGATAACATCAGAAGATCTGCTAAACAGCTAATATTTTCCTGTAAAATTTAGAAAAGCTCTGATAATACTGGGAGATTTGATTTGGAAAATCTGGATATCAAAAGCTCTCTGATGTCCACAAACACTCCAGGAATGGTATACACATGTAACAGAGTAATGTTCACAGAATCACAGAACAACCAGGTTGGAAGAGACCCACCGGATCATCGAGTCCAACCAGTCCTATCAAACACTAAACCATATCCCTCAGCACCTCATCCACCCGTGCCTTAAACACCTCCAGGGAAGGTGACTCAACCACCTCCCTGGGCACCCTGTTCCAGTGCCCAATGACCCTTTCTGTAAAGAATTTTTTCCTAACGTCTAGCCTAAACCTTCCCTGGCGGAGCTTGAGGCCGTTGCCCCTTGTCCCCTGTCACTTGGGAGAAGAGGCCTGTCCCCTGTCACTTGGGAGAAGAGGCCAGCACCCTCCTCTCTACAACCTCCTTTCAGGTACTTGTAGAGAGCAATGAGGTCTCCCCTCAGCCTCCTCTTCTCCAGGCTAAACAACCCCAGCTCTCTCAGCCGCTCCTCATAAGACCTGCTCTCCAGCCCCTTCACCAGCTTTGTTGCTCTTCTCTGGACTCGCTCCAGAGCCTCAACATCCTTCTTGTGGTGAGGGGCCCAGAACTGAACACAGGATTCGAGGAGCGGTCTCACCAGTGTCGAGTACAGAGGGAGAATAACCTCCCTGGACCTGCTGGTCACGCCGTTTCTGATACAAGCCAAGATGTCATTGGCCTTCTTGGCCACCTGGGCACACTGCTGGCTCATATTCAGTCGGTTGTCAACCAACACCCCCAGGTCCCTCTCCTCCAGGCAGCTTTCTAGACAGACTTCTCCTAGTCTGTAGCACTGCACAGGGTTGTTGTGCCCCAAGTGCAGGACCCGGCATTTGGCCTTGTTAAACCTCATGCCATTGGACTCTGCCCAGCGGTCCAGCCTGTTCAGATCCCTTTGCAGAGCCTCCCGACCCTCCAGCAGATCGACACTTCCACCCAGAAGTTATGCACATCAATTTTGCTACTGCACCAAATTACCACACAGTCTTGGCTACTGTGTTCATTCAGTAAATGGAAATAAACCTTGTGATCTACTACATATGTATACACGCACACCTCTTGTAAACAAGCCTTTCCTGTAACAGCGAACTGTTCTGTCATCTGTCACCTCCTGAATATTTGCCTTCAATTTATAAAACTTGTCAAAGTACCTAAGGGGAAAACCCCACAGTGCTAGTGGTATCATTAAATGATGTGTAAGCAGTACAAACATGGAATTAATCTACTGAATCAACTCAGTCACTCAATTAAAGATATCGGCTCACCCACAGTGAGCCAGTGACAAGGGAACATGTGCTGCAAAGCATAGAGTGGTCCCCCCAAAACCCAGAAAAACAGCAGAAAGGGAGAAAATAACCTCTTGACACTATCAATGTACGCAGAAACAAAAATTAGCCTAGACTTTGGTCAGAGGCTTCCCTCTTCCCTCCTTTCTTTTCTGCTACACAACTGAAAAAAAAAGTCAAACATGACATGGACTTTAGTTTGCAGAAATTCCTCAGACATTGGTTATACACTTTCCACAGATGTTAGCTGTTTTTAAATGGAAATTACAGTGTCAGACATTATTTTCTCAGAAAAACAGTTTTAAATTCTTTTGATCAGAAGAGATTTAACCCAGTTACACATGAGTCAGGGTGAACAATTTCTATATGGTCCTCTGGGAATAACACTTGGATGTGAAAAGACAAAAGCTCTTCAAGCAACATGACAATAGAAAAACTGGAGGTATATTCTGCAGTATGAAAGCAGGGAAAGGGAATGGTGGGAATAAATGCTTGAGGACTATAGGGATTTTCCAAAGGAGCATATGAGAAAGCAGCCAAGAAACTGACAAAACATACAACATCACTTATTTCCCAAACAGCATTTAGTCTCTAAGGTACAAAAAGGGTTTTTCTAGCTTTCAAAACAACTAACAAAGCTGCCAACTGTTACTCAATGCATCATGAAGCTAAAGGGGAGGAGAGAGACAGAGAAAGAGGGCTTATCACTTACAACACTGACCGAAATGGTGAAGTTAAAACTGAAGATTTCAGACATAGGCCAGGGTTCTCTCCTGCAGGGCAGTGCACAGCTGTATGAATATTAAAATCAGTACACAAGAAATGTGTATAAAACAAGTGCCTTGAGATCTTGGTAGCACAAATTTTCAAAATAAAAATTATAAATGGGGGGAGAGTCAAGGAGTGTTTGTATTTTAATTTTCTAGTAGCTGGACAACATAAATACAATACCTGGCTGAATGATGTCATCTATCATTCATAGAATCATAGAATCACCAGGTTGGAAGAGACCCACCAGATCATCGAGTCCAACCATTCATACCATCACACACACTTACAGCCTTAAGAACAGCCAATATTGGAAGTTGCTCAAACAAATATATTTAATGAAGATGGATGGCTTGCTATTAACTCATGGGAGCTGAGTGTTTGGTCTGGTTTTGTTCAAATTACTGCTTGTTATAAATTCATTTCTAAACTAACCTGAAAAAAATCTAACTGAAAAATATCTCTCAGGTGATCTTAAATGGTGTAAGTATAATGGTATAAATACTTATACCATTTACTATCTAAAACATTCATATATGGGAATGCACTTTTTACACATATAAAAACAGAAGTGCACCACATTAAAGGCTTCAGAGAGCTTTCTTCAAAATATATACCAAGCAAAAGAATGAATGATCAGATGACCCATTAACTTCAAATGGTGAAAATTTTTAAAAATAAGGTAAAAAAAATGAAAAAGAAAACTTGCTCTGTCAAAGGTTAGCTGATGGGCTTTCTCTCCTCCCACAGAAAGGCCTGGTACTATGCATGACTGAAAGAATCCCAAGGATGAAAACCAGGAATAGTGAGCAAGCACTGCAGACCCCCTATGAAGAACACTGTTTCTTGCTACTCCTAGATGATTATCATATCCTACATCAAAAATTCCACTTAAACTCTACAAAGTTGAGAGGAAGCCAAAAGAAACCTTTTTATAGTCCTCAGCAAATCTCATGACAATGAGATGGGGGATTTTCCTTTATTTTTTTTTAATTTTCCATCATGGTCAGTTTGCAGAAAGCTAAGAATGAGCAGCAGTATCTCTTAGTGGCATTTAGCACCAGTGTTCTTGGTCACCATCCGGACTCTAACGTTGTACATGAGCTTCATTGTCACAGTTTAGTATTCAGAGCATATAATAGATTATAAAAGCCATAATCCTGATCATTACTTTTGAAAAAAATCCTTGTAGAGGACTTAAATTTTTAAAATAGTCTGAGTCCCATTAAGCATATATATATTTTTTCAGTGGCCTGCAGCTTTTGAAGAAGGAACTTATTCTGCTTCGTTTTCTATTGAAAACAAACAAAAATTTCTGATTCAACAACAAGAAACCCATCAATAATGAGCAGTTCATAAACAATAAATGCAAAAGGAACCTTCTCATCCATTTCGTTAGTTAAGCAAGTTCATCTTTATCATTCATCTTCACTTTTCCTTATCTGAAAACACAGGAAAAACTCCATGTAGTCACCAGCATGTCACCCACTTGTTGTATTTACAGCATTCATTTTATATTTGCTGTGCTTTATTGACATCATGGCACCAGAAAGTTTGTCCAGTTGTGAAGCACTTGTTATCTTCTTTATAACACTGTGATAAAAAAATTAAGCATACTGGCTGTATCTCCATAAAATACTTAAAATCAAACTAAACATTTTTGTGTACTGACTTTGCGGATTGCTGTTGTGAATTAGTTTTTTAGATGAAAGTGTGACTTAAGAAATCAAAGGCAAGGTCACCCTATTACTTCCTACATGCAGGAAACATAAGGGGGGAGAACAGGGTTAGAATCATTTTGGACTGATTTACACAGGGATTGTAGAAGCAAAATGGTAAGGGAGACCTCCTCTTCAAGTTATGAGATTCAGAATAGATCCCTTGACCTTCTAAACTGCTCAGAGAGAAGTCTAGGTGCAGTTGGATCCAATCTTCGTCCCAGACTTGGTCAATGGTTCACAGTTAAGGGATTCAAAGTGTAAGGAATATAAGTGTTTATAGCTAAGGGATTATATATGCACACCTGTTTCTCTGTGTCACTTCGCTAAGATTTCAAAGTTTCATAATGTTTTCCTCTGTCAGTTATTTTTAAGTGGAGAAGCATGGTGAAACTTTGAATTTTTTCAGAGCATCCGTTCGCTCTGAAGCTTGAATACAAGGTTTCATGAAGCAGACTCTCAGGCATCATATTTTATAAAATAAATCTTTTAATAGACTGGTACAGCAGCATGGTCAGTTTAAGAGAGAGGATTGACCTGACAGAAGAAATCCCTAGGTCATTATACCCTTACAGACTATTTACATGCTTCTCACATGATGGTTTGATCCAGTAATAATATTTGGTTCTGGGGTCTTTTTGCTCCTAATTAGATTTCTTTGCTGCCTTTCAGACAGGTCATTATACTGTCTAGAGGCAGCTGTTGTTCATGGCATGTATTGTTGAAGCCTCTCCATCTTTTAATTTATTTTATCTTTAGAGGCTATGTTTTGACTAAATAGGTACACATTTACAGCAAGTTTTCATGGAATTTTACAGCTCACAGCCTACTGAGCAAAGAGCATACTAAATCACACAATATTGTAACTCTAAGTGATTTATTCTATTTAAAATTTTACTTATTTACACTAAACAACTAATTCATGGTGAAGAGGAGAGTTGCTTGGTGTGCAGTCTGTTTACTGGCCAGGGGGGATTCAAATGGGGCTCACCATCTATCTGTTGTACGTAAAAGATCTCATTACTTCGAGGAGCACCCTTGAGGCATCATAATGCAACAGCAAATCACCACAGCCACACTATGAGCAGGGAGAGCTCAAACAAGGGTCACTTTGGCTGTCCCACTTATGACAGAAAAGTGCTTGTTTGTAGCCAAACTGCATATAAATAGGAGATGTATGCACAAGGATCCTTATGGATACAACTTATTGGTGTTCCCTCTGTTATTCTGCTCCTTGTGTGTTTCCTATAGAAGCTTGTGGCCTGACCATAGCTCAGGCCATTGACTCCTTTGGAGCCTGAACCAAACTGCTGCTGATTTGCTTAAGGGGGGGTTGAGCACATCCACCACAGTTGCCAAAGTTCAAAATTATCCAAACAAACTGCAGTAAAGATTTCCCTGGTTTAGAACGCAATGTTTAATTCCTTCAGCCTTCAACTAATGAACAACTATCAAAATACATAGTAGTGGCTTTGAAACAACTAAGGCTTTTTCAAAAGAACTCTTCTCTGACCACATTCAGCTTCATTCCTGTCTCTTATAAGATATAGAGTAAACACACAATGCAAGGCTATTCATTATTTCAGACACTCAAAGCCAGAAGATAAAAATTCACAACAGTTCAGCCAGTTTTTAATCCACCTTACTACTCACTCATCTAACCCATAATTTTTCCATAATGACTTCACAAGAGACAGTGTCAAAAACATTACTAAAGCTGAGGTTAACATCCACAGCTCTTTGCTCATCCACCAGGCTGATCACCTCATCATAGAAAGCTATCAGGCTGGTTAAGCATTATTTCCCTTTTGCAAATCCATTGGGACTACTCTAAACCTTCCCGTCCTTCAGGTGTCTGGAAATAGCTTCCAAGATTAATTTCTCAATTAACTTCTCAAGGACTGAGAGGAGTCTGACTAGCCTCATGTTCCCCAGATCCTCCTTACTCTTCTGGAAGACAGGAGTGTTTCTTGCTTTCTTCTGATCATCAAGACCCTCTACTGATCACTATGACCTTTCAAAGACATTAGGGAACGGTCTTGCAATTTCACCAACCAGCTTCTTCAGGATTTATGGGTTCATTCTGTCAGGCTCTGTGGACTTAAGTACATTCAGTTTAAGTGTTTCCTAACCTGATTGTCTTCCATCAAGGTTAAGTATTCCTTGCTCTCTCTCTTCTTTGATTCAAAGCATAATTTTATCATCGGTTCCACGGTGTTTGTGGTAAATACATTATAAGCGTTACCACTGTCCTCTTTATGTAGAAATATAAAATATATATGGAACCTCACAGGCATTTACCAATCTTTTTCTTCCGGTTTCAGCAGGGATAGAATAAATTTTCTTCTCAGAAAGTTACATTTTGAAGTGACTGCACTTTTCAGTAGCTAAAGCATCAAGCTCAGTGTGACAATAAAGGTGACAAGACAATTAGGTTTAGTTTTGTAATCAGTCATGGAATGTCATTTCCATTGAACTCTCATTCTTTTGCAGCTTTGAGGTATCAGGTGCATAACAGTGGAAGAAGCAGACCTTGGAAGGCTGACCCAAACTAACCAAAAAAGATGTTCCATACCATAAAAGTCACGCTCCCTCTATGAGCAAGAAAGTTTCTTGGGATGGCCCTTCTTCTTGATGGCCACCATCCTGCTTCCAGTCTGTCTGCTACTCTGAGTCTAGGTCCTGGTTTTGTGATCTTTCCACTATGTCTGTGACACCTGGAACTGCTGCGCTCACAGTGTGCATCATTTGGCAATCACTGCTTTTAGCGCATTCTGTGACTGATAGCATTTGTTTTGTGTACTTTTTTCTATAGTAGTACTAGCAATACCATTTTTTATTAAACCCATTTTCTATTTCAACTTTTGGGCATTTTTTTTCCTTTTCTGATCCACCCTCCCCTATAGGGTGGGACTGGGTGATAGAAAAACCACCAGTTGTTTAGTTGCCAATAAAAAGGGGCTAAACTGGCACACTTCTAGCCTCTTCTGCTCTCTTATAAAAAAGAATCTTACTTAAGAGATAATTGAAATCTAATTTTCAGAAGAATTTGGTAGGATTCATGTTATTAAAATGCTACTATACTTAGTTATACAGGAAAGCTCCGTATATAGAGAAAGACACTACTGTAATAAAGAATATTATGACAATGTTTCAGTTGAATCCTTGGCTTAATCCTGGGCTTGAAAATAAGGTCCCAATAGAGAGTATTGAGAAAGTAACAGAACATGAATTGACCTGTATATTTTGGCTTAGCCCATGCAGTTATACTAGAAAAAGAATGCGTTTGCAATGTAAATAAGAATAGCAGAAGTCTCATAAGGACCTAATTAAGAGGAACAACAGACTACAGTCACCAGCATCAATAAAGAGGGAACAGGATTCACACCAGAGATCAATATAAGTCTGCCTTTATTAACTGAGATGTCACTTCTAACATTTCTCTGAGTTACAGCCCTTCTTTTTGGCATTCAAATGAAGTTTCAGCCACTCTAATTAAAATTCAGGAATTTCTAGAATTCTAGAGGGAGGCAGGAACAGTTTTCCTCAAGTGCTGTCTCAATGCACATTCAGGGAGAGTTTCAGGGAGACATGATCAATCATAGGCTGTTGGCTACCTGTCAGGACATTCATCATCTCACGCTCCCTTGTGCATAGCCTCTTCCAAGAGTCAAAACTAATGAACTAGTCAAGCTGTTACCACAGCTCACAACAGATCAACATGTTTTACAGGTGACCAATAACCCTTTTCCTATGAAAGGGATATACCAAGGACAAAGTAGTGGCTGAGAGCAGGACTGGTCCCAATCTAATCTACAGACTGTGCCCATACTCAGGTTCAAGTAACTGAAGAGGATTGTGTAAATAGGTCCACAGGCCACAGCTTATTTCCAAATCCTGTTTTCAGCAGTGTAGGTCTTCTATGCAGTTCTATTCAGCACATGTACAAAATCCAGCATGTCAGTGAAACGATAGAACAACTGCCCAATTGTGGATCAAACCCCTTGAACAAGCACAAAATGAAGGAAAGTGGAAGCAGTAGAGGATCTTGTCATCTAGAGGAAAAGAGAAGTTGACTACCACTTGGGACTCAAACAGTACCTGGGCAGGACCCTGCCACTCAAAACCCCTTCACTGAAGGCAATTTTAAAAAATATAAATTATTATACATTTACTGTAGCATTGGTGCTCAGATAAGAAAGATCCTACACAAACTGTACCATTGCCTTTTTTCTGTCTTTTACTGAAAATCTAAAATGGCTTGCAATACACAGAAGGTAAGACTACAAGATCTATTAGTCTCTTGTTGTCTCAGAGACTATATGACAACTTATAACAACTGTGGTATTATTTATAAATCTTCTGCACAATACTCCTGAAATCCAGTATATATTATGACTAGGCTAGACAGTTACCAGAAATACTTGTATAAGATTATGTGGACACACAACTGTTCTTGCAGGCCCCATCCAGAAATCAAAATGGAAGAATAATTTTAAAAATAAAAAATAAAGAGCTGTAACCATCTTGAGGAAATCTAACAGGAAAGGAGGGAAGACAGGGACATCAGAATATTTGCCAGGGAATGAGCAATTTATTTATACACACCCATTATTACATCAGCTATTTCACAGTAAGCCACTATTAATGAGTTTTCAGAACAGTGTTTTTGTCATTGACTGAGATGATTCAAAACTTTATAAGGTCTTCCCAATTTTAAAACTGGTACTTAGTACCTCTAAAATTCGTGCATAAGAAAACCATAAATAATAAGTCATGAAAACTAATAAAATTCATGTGGAACCTTAGTAAATTTACAGGGAAATCTAAATGCAAAATCTGCCAAAAAATAGGTCACGTTTCTTGGTATTAAAACCAATAGTGAGCCCTTGCTTACTAAGAAAAATAAGCTACAAGTATATAGCAGGTATAGCTGTTAGCTTTTTCTGCAGATAACCATTACATTCAGGTAACTACGGAGAAAGAACAAATGGCAAATACTGAAGACTTCTATAAGGCCTAGGCATTTACTAAAGAGAAGACAGACAACTAAGTTCTTTGAAAATAAAGTATCATGATAACTGCTTATTTCAAAACATCAGGTAGAACAACTTATCTTTAATAGATGAAAAATTGGGAAGAACAAGTTCCTGTAGTCACAGTAATAGTAACTCAGCGCAATCTGCACCCTACGTTCCACATCACTACCGCTGCTGCAACCCTCTCATTTCCCAAAATTGTCCTCTACCAAAAAGCATTAAATCCATCTCCATGTTCTTTAACTTTCCAGCTGAAGTTGGAGCTCTCATTCATCCTCCTATAACCAGATGTGTGAAAGGCAGCACAGTTCTGTTGCTGTTGCCAAACTACACGTGCATGGGCTGGCTCCCTTCTAGGCATGCCAGGTATCAACTCAAGCCAAAGAGTGTAGGTAATCGCTCACTTCATGCTTATGCCTGTTTTTTGCAAAGGCGTTAAACTAGAGTCTTTTCTCACCTCAATAGCTGCTTACTTTCACATAAGCCACTTATTCAGAGACTAAGAAATATTTTTATTAGCAAACAATAACTACAAGTGGAAAATCACATATGTGAAATGTACATGGCTAAATTTACTCTTGCATGAACTTCAGCTAATCTAATTTCACACTTCAACACTAGTTTGTCTTTTAAGTAAATGAATCACTTCTAAACCAGAAATAAAGTTACACTGGGAATAGGAATATTTTTTTCTTCTTAAATGTCTGATAATAGAGGTTAAAAAAACCAATGATGAAAAATAGCCAGGAATTCCATTCGGGGAAAAAGAAAAAAAAGAAAAAAAAAAAGAGCACCAGGAGGCACAGTGATTTAATTACTCTTGATAGAAAATGAGAAAAATTCAGAAAGGTAGAAAGCAGATACAGAAAAATCCACAGTTTTCAACAATTTTTTTTTTCAAATACCAATTAATTTGACACATGCACCTCCAAGCAGTCTATGGGTCCCCCTTCAATCTTTTACAGTACACTGTGAAATATCAGATTCTGTGCTATGGTTACTTTTTCAGGAAAATCATTGCAATGTTCATCATCTGTGAATCTTTTGAAGAGGTTATGTATGTGACTAGCAGAAGCAAAAATGAGAGGGGCAAAAATCTTATGAACAGAGATAGGCTCAACTCAGCTTTTCAGAACTTTCCTAACCTTATTCAGCAGGCTTGTGTGATAAACCCACACACCCAATAATTTCTTGAACTAATTATCAGGGAAGAGGGGGACAAAAAAAGAAAAGAAAAAAAAAAGCCTCTTGAGCAAAAACAGACCCCCAAAAATGAGTATTTGACTCATAGAATCACCAGCTTGGTAAAGACCCATCGGATCATCGAGTCCAACCATTCCTATCAAATACTAAACCATGCCCCTGATGAGAAAGCATATTTCACAAGACTACCAAACTAGTTACGTCATGTAGCATCATTTATATAACATACAAGATAGCCCAACCAGTGGCAAACACTGAATTTCAAATTATTGTTTGTAAATATTAATGCCATGTTTTTGTATTTTAGAGCATGTAACCTAACATTTATAAGAACTACAACATTCCCCTTCTTAAAAGGCATAATCCATTTAACATGCCTCATCAAATATATGCCTGAATAGGATTCTTAATTGACGTTGTTATTCACTCTTAGACCACACAGTCATTTCAAAATAAGGTAATAATAAAATACAGGAAAACACACCTAGTCTATTGACCTAGATGAAATACATGGTTCTCCATAAGAAATTTCAGAGTATATTAAGATCCCAGAAACATATTATGGGCAAATGAAATTTAAATTTGGAAACTGATTGACCATACAGGATATAAATGAAGGTATTCTTCACAGAATCATAGAAAGTCCTGAGTTGGAAGGGACCCACAAGAATCATCTAGTCCAATTCCTGTCCCTGCATAGGACAACCCAAACATTCACACCACATGTCTCAGTGCGTTGTCCAGACACTTACTGGATATTTTCTGGCTGGGCACCATGACTGCTACCCTGGGGAGCTGTTCTAGTGCTCCACCACCCTCTGGGTGAAGAAGCTTTTTCTAGTGTCCAGCCTAACCCTCTACTGGAACATCTTCCTGCCATTCTCTCGGCATTCCTTCTTTTTGCAGCGGGTAGAGAATCAGGCCTTTGTATTCCTTTGACAACGTTTACACCACTTTATATATAAATGCTCAAACAAACCAATAGCACAAAAAGATTTTGGGAAAAGAAATACTAGAAACACTGCAAACTGATGAAACCTTGTACTTAACTGCAAATCAGCAAGCAAATAAAGCCAACTTGGTGGAAGAGAACATGGAGTGTGATGACCATCGACTGCTGCAAAAACCCATATATGCACAGTATAATTTCCTGGGCTCACAGAGATAGTACGAGAACACAACCTTCTCAGCTAAATGTATGGGTAAGTAGGCAGGGATTTTACTGCACAAAAAACTAAATTAATTAGTATTAGCTTGAAAAGTCAAGAAACCAGTCCTGCCTCATTCATTGTACAGGACGGTTTGCACTATCTGAAGAGAGCCGCTGAACAAAAACTGAATGGCAGGAAACCAAAACATATGCCAGTGAACCCTGAAAAACCCAAGACACAGGAAACTAAAAGCAATAGGAGAACTCTGGAAAAAAGCTCAGAAAAGAATTACATGTGATACGGTAGTATAAGCAGTAGCTGATTTTAATGTTATTTTTGAAGAAATATTTGAATAATATGGTAGATTTGAAAAACACAGAGAAACTTCAATACATTCATACAACATAACCTTACAGACTGATCCCTGAAACAGATGCCTTAACCTGCAGACAGAAACAATCTATGGATAAAGAGAATGAAATCTCTTGGCTACATATCCTTAGATCATTTTCCTGCTTAGCGTAAGAAAATATTCATGGTGAGGCTGAACAAGTTCATTCATCATCTTAAAACCATTATTTTATTAATACAAAGTACAGTTGATATGATTTTGAGTCTGAATAATGATTATTGTATCTTTGGCTAAAACTAGAGATCTGTCAAAAGAAACTTCTGGGCAGTACTGTCCAAACAAACAAAGAATACAATCCGTATGCTTAACAAACAAGCTGAAGAGGAAGATATTGCCTGCTTATAACTCCTTGGATAGTATAGGACATGTAGCAGAGTTTCCCGACTATTTTTTAACAAGACCTCTGGGGAACCATCAGACATTAGTTCTCTCAGTTATCAATGAGAGAATCTGCCCTCTTAAAATGCTGTGCTAGACATACTAGCATGATACCATTTCTCTGAGCATGGTATTAATAGTTGCCTAAGAATTCCCTAACTGATTTTCTGATACATTTTACATTAGCATATTTCACCAGTCCCATTACATTCCCACTCCCCATCTGTGTGGTGGGAAAAATGCCAAAAAATAAGAAAATAGACTAGATGGCTCTTACCATTTTAAGCTTTCTCCCACATGCTGCGAAACAATCAAAACACTTCATTTCAAATCTTTACAGATTTTTCTGAAAATTACACAGAAATGCTCTCATTGTAACCGTCCAATTAAAAACCTTCATCACTTTTTCTCTCCTCAAATATGTTAAATACATGTATTTCCAATGAGAAACCCATTTTCTAACCAGCTTTAAATACATCACGCATATAGACAGAATTGAAGAAGTGTCTTCCTAGGCTGGAATTATAGACAGATTCTTTCTTCTTCTCACAGAACACAAGAATAACAGTCAGTCCACCTCAGATAAAAATACATTTAATAAAAGAAAACAGCATCAACAAAACTTACTTTTGTGCTGCCAGAAAGTAAAGCGATGCCTGTCCCAGCTCATGAACATTTACTTCAGTATCAAGTTATATACATTCTATTCTTTTAAAAAAATCCATTCTTTCTAAATTTCAAGTGAATGCTGTATTTAGTACAAAAGGATTATTTTGTCAGCCTGCTAGTAAGTAGTATACCATTGCTTTAGTTGTGATCACAGATGATTAAATCACAAGAATTTTTTTAGATATTCACTCATTACATTTGCTCTTTCTTCTTATCTTTGGTTCAAGTCATTTTGCTTTGCAACAGTAAAGGTCAGGGAATTTTAGCTTACGGGAAATTATTCTAGCAACTTTTTTTTTTTTAGGAATATACTTAGGGCTAAACATCAGTCATTCCTCTGCTTGCACAGTCCTTTGACTTGTGGCTTACACGTGAAGAGTTCCATATAATACCAGAGATTTAGTATCATAATCTTAAAGTGGCAAGAAACTAGTTTTAGAGCATCTATGTATCTTCTTGACTTAAATGAATGACTAATAACTCCATTGCCAAAACTCCCAAGAGCTGAGACTTGAAAAAAATCTCTCATTGGGCTGAGATAAATTTATTTCTTTTCTCCAAGCAGATAACTGACACTCCTTCCACTTCTGCAAGTAAATCAGCTGGATTAAAAACAGAGGAAGGATACTGAATAATGTTCATCTAAATGAATACTGAAAGAAGCAATAAAAATAATTGTGTAGTTAGAAAACCTGGCCACCTGGATTTGTTTGAAAGGCACAGGCACTTTGCTCATACACTTTTAAAGTTCAAATGCAAAAACTACCTTCATTACACAGACTAAAACTCTACTGAAGCTTGATAAGGAAGCAGAGGATGAGAAAAGAAAATCCACTTTGTTTTGCTGACATTGCTGCTTGCTTATCTTGTTTAGTCTAGCATCAAACTCACTTCTTGCCAGTAAAAAGGAGGAACTCATGCTCAAGCAGCTGACCTAGATGCAATCTAAAACCAGTATCCACCATCAGACACAAAACTCAGAAGAAACATAGCCCGAAGTAGAAAACGAACAACTCAAAAATTCACATCTGAATAACATTCAAACAGATTCACATATACTAACAGAATGTTTTTCATGGTCAACCCTGTTTTGGCAGGCTTGCAAGTGCAGCTTGCGAGGCTGCATTTCTTATAGTAAATGCTGAAAACCATCTAGTCATTGGCAAGTGCCCACATTTTCACTGCATTTGTGGACTGCAATTCTGTTGTATTACAGAACTTTATCCCATGCAAAGATTTGCACAGGGAACAATGACAAACTAGCAAATAGATATTATAGTCAGGAAAGATACTATGTGCAAGAATGAGAATGCATTTTTTAAAATACCAAATATTCTTAACAAATATTAACAAGAATATTTCCCTTCCTAGGGAAAACTGATTCTCCCCAGTTCTAGGCTAGCATCAATAGGCTTGCCTCCTCTTAGCTCGTCTCAATAAACCATACAAAACAATTTGATGCCAAGGATATTGTTTGAATTCTTTTTTTTAATATATTTTATTGGAATTTTCAATGCTAATTGTATTAGCATCGTGGTTAGTCTCTCTTTAAATACAGGTAGCAGGAAAGCAGTTCTTTTTCTCATCATCACTGTAGCCACTGTCATGGCCTAAAAATCACATCAAAGTGCGCCCAAAGGTTTTTCACACCAGTGTTATTAGTAGAGAGCTACAAAACGCAATATTTCCTGACAGTGCCTGCAGTTTCAGTCCTGAACCAAGAAGGGTCAGTTGCTGGAATAATCCGACAATCCAGAGATTAAAACACTGACAACACAATTCCATTGCTATACAACTTCCACATGGTGAAGGAAAGAACCTTTTGGCAGTGACCAAGTACTTTCCAGAGCAAAAGTTTCATCATTTACTTCTCCCCTTTAAACTCCAGGCAGAGTTACTAAGCCTGCTATGCTTGGACAATTGCCTGATAGTTTACTCAGCCTGAAGCAAGCACGGGGTCCTAGAAAGCTCATCCAGACCCACTAGTGATATTACAGTGACAGGTTTTTTCTACATAAAGCACCGTAGCCCATTCCTTGAGTCGATTCTTTGATATTTTATATTTACTGAATATTTTTCTCTATCTTCCTCCAGGAACACAACTAGAGGAGAAACTATGAATTTTTTTCTGCTCTGGTAGACATTTAAATGCACAATATTTAGCATAGCTATACCTCCAAAAAGTCCTGATGTAGATATAGCTTTTACTGGGAAAAGAATATTGGTTAATGTCACATTTTGCTGAATTAGACTGAGCAGATTTCAATGATGTATACTTTTTCCATTTCAGCAGTCCAACAGTTTTCCTAACCCAACTGTCCTTTAATAAATATGCCCCTCAGTAAGAGAAAACAAGTCTGAAGTCAGGCTCAGATCCAGGGTAAAATTTACTCCATTTAAAATCACTCCCTTAAAGAGATGGCAAAATAGAACAAGTCCTCATTTAACAAAACATGCCCAGATCTCCATTTCTGATTTCAAGCTTTGTCCTAAAATTATTTAATTTGGGGGGCATAGGTTAAAGATTTCATCTTATAAAGTAAGTATTTCTGTACTAGAAACTATTTAATTTTCACTCCCGAATATGTTAAGTGGATGAGTGTTGTCAAATTGCGGAAGAAACGAGATGCTACCCCCAACTTCTCTCATTATATTTTTCAAGGCAAAAACCAGGTGCAAAGCTGTTGATAGATTTGCCTGAAGTTAAAATGGCAGCGAACACTGAAAGCACCCAGAATGCTTACAAATAACTTGCATTTGTCTGACTTGGCACTGTCTAGGGCTTGCACAGATACATTACAAGAAAAAAAACACAGAACATAAAAAACTCTGAGTTTCATTTAAGGGTGTCTCTTTCTGGACAGAGGGTCAAAGAAGGTGAGGATGATCAGGACTTGTATTGCTTTTCAGTCTCTGATGTAAAGAGAACTCTAAGCCACCATAGCCTCCCACTGAGAACTTTTGAGTATTCAGTATATTTATGAACTTATTTAAGCTGGTAACATGTTTAAGCAGTTTACAACCAGGAAAAGCAGTTGACAGCTGTGCAACTGGTTAATTTTTCATAGACAAAGCCTCTTTAACTGTTCTATCAACTCAAGAGAAATCTTCTAGCCACAGAGCAAAGTAGAATTGGCAGTCTTGGGACAACGAAAAATAAACAATATTACATGTCAATTCTGAACATTCATATAAATGCATTAATGCATTTATTAGGATACTAGGACTATGCAGGCCATACATGAAAAAGCCATCCCCCAGCATCTACTACTTGCAGACTATTACACGAGCGAACTACTGTTCTACAAACCAAAGGAATAAACTGAAATCATAATGCAGCTTACTGCTAATAGCATAACAACCTTGGGAATGAAAGGCTGCTACTCACAAAGTGGCTGAAACTGTCTTGAGGTGAACTACTTAAGAGCTACCAAACCAAATTGTTAACCTATTCAATGACAGAAATTGTTTTTGACTGTAGGTGTAACAAAAAGCCTATTAATAACAACGCAGAACTTATATAGTTAAATACGCTGTCCTGATCAGGAGTGCTTTTGAATACCCTCCTGCTGTCCTTTCATTGTGACGAGCAGGAGGGGTGGCGATGAAGAAACTACAAATTCCAAACAATCTTTTATTCAAGTCATAACATCAACTCTTTACTATCATCCAATGACAACATGAACTAATAAGATCTTGAAATCAGCAAGCAGGCAGTGAGAGCTTACTTCATAAAGAAGTCTGAATTGTGGCCTATATGGTATCTTCCTAGGGGGACAAGGAGAGAGCGTATCACCTAAAAAAACCATTGAGTTGGAGACAGTCATCAAACTCTTTGTACTAATTTCTTGGGTTTCATTGCATCTCCAAACCACAACACAGTGTGCTGATCTTTCTAAAATGAACTTGAACATATTTTGAAAAATGTCATTCATGTTTTTTCCTTAAATTAGGTCACACAAACCCAGCTGAGAATAATATCCCAATCATCTCTCCTGGCCAAGCCCTGCAAGACCTCTGCAGTCATTACTCTTCAGCCAGCACCACCTTAGTTCACAGCCAGTACAATGTGCAATTTAACAAAGGACTATTACTACAAATGGAAAAATCACAAATTCCCAGAGGCACGTGCAATGTGTGTCTCACAGACCACACCCTTACTGACAGAGTACACTGTGTTCAAAGGCTCACAACTTCCTCCAACAGCATTTCCCCTGAGAGCACACCAAAATACCAATCCCCAAAAAGTCAACACCCACATGAATTTTTAAACTGCCTTTTCAAAAAGGGCACATTTACTACCAAGTTTTTTTCTTGCCTATTTCTAATGACTGAAAAAAATCCTGAATTAAACCAGAATGCAAGAAGCATGACAAACAGGAATGACACTAACCGGATTGCAAATTTAAATACGGATAGCAAAGCTGAACACCACTGATATCAAAAGGAACTATTTCATACTTCAGCACCTACTTTTACCTATTTAGGCAATGTTACCTGTAGAAGTCTGCCCATCTTTTTTCCAAATTAAGCATCCATATATATATGTCTTTTCAGAGTAATCTCAGGAAACTAGAAGCACATTTCTGCTAAAAACATGGCAACAAATGAGAACAGTGTGAACTGGTTGCTGGTTTGTTGGGATCTTTATTTTGAGAAGAAGGAAGTCAGTACCTTATGCATCTACCTGTCCTTCATCTTGGGCTGATCAAAATACATATATGTGAGATTGGGCAAAAAAAAAGAGATAAGCAGCAATGCAAAAAATGTGCTGATGACCTAGCTACCCATATCAGCAATGACAGATTAACAGAAAAGCAGTGATGGAAGCTTAAATATAATGCAGACTCCACTGTTATCTACATATGAAGGCTTTTAGAGAGGGGGAAACACAAACAGAGCAAATTCTTTGATCCCCAAATGTAATAGCAAACTGTTATATAGTAAGGATAACGACTTGTACCAATAACAAAGGAGCATGCTATACTCAGCTGTTGCTTATGAATACAACTTGCTCCTTGTAAATGGCAGAGAATTTTCAGATGACATCATAATTTCTTATTTACATGCATAGAAAAAAAAACAAACAAAAAACCCCCAAACTTACTTCAGGCTAGTGACAAGAACACTTGCCAAAAGTGGATCACAAGCGGAAGTAATTTTGAATCAAACCAAGATTATGAGTTCATCAAAAACATCTCAATTCATAATTGTACTTTAACTCATTCATGAACTTAGCATTTGAAGGCTAATCATCTGTGCAGCAATCAGATACATAAATAAGTGTAGAATAAAAACTAAGAGATACCTACCGTCACCTTAATCAGTATCTCTTAATTGCGTAAGGGGAATTTGATTCTAGAGAAGAATACCTACTCAACCACTACAGAGTTATTAAGTAACAGATTCCTTGTGCATAACCTTAGATTGATCAAACTACCAAAACAAAGTAATTTTTTCAATTTTGTATGTAAATTAATTTCTGTAGAAGCCTGGCTTTATTAAGTATCTAGAAGAACCCACAGAACAAGAAACACTGTCAATCTTAGGAGTGTGTTTAATTTCTGAAAGATCATGCTAATAATTCTGTCTAATTTGGAAAACAGCTCTCAACAAGTTAATCACTTATAAAGCAAAAGTGAAAAATCAAAAAACGTAACAGAATAGGGTCTTAAAAGCAGGACAGAAGAGTGCTGCCAGAGAGAGATGGGACACAGCAGAGAAATTTTGACTATGCAAATAGCAATGATTCCAAAGCAGAATGAACATCCTTTAAATAGAGGACCTTAAAGGACAGAGCATTCTTTCTACCTGACATATATTGATAAGATGGCTCTACATGCAAGAGCAACAGCAAAACAACGAAAGCAGTATATGCTAAAGTGGAAAACACTGCAGCTGAACAGACAACTGCACTTCCAAAAATTTCATCTGCAAATCCAAATCAGTCAGTAAAGCAAACTCAAATATCTCAAACAATAGATACTAATGAATAAGAAAGGACTTGAGAACACCTCCTCATTTGCTTTCCTTTGCCACCTGTCAACCTCCAAAATCTCCCCAAAATACATGCATACAATCAGGGCTAATGAGCATACTTGAATCACTCAAAACTGCTCTTCTCCTTTCTGCTTCCTATAAAAAGATTAAAAGACAACTTCTGTTCCATAGGACATTCTCCAACAGGTTACTTGACAGAGATGGTCACTCCATGAGAATAGAGACCTGTAACAATTTCATTTTGTCAATGCTCAATAGTAACGAGCATTTACTCCACTTCATTCTAATGCACATTACTCCCACTCACATCTCTGCTTTAGCAGCATAGCTATACCAGAGTTTACTTAGACGATAATTTTCACATTACTAGTAGAGTTCTTCACCCTATACTGAAGAAGTTTTAGCTGTACTTTTCTGAGAAGCAACATACTACACTGTGACAAAGGGAGGCAGATACTCCTGAATAATAATTATCTGCTTACAGTAAAAGCATCGAAGTTATTTTTGCTCAAGGACTCAGTAATCTATGCATTTAATGGTAGCATTTAATGCTACTGATCTCTCTCTTTTTTTTTTACCTCTATGAAATGCATGATTGCTGGGATCCTGATAATTAATGCTGATTATTTGATAAAACAATCTGAACAGAACTACAAAATAGAAAGACATTTTTAGAAAAATACAGACAGGAGAGGTCAAGAGAAGATAAAACCTACCTCCTACCCCCCACAGACACAAAACCCCCCAACCTTCCAAATGCAAATGCATTATAGGACCTAGTGGCCATTCTCAAACCAGGCAGCAGGCAGACCTCACAGCAATCCAATAAAAGTCGAGAGAACAGGAAATGACAACATTGTATGATTATAAACAGATTTCACGTGGAAAACTTATCTCTGCTCACTTTTATTTAAACAGGATTCTTTAAAAAACAAGGAAATAAGAAAAACATACTTGATTGCTCCCCATCTGCAGTATTCAGCAAAATAATATTGTCAAAATTATTTTTAGGAGCAAATCATTAAACTAATTTTGCACCTAGCAAAAACTGACATACGGCTAGAATTTTTACAGTACCTCCAGAGTCCTCAGATGCAAAAGCCAAGTTGCATGGTAGGATTCTTATATGATTATAAGCATCCTTAGAAATTAACTGAATACATTATTTTATGCATTAACTTTGTACCCAGGAGTGGTACTTTTTATATACTCAGCCTTCGAAGTAAATAATCCTAATGACTTAAAGGCCATATTGCTTTCAGAAGTGCAAAAGGTAGTTGATACCCACAACCAAATGTAACCTGCGGCTCCTTATTCTTAGCATCTGGAAAACAGATGTTAAGCTCACAGATGAATGCAGGCATGAAACCAATGCAAGTTATTTCACACTGAGAGACAGATCTATTTTAGTAAAATGTCAGTTAGGTCTGAAGACCTTTCCAATCTGACACCAGGAGCAAAGAACCAAAAGACAAGTTCTCTGAGGTCACCGTAGTTGTAAAATAGACCAAGTTATGTCAGATAGGGTGAGACTAGTTGTGATTTACATCCACAAAATATTGAAAGGAAATTAATTACTGAAAACCTAGGCCATAAAAAGAGAAAGAATTATATGTGTGTGTGTGTGTTTATATGTGCATTTATATAAAAGTAGTCTAATTGCAAAGAGTATCTACCAGTTCTACAAATAGCCATTGATTTTTTATCCTTGCTAGATATCCCAATATGCATTCAACCTAAGCAAATGAATCAATACCAGCTTTTATTTCAGAACACCTAGATTTCTTGTTTACAAATAATGTTTATAAATACAACATATGGTCTTACTACTGTGGACAGCATTGTCCAAAAAAATCAAAAAGTCAGAACAGACACATGTACTAACTGAAAAACAGAAGACAGAAAACCTCACCCCAAAGTTAAGTATAAAGAAAAAATAAAAACAGATAAATCTCAGTAAAATGAGATGCTGATAAAATAAGGATGACGAAATACAAATGTGAAACTCAACATGACACCAAAACAATTACGATGTACTGTTTGAATCATATAGGGAGAACACATCCATTCACCTCTTTTTTTGAAATTAACATAAGAACTTCATCAAAAAGCAAATCAGCTCACCAGAAATTCCCAGGGAAAAAAAAATTAATCAGATTTTTCTTGTGAATCAGAGACTGTCATGCATTAATACTCACCAATACTGGTAAAATTAGATACCAACAATCTGCTTAACTTACACTGGAATTGCAAATATATTATTGTTCTCATTACTACGTGGGGTTTGCATGACAAGATCTGTAAGAAGACTGCTCAGAAAAGGTATCTTTTTACAAGAAGAACAAAGTTTAAACCCTTAAAGTTCCGCTATTCCTAAAAATATTTTTTAATGCACTGATCCAAGTATTTACAAAGACTACATTTCTTCTTTCCACTTTGGCAGAAGCCTCTGGAATTTCAAAAAAAGAAAATCTCAGTTTGGTTTTATCTGGAGAGTTGCTTTTAGGTATTTAAAAGTATGGATTGATATATGAAGTCTTCTATAGCTTTTTAATGACAGATGGCAGCCAATGGAAAATTAAGACAGCAATTGAAATATATACTTTTTCATAATATTTTACACATTTTTCATCTTTACAGACCATGTTTATTAATCGGCATTATAAGCATAAACCAAAATGACTTGCTGTTTTAAATCTAAAGACTAGAAGCACTGGTCTGCACACCAAAATCTGTAACAGCTTGCTGGCACCCTCCTCAAAATCTGAGGCAGTGCAAGGGGAGAACAATACATGGGCTTCTCAACTCGTGACTGAGATTAATCTGTTCAGTAGAACTATATAAGCTATCCTGACCAGTACAAAAATAAACAAAACAGCTATCAAAGTGGAAGAAAAAAGATGGTCCCTGTCACCTGTCATTACAATATGCTGAAGTTGATAACACAGGTCACTTCTAAATTTAAATGGATTTATGACACAAACTGATTATTTCACTTCCTACACAGGAACATACACACTGGATAAATATTTTTTTCTACATGCAATTAGCTAAGTCTGTAGACAAAGTCAATATGCTTTATACTTTAATATTAAAGATTTCACTTCTCAAGTCAGTGAAGTGAAAAACCCTTCTTGACTTATAGAGAAAAATAATCAGAAGTAAAACATACAAATGGTATTTTTCTGACAGCAGTCCAGACATAATTCAAACAAACAAACAAAAATACCAAACAACAACAACAAAACACATCAAAACCCCCACTGTGCGAAAACAGAGTTTCTAGATTTTCCAAAGCCACTTTTTTTTAGAATCATAGAATCATAGATTTGTTAGCATTGGAAGGGACCTCAAAGACCATCTAGTTCCAACCCCCCTGTCATGGGCAAGGACATCCCACTAGATCAGGCTGCCCAAGGCCCCATCCAACATGGCCTTGAACACCTCCAGGAATGGGGCAGCCACAACTTCCCTGAGCAACCTGTTCCAGTGCCTCACCACCCTCATGGTGAAGAAATTCTTCCTAATGTCTAGTCTAAATGTGCCCCTCTCCAGTTTATACCCATTCCCCCTCGTCCTATCACTACAAACCTTTATGAACAGTCTTTCTCCAGCTTTCCTGTAGGCCCCTTTCAGGTACTGGAAGCTCACTATAAGATCACCTTGGAGCCTTCTCTTCTCCAGGCTGGACAAGCCCAACTCTCTCAGCCTGTGCTCGTATGGAAAGTGCTCCAGCCCTTGGATCATCTTTGTAGCCCCCCCTGGACCCATTCCAATAGCTCCACATCCTTCTTATGTTGAGGATTCCAAAACTGGACACAGTACTCCAGATGAAGTCTCACAAGAGAGAAATAGAGAGGCAGAATCACCTCCCTCAATCTGCTGGCCACGCCTCTTTTGATGCAGCCCAGGATACGGTTGGCCTTCTGGACTGCAAGCTTACTTTACTAGCTTATGTTGAGCTTCTCATCAACCAGCACCCCCAAGTCTCCATAATATACTGAAAGTGGGGATTGTCCCAACCCAGCACTTGGCCTTGTTGAACCTCATGAGGTTCTCAGAGGCCCACTTCTCCAGCCAATATGTTCTGCTGAATATGACATTTGCAAGAAGATACATGTGCATGAAGGTGCACAGGACATGAGAAGATACAGCAAAGAAGATGATGCAGAAAGAACAAATGCAGTGTTACTATAAGCTCTTCCAGAATCTCGCAGCACTACCTGTCTTACATGTGAATCAATTTTAATGCCCAAACAAATTCAACTCTTGATTACTTAGCAAAAGCTGCCAACAAAGATATCAGCACCATTAGGACTAGTTATTTATGCAGTTTGGAAAGCCACCCACTGAGAGCAGAACTGATGCAAACATACATTACATAGACTATGAAACAACCGTCACTAGGCAGTTTTAGATATGAATTGGTATTTGCATGTGGTTATGCATATGTTAAGTGCTGTTACAAGGCTGAATGGGATTTCAGCATTCAAAGGTGCAGTAAAGCAAACATTAATAGCTTATTGAAGCTCACTAGATATAAGCCAGTAATGAAGGAGATTTACATAGCCTAATCTTTAATTTCTAAATGTTAATTATATTCACATTTCTATATTCTCCAATTAAAGCACTCTCTATATCTATTGATCACACTTCATATGGTCTCATTAAAATATATGGAGTTAACAATGTATTAACTAACTGTTGATTATGTCATTTTAACTTATGCACTAAGACAATAAATAATCCACCTTTTACATGCCAAAGAGGAAAAAAAAGAATTATTACCACCCAGGTTATTTTTCACAAAACAGCAAGTCTCTCAAAGGTTAAAGTCATTGAGGTCTTAAAGACTCCAGAAGTTTTGACCATTGCTGTTACCATATTAGACTGCATCAAAGGAGTTTAACCAGGACAGTCCTATCCGGAAAGCAAACTACTACTGCTACAAAGCCACCTTGGAAAGGAGCAAGATATGAGAGAAGGAGAGAAGCAGAGGGAAAAGAAGTCTGCGATTAGGTGATGAGCCAACAAGTCTACGCAGCAAGACGTTCCACTTTGGGCTTATCTCTTGTCTTTCTTAAGGCTGCAACTTATTCCTTCAGGACATTTTTCTACCAGTTCAGCATGTCAAGAGAACAAAGTTTACAGCAGTAAGAAACGGCCCTCAAGCCTTGGAACTCTGAGTCCTTCCCAAAAGAAACAAGACCTCTATGTTTTTTTAGGATTGCTTTTATAATTAAATGATACTGCAACTTTAAAACAAAACTGAAAGACATATCTTAAAATTAGGAGAGCAAAACCAAACATAAACGAAGTAACTTCTTTGTTATTTCAATCAGTTCTCAGAGGAAGTGCCTATGGTGATGAGGGCAGTGTCCAACAATAGAAAAAAGATACCACATATCCATAAATCGTTGACCCACCAATGCTTTCTCTTACTCATAATATTAGAGTATTTCCAAATCATACATCACCATACCGTAATTTCACTGAAAACTGAGTTATTATCTAAAACTGAGCATAAAGTTTTTGAAAGCATTTGAAAGCAAGTTGGAAAATAGATGTCATCTCTTGCTCCGTTTGAAGCAGCACATTAAAAACTCCAGTCTATAAAAGCATGACAAATGTAATCATTCCCATGTGGTTTGTTTTTTTTAGTGTCAACATCTATCATTTTCTTTGCCACACTATGGCCCCAATTCTATTATTCATATATTACAGCCAAAAATATTACAGGAAAGCCAAGGTTCAGTGGTTAGGGCTTCTTGAGGTGGAGTAATCAAAAATTCACTATCAAAAGTACAAACATGCAGTCCCTATAAAAGAATAACTTTTATGTAAGTTCAACTTTACTACTTGAATCCAGCCAAAGACACCAACTCTTAACAGAAAGAGGCAAAATCTATTTCGGCTTCTACCATCTTTTTTCCTTCATTGTTTTTGTACTTCTAAGCCCTGGACAGACTACGTTCGCAAAATGAACTTTCTGTACTTGCAGCTTTGCCAGCATCTTGCTCAAATGACAGTAATATACTGCTTTGCAAACTGTTCTGTTTGGTTAAAAGAGAATCAAAATGTAGGCAGAGCTTACATTTGGAGTAAATTTAACTACCGATTATTAAATAAGGAGAGAACAGAGGCAACTGAGTCCTTTCTCACCACAGTTTATATTTTGCCCCAAAAATCGTACACAATCTGTCTATAGGCAAGCAGTATCAGTGCTGTTAAGTTTTTGAAGTCCAAATTCCTTCTTACAAAAGACAGCAGCTGCTAAATTCAGCTTGAGTGTATTAAAACATGAGGATTCCAATGTGCAGGATATTCTCAGAAGCAAGACAAAGCTCAGCAAAAACATTAAGAAAAATCTTAAGATGACTTGGCTCTTTCACTATCTTCCCTATCAACAACTGGGACACGCCAAAGACATTAGATTAATCATCTGTACTATATTTGTACAAAAATTACTTCCCAGAGAACAGATGTTCTCTGTATTTGGCATGAACCTGCTCATCTGAATTGACCACGTTATGTGTCAACAGATAAGCTGAAAGAGTTGTTAGAATAGCATAGAAGCAAAAAGGGCCCTTAGGTGTTCCTCACCTCTCCTGTTATTAATTCTTACAGCTTTTTTTTAGCATATTGTATATAAAACCAACAACAAACCTACTATCAAAAACAAGACACAAAAACAAGAAAAAGAAACCAAACCAAGTTAATTGGCCAAGATTTGTTTTCTCAGCAGCTCACAAAGGTAGCTTTGCCATCTCAACAGAGGTTACAAAGTAAGATGTAAATCAAAACCCTGAATAGTCACAAGAATGACAGGAATTGATCATCCTATTATCACACAACAGCCCGCTTCCACATAAAAAATTCATGATGTCATGCATACACCACTGGGTTGCATTTGTGTTGAAGTGCTTCTTGTAGGTGCTACTTATTGTTTAAAGATTCTTCAAGCATGCTGCAGGCTTTGAAAATCTATTCAAGGCAGTCAGTCAGAAAGATCTTGCTACGGCCTGCCACTGTACCCCATTCTTGCAGAACACATGTTACATTCTTAAATGTAGCAACAGCTGCATTTGCACAGTTGTTTCTGTGTTATAATGAAGCAAAATGATAGGAAAAAGTAAGATCATGATCAAGTTTTCAAGGATTCCCATTAGTGGAATCACTGCTGCTGGTTCTGCCTCAAAGCAGAATGCCAAATGTAGCAAGTGTTCTAGACAGCACTAAAAATATTGTAATTCTGCCTTTACAAAACCTCCCTGCAAGCCAGGCTAGATCACTTCTTCAATTTCAGAGCCGTTTTAGAACCATTATAAACCACCTTCAGCTTTTTAAATTAATCCATGAAAATGTTGTCTTGAGTATTATTAAAGAAAGCATTCTGGCAGTTCTGTGATCATTTCTAGATCTTTGTAATTGCCTCTGCTGACATAATCATGTTGATGCTAATAAACATAAGTGATCATCTTTCAAATTTCATCCAAGAAAGCATACCACAAATCATCCCAAAACATCACTGATTAGTTTTCGGCAAGCATACTCTGCAATGACATCTAACAGTTTCCAATTTCTTCCTGACGAATAATCAAATAGATAACTACACAAATAACATAATCCTATACCATGTCAGTCTCAAATATCACTGTGTTCTGCCTGAATACACAGGCTAGAGGGCGAGCTCTTTCTCTTGGCTTCTTGTTGGCGCTTCCAATGGCTTTTGTGATCATCAGAGCAGCTAGAGAAACTGCAGTAAAGAAAGGCAGAAATGGGTCTGAGAATATAAATATACAACTTTATACCATTACAAAGGGGAAAGAGAAAAAAAAAACCCCAAACCTTATAAAATTCTGAAATTTGTGGAAAAAGCTCTACAATGTATCACATTGCATGGTGATTTTATGCTGGAACCAGCTGCTTAAAAGGGTATTGCACTGGAGGCCACACCTGCTTTCCTGCATGCCACTAAACAGCATAAACTCGCTTGATTTCACAAATGCATGGTGGCATCTCTGAGGTCAGTTAAGAGCAAAATATTTCTAAAAGTACCCCAAAAGCTTCTGAACTCAGAATTTGTTTGCTTTGATTTGGGCACTCTGTGGATAATTTTTGAGAAATGTCCAAAATTTGTTTTCAAGATAAAATATGAGAGACAGGTTGATAAATTTAGAAAGTTTTCCCATTAAATTTGACTATTTTTTTTCTCTATAGCGTAGGCACGTTTGTGACATAACTGTGCTCAAATTATAAGCCAGGAGGGCGGAGTAGGGGAAAGGTAAAAAACCAAAGAGGGTCTTCATACTAACCACACCCCCACACTCAACCCCTAAAACAGACAAAGAGTAGAGCATGAACAGGTATATATCATCCCGGTTTAAACTACACATCAGATTTATAACAACATATTTCTAAACAAACAAAATAAAACCCCTTCCATTTATTTGACAGGAACTACTGCTGAGAGAAAAAAATATTGTCCTTTAGAACTTCCATGTACCACCTACTACGCTGAGACATGCACTACTTCTTAACAGTTATTAAGTGAGAAACAAACTACTTGTCAAGTACAGAGGTACATGACGCAAAAAATGATGCATTTATTGGTCTTAATAGAGTAGGAAAGCAGAGAGAACATTAAATAGCAGACACTCCTAAGCCTAATTTGTGTGCAAATAACTGACACTTTTTAGCTCTGCCAAAAATTATTTCATTTTTAAAATCCTGAGACCAAGTACTCTGAACTGTGCTGCATTAAGAAGGGAAAAAGCAAACTGTTGCTATTCTAAACATTCACAGTACTCTTGTTTATTTTTTTAAGACACAACTAAAGCAAAAATTCAAACATTTGCAGTGAATCAGAGCCAGCAACCTAGAATCAAAGTAACTTCCAGCTTTCTCTGGGAACCCTAATTCTTAGAACTTTTTGAACTAATCAGTTACTATACTGACAACCATACTAGGTTCAGTCAGCTGTCTCAGATCACCAAAGTCAATAAAATGCAATACTCTGCATAGAGAGTGCACAGCACGTAAGACAAGTTTACTTCAATGGCTGATGATCAGGGAAGACCTCACCCATCTGTCTGTCCCTGATGTCATTCCTGCGTTCCTGAATTCAGCCCCTGGATCCAGCTCCTGCCTGCAGCTGAGTCCAGTCCAGCACCTTCCTCACACCGTGCGTTATCAGTGGTGTCATATTGGCCATCAGGGGAGTTTGAATCGGTTTTGCGTACTTGTATATATTTAATTATTTTCATATTAATATTAGCATCTTCCTTTTATTTTTGTTGTTGCATTAAAGCTTTTCTAGTGCTAGTTTCCCATCCACGAGTCTCTCTCTCATTTCCCTTTTCCCTTACCTGTGGGAGGGGAATTGGGACTAAAAGCCGCCCAGTTATAGCTACTGACCTGGCTGGGGTGGGTGCTAAACTGGGACAGAGTCTTACTGTTGAAGGCACGTAGTAAAGCATTTCCCAATGGAAGTCAATTTACTAACTTTTCAGTAAAGAAAGACTTTCTTAGTAAAGAAAGTAAATCCTGTTATTTAGGGAAGAACTAAGTGCAACGCAGTTATGTCAGTGACATACACCAAGAAAAGGCTGCAAACTGCCACCACAGCAGATACAGGGTAGGAAAAAAGAAGTTACAAGTGAACATCAAAGTCAACTGAAAAGCCACCTCCTTTCACAGAATATCAATCAAACCTCTACCAACACAAAGCAAGAATTCTCCAGTACCTCTTGGCAACTGGAAAACAATCTATCCCACATTCTAGTTAACCTCAGTTGTTGCCCAAACTAAAAATGAAGTAGCTTGACACTTTATGAAAATTATTGCACTTCACAAAGTTTCCTGAAGCAGCAACCATGTGTTCAGAGAAATCCTCCAAATGTTAAATATGTCAAATACTGTGTAACTGTATTATTTTACAAATAATGAAACTTCTTTCTACCATATACATCCTCAAGCTTATTACATTGTTACTGACAAGCACTTCATCGTAATTTGCTATGACCTGAGGAGGTCAGAACACATTGGGCTTGATGAGTTTTCCTTGGCTTCCCAGCCAGCACATGCACAAAGCAGTCAATTTAACAAGATTCCTACTAAGCCAGGAGACCTGTACTGTAAACAGAGACTTAATTTTGTTTTAATCACCTTAGATCCTTTAATATTCCTCGATACTAAGAGCAAAGATCTGTTGGAATAGCTCTCATAGCCATCCTATTGGAAAAATAGATAATTAATAGATCTCAGGGATGTAATCATCCTTTATACAGAAACATCTGCTCAAAATCAACTGCAGAATTTACAAGAATCAGTCTATCCTGGATGCTTAGAAGCAGCCCTTCAACAGGTGATTACCTGGAGGTAATCCTTATTTACAAAGCCCCACTATTTTACTTCCTCTACCTGAAAAGGAATCTTGCTATTACAGTACAGTTTTCATTTCAGCTTAACTTTCTAAAATAGATTCAACTTCTTGGCAATGACATCTCATGCAATATTCCTGTTAAAGAAATTACGACAATGTGAAAACATCATTGATCTTGGATCTAAGCGTGTTTTTTCAGCATTTAGATTTAATTCTGTCTAGTGATATTTGAAACACCAATACTTCCATTTCAAACCACAGCATATAAATTCAATAAATTTTCTCTCTTGAAGGATCATTACTTATTATTATTTAGGAAATACATTTAAGCTATTCCAGTCACATTTCCTGGTTTTGGTTTCAATATTTCACCTTCTTGTATTAAATTATAACTTGCACTGTAGGGATTTTCCTAACTACTTTCTTTTCCTTGGGGAATCTGGGCTAGAATTAGCTTGCTCATGCAAAGATGGATAGAGATACTAGTATGTAATAAACGTCACAGTTACCTGAAATAAAGTGAGAGGAAGAAAATAAAAGTTGAAAATGGCTTTTTATCAAAACTGAGTTTTTATATAATTAATATATTCTCAGAACATAAACCCAGGTGGCACGCTGTATACGGTGAACATTCTGACTATCACTTTGTATACAATATTGAATACATATATCAGGCACATAATTATATCCTTACTTTTAATCCAAATATTTTCTATATGTGCTTGCCACTAAACACCTAGAAATTCGTGGTGGCAAGGTATCTTTCAGTTCCAAGAAAATTGTAAAGAACATATGGAACTTTGTATTCAGCAGCATATGGATCCTAAGTGTACTTCAAGGTTTATTTCTCAACAATCATACTGGTATTGAATTGGTGCTGGCATGTCCATGTAAGTAATGAAGTACACAAGGACAAATTATATGATTTCTTTTAGTAGCAGCTCCTTCCACTCCACAGCTCTATTCCTGCCTTACAGGGAAGGTATTATTCACATCAGATTCCAGAATTGAGCACAGGTGGTGGGGAAGATATTAAAAAAGAAAAAGAAGAAAAAAATGATTAAAGGGCAGGACTACCCTTACAGCCTGGGAACTCTATAAGTATTGTTATAATCCTTCCAGGATACCTGTCCCTGCTTCCACCACCTGTGCATTTGCTTCTTTCCCTTTAGTTTGACCAGCAGGTCTTTACTCAGCCACGTCAGTCTCTTGTCTTCCTTTCCTGTTTTCTTATACACGTGGAATGAGAACTCTTGCCCTCCATGGAAAGTATCCTTAAAGGTCTGCCAGCTCTGTTCTGCTCCCTTGTCCCTAACGGCAGTTTTGCAGGAGGTCCTACTGACTAATTCCTTGAACATCTGGAAGTTTGCTTTCCTAAAATTCAGATTCCTGACTTTACTCTTTGCATGACCTATATGCCTCGTGACTGTGAACTCCACCAGTGCATGATCACTGCAGCTTAGGCTGCTTCCAATCTTGACATCACCTATTAGCTCACTTGCATTGGTGAGCTACTTACTCAAGCTCTGCTCCACATACGTGTCTCCTGGAACATTACTTAACTTCCTAGACAACATTTTATAGTACTTCCATAGAGGAAATTACTATACAACCTATTCTGTCATGCCACTTGTATACGATCCTGAGGAAACTATCTTGAAAATTGGCTGTGTTCAGAGTGAGAGGTTGAATCAGATGACTTCAATATGGCAGCCTCTAGTCTAAATTATTATTATTATTAGGCAGCTATATGCCAAAGGGTCCAGAGGCAGCAATGGCAGAGTTTCACAGAGTACAAATACAAGTAATAAGTGGTATTAACAGCAAATCAGTTCTCCAAATAAAGCCATGTCCAAATTATTATTTGCCACTTGTATGTCTCTGACAGAACAGTTTGTTTCTCATAGATTACATAGCTGGTTTAGGATATATTTTGCCAATAAATAGGAAAACTAATCTTTGGAATTTTATTCATTACCTTTCAACCATTTCCCTAAGTGCTAAATATAACAAAGTATTTGGGCTGTAATCTTTCTGGAACACAAAAGTGTACTTAAGTGTAGTAAATATTTTTTTCTGATAAACAGATTAAGTGCAGTTTGAGGCAAAAGTGAAATTTATCAGTATCTACTGGCAGTTAAAAGGAATTTATCAAATGATTTGGTGAGCCCTCAGATTTTTATCTACAGTTGGCAATACTAATGATACTTGATGTCTATGACCCAAAGCTAAGAACTACTGATATCCAACATTCGATTCAGCACTTCTAACAGCCCCATGTGGAAAAGGCAGATAGAACTCAGAATTAAATGCACAATACTTAAAAGATTTGATTTGTGATTATTTATTTAACCCCAGCTGTTTCATCAATGTGTTTAAGAGCTGAACTGCCCAAACTACCAAAGAAAAATGCATTTATGATATATGTTTTAAACACTTGTCTGAAATATTTTAAGGCAGAGGCTAGTCTATTTACAAAGATTACCAGGCTATAAACAAATAAACATTTGTATGCAGTATGATTTCTTTAGTAATTGATAGTCTATGTCTGTGTTTACAAGCAGTTTAATATAAAAATGTTGGGTTTTTTTCTAGGAAGTATATTTCCTCATATCCAACTTTCATCACAGTTATCAACTTTACTATGTAAACAAGGCTGTTAAACAATGAGCCCACATCTAACCCAAGAACTCCATGCTTTCCACATGACAAAATAACTTCCCAAGAATGTCACAAAATGATAAAAAGAAGCCAAGAGAACAAAAAAAAAAAAAAAGGTACAACTTTTTTATTTATGAAAGTGCTATGTGCTTCTTTATATATAACCACATATTTCTAAGTCAAAACAATGTGGATCATGTTCATTCAGTATCCTATTGCAAGATTCAACAGAGCACTGGGAAAGCCCAGTATCTCTTAGGATGTTGACTCAAACAGAGACTTGAATGGAGTAATAGATGACTAGAATACATAGCAAAGCCTAAACCAACAAACAGCAGCTGTTTTACAGTAAAGTAAAACTTTCAGACATCTAACATTAAATTTCAGCATTTCAGGCAAGGCGCTTCCCCCAGTTAGTCATCCCTTCTTCATAAGGAGCATTTTCCAGAAAATGGGCAGGGCAATCACTCATTCAGCTGTTCATGCTGTAGTGGAAGAGAAACCATGGGAAACTAACAAACACACATAATCCTAAACTATGTCTTTCCATGATTCAACAACAACAACAACAAAAAGACCCTAATCTGCAAGATCCTATTCTGCATAAAGAATCAAAAGCCCATGCAAACCTCAGTAAAACAGAGATGTATTTGATATAAAAGTAAATGAGAGGGGAAACAGAGACTGATAAACAAAACTGATGAGATGCTCAGCTTTAGAAAGTATAATTCAAACACCCAGTAAAGAAGGAGACATAAAACAGCTTAGGGATATTATATATTCCAGACAACCTATTATCAAGATAAGTTAAATAAAGTCTTGATAAACTCTTGACATACTCTACTAGACAGAGAACACACACCACTGAGTTCAGTAGTTCTACCAAGTTTCCTTATAAAAACTGTACACAAACACCAAAGAACAGCACATTCTGCTTTTTCATTTCCTTCACCACTCAAAAGAGAAAAAATACTCTTTTAGAACCAGAATGTCTCCCTGACTTTTCACACCAAAGCCTTTGAATTCTTTTAAGAATTCTCTGTCATACATTCATTTTATACTTTTTCTCTTCTTTTCTATGATATTTGTTTAATCTCATACTCCAGGAAACACCTGATTTGGATCCTTGCAGTATAACAAGATCAAATTTTGTACTTACAGTTTAGTTTCACAGTTTTTCCCAGATAAATGACTTCTGAGGCCAAATACATATTTCTACACTGAAATAATACACTAAAACAAAGATATCTGAGAGGTTTGACGGGCTGTTTACAAATATTGCTATCCCTATATGCAGTCATTAATTAATTTCACCCTCATTAGGTAAGCAGAGATGTATTAAACCAGAACCCAGAGACACTACAGCCTGTGCTAGGACTAGCAGCATGCAAGCACAGATAACTCCCCTGCTAAAAAAGAATTCAGGAAACAAATTTTATGAAAACCACTACTGCTTTAGTCCTATCCCCCTCCTCAACCATTAACATCTGCATATTAATTGTATTGTATTCACTGAAGATAATAGTTTAATGGGACATGCCTAAGCAAAGACACTGAAGACCTAGCATTCTGTACCGAGATTAGTGGCTTTGAAGCAATTAGTTTGTAATAGAGAAATTCAAACCAGGTCATATGAAGCTGGTATAAGTAAATCCGGATCTAAAAACAGGAAGATCATACAAGCTTCTATAAGTAAGCATTTGTCAGAAACGTCATGAAAACTCAGAGTACAGTAAGGCTCCTAGATAACATTAAACAACCGCAGAAAATCATCTTGAATATCTAAATATTTTTTTACCGACTTAATAGGATTATTTCTACTGTTCCTTATATGATGACAGCTGATGAACATTTTAAATAGATTAATTTCTGTTGCAGCAGCTTCTTTAGAGTGTGCAGTGCTGCATTGATGCTTTTCTGGCCACTTCCTCTAACTTATTCTTTTTGTAGTTTTAAGAAGCAAAGTCCAGCAGGTTCAATAACCACTATATAGTAATATGCAAGACAACTACTGGTCACTGCAGTTGGGGTGCCAGTTCTCTTCTTTTTTCCTTTCAGTTTCTCTGAATGAATGCACCTGCCCAGGAAAGTAGTGGAGTCATCACCCCTGGAGATGTTAAAAAACATGTTGATGTGAGGACATGGTTTAGTAGGTGTGATGGTGTTGGGCTGATAGTTAGACTTGATAATCTTGAAGGTTTTTTTCAACCTTAATAATTCTATAATTCTACTAATTATGTTTCCAGTAAAAACTCACAGACACAAAATGGAGCTCATCAGACAAGTCATACGTGCCTTTTTCACAATTCTGAAATTGCTCTGTCCATGACTGGAGCAAAAAAATGCCGAATCTGCATCCCTAAAGAGACACAGTAATTTTTCAGACTTAAACTGAGCATACCCCCTGCAGTACTTAGAAGATGCAGTCTGCAAAATAAAAAAAACCAGACAAGTTTCTTTGCTAAAATTCATCTAAGAAACTACCTTCATAAACTATACTTGGAAACAGCCCATACCAATAGTGAGACACATAACTATGTTTCAGTTACAGCATTGCTAATAAGTGTGACCCAGGAGCATAACAAAACATTCTGGAAAAAAAAGAAAAAAGTTGAAATAGTTCTTGCTAACACTTTCTCAACATTGCATTGAATAAAAAGAAGCCTTATTCATACATAAATATTCTTCTTGTCAAAATCGATGACTGGTAGTAGAAGAAAAAAGCTAACTTCAAGATATATTACCAAAAAAGTATCACAGAGTAAGTCAGGTCCTGATACTATTATTTGTTGACAGTTCTCATTCTGAGTCGATTCAAATCAATTTCACCAACAGCAATGTTACTTTTGTAAATCTTTTCTCATACGGAATATATGCTATATGGTAGCATTTAAAAGGCATTGTGACTGTGCTATAACTGTACCTTCATTAGTACCTTTTTAAAGCTGTTTGCCTAATACCAGCCTATGGACATTTGGGTAATAATGTGATATATTTGCCTCTGCAACTTGTTAAAGGCCAAAGGTAGAGAGATTTCTTCTCTCTACAATTTCTCTCTATATTTAATTATAGAAAGTCAACCTACATTTCTGAGTTACGACTCCTGCCAATTTCTGATATTCACATTAACGCAAAAAATTTTACCGTGCTTCCTAATTTACCTCTCTCCACAAAATCCAAGCCTTTCCTAAATCCCTCCCTTCCCTAAGCATTAGGAAATTTTACAGTCCCAAGGTGACAAAAAAGCTACAAAATTCCATGATGTTATAGAACTCAACGTATATCCTCAATGTTTTTCTTTGTTTTTCTTTTTTTTAAAAAAATAACAAATTACAACAATAACTTACCTTTCTTTTTCACTAGAACAACTCTCTTCCGGGATTAAAACCAAGGTCACGTAAAACCTACAGCTTTCTCAAAGTTCATAGCTTAGCATGTCCGACACAAACCATGGGTGATGACAGTGGCTGACCTGGGCAAGCAGATGTATGAGGAGCAGCAGGCAGACAGCACAGCTAGGGCTGAGGCAGCCCACACCTCGGGGCAGGGGCCAGGGAGAGGTAGAAGGAGCACCCATTTCAGAGGCAAGCAGCAACACCTGCAGCTGGGTCTCTGCAGACGAGGGGAGCAGGTGTGCTCTGCAGGGCCATTCGTCTTCCAAAAATACAAAACTGGTGGGATCATTCAGGGCTTTGAAACAGGTCTTTCTCCCTCTGCCGTTGTTTTCTCCGAGCTCTTCTCCCTTAAGCATGTTGCTCGTCCCACCATCCCTGCTAGCATGTTGCATGTTGCAAAGGGATCTGGACAGGCTGGACCGCTGGGCAGAGTCCAATGGCATGAGGTTTAACAAGGCCAAATGCTGGGTCCTGCACTTGGGGCACAACAACCCTATGCAGTGCTACAGACTAGGAGAAGTCTGTCTAGAAAGCTGCCTGGAGGAGAGGGACCTGGGGGTGTCGGTTGACAGCGACTGAACATGAGCCAGCAGTGTGCCCAGGTGGCCAAGAAGGCCAATGGCATCTTGGCTTGTATCAGAAACGGCGTGACCTGCAGGTCCAGGGAGGTTATCCTCCCTCTGTACTCGGCACTGGTGGGACCGCTCCTCGAATCCTGTGTTCTTTTCTGGGCCCCTCACCACAAGAAGGATGTTGAGGCTCTGGAGTGAGTCCAGAGAAGAGCAATGAAGCTGGTGAGGGGGCTGGAGAACAGGTCTTATGAGGAGCGGCTGAGAGAGCTGGGGTTGTTTAGCCTGGAGAAGAGGAGGCTGAGGGGTGACCTCATTGCTCTCTACAACTACCTGAAAGGTGTTTGTAGAGAGGAGGGTGCTGGCCTCTTCTCCCAAGTGACAGGGGACAGGACAAGAGGGAATGGCCTCAAGCTCCGCCAGGGAAGGTTTAGGCTGGACGTTAGGAAAAAATTCTTTACAGAAAGGGTCATTGGGCACTGGAACAGGCTGCCCAGGGAGGTGGTTGAGTCACCTTCCCTGAAGGTGTTTAAGGCACGGGTGGACGAGGTGCTGAGGGATATGGTTTAGTGTTTGATAGGAACAGTTGGACTCGATGATCTGGTGGGTCTCTTCAAACCTGGTTATTCTGTGATTCTGTGATTCTATGTGCACAAGGAGCACCACTTCCACCTCTGTCCTTCACCGCTGCTCCTAACTATTCCTGATCCAGCTTTCCTCTACAAAGATCTGGGCTTTTTTGATTCTCCCTCACACTTTTAACAAACATCTACCTTAGAGCTTGAACAGGCTTAGGCTGGGGTTAAGAAGTTCGAGAACAAAGCTGAGCTTTTTAACCGCTTGTGTAACTAACAACATCCTTTGCATCAACCTGCTTATAGCTGGCTGTTAGCAGGAATTAATCTGACAGTCTGCATTTGTTTCAAGGTGTGTATAGTTGTGTAACTATCATCACTGGTATTCCATAAGCACCTTGAGGTGAGGGAAGGGAGCTGAAAACAAGATGCACAGGCCCACCAGGTGGAAGGAAGCAGGTT
This sequence comes from Phaenicophaeus curvirostris, assembly GCF_032191515.1. Taxonomy (NCBI): domain Eukaryota; kingdom Metazoa; phylum Chordata; class Aves; order Cuculiformes; family Cuculidae; genus Phaenicophaeus; species Phaenicophaeus curvirostris. Next base: position 91,795,855 of record NC_091392.1, read on the forward strand.
TTGCCACACTGTTTCAAGATGGACGTGCTGGAGGTTGCTCGGAGGGAGATGACCATGGCTTGCTGGTGGTTGCATAGGGGATGGTGGTGCTGGTTTTTAGTCCTTCAGTGAGTCATTTCACTGTTATGATTGTGTGAGACCATGTCTTCCTGTTTTCAGGAGTGTTTCCTAGTCTCTGTTTCCCTTGTAAAGAAGTACAGCGTGGACTCAGCATGTAAGTTGGGTTATTCTTTTCCTATGTGCTGTATGTTATAGAATAAAGCTACAGGTATTGTATTTTGTTAATGTAATAATTCTAATAGAAAAATATTTTCAAGAATTGCATCAATAGTTGCTTATAGTATGCTTGGGAAACTCTGAACCTACTTGTTTTGTTCCATATAGCTATGTATTATTCATATCCAACTTTTTTACTCTTCCTGACTTTGAAATGCTTTTTTTCTTTCTACTTTCAGTAGTATGGAAGCCGAACTGTTCTTTATCCTGGTGGTTGCTGCCTTCTGCATTCTTTTTTTAGGAACAAAGTTGATTTCCATTATGGTCCTTGTGAATGGAAACCAGGCTGAGTTTGAGATCTGAGCCTGTTGCTTAATAGCTTCTTGGGCTCGAGCAGAACCTTGGGGATCTGCAAAACCCAACAACATCATAAGAGAAGTGAAGGAAAGAGGGAGAAGGAAAATTAAAAAAAAAAAGCACCAAAGAATAAAAACACAGATAGGGATAGGGGGAGGCTTATCATACAGTTAGAGACGATCTGAAAAAGGAGAAAGAAAAATGAAGCCAGGAGAGGTGATGAGTATTGGGAAGAAAGAACTATGAAAGTGGAATATATGCCCTACGTGCCACCTCATAGGACTGAGTTGCTTTCTCATCACTTACTTTAGAGGCCTGTTTTCTTTTTAAAGGTGTTTTAAATTTGAATGCATGTATGTGCTTTTGTGGTTGAAATGTAAAGGCATATTCTAGTTGAACTCATGAAAAAAAACCAAACCAAACAACCCATGAATTTTTTTTTTATACAGAGTATTTTACTTTTCCATCTGAATGCTGGTGTTTCTAATGCCTGCCTGTAAAATATTTATCCATTTTATAAAATGCAGGTTAAATAGAAACTCTGACAAGAGTCTTTGAAAATAAGTTATTACTGTATGATACAAATTGCAAATATTATTTTGAAGGCAAGTTCTTTGCTTGAATGCCTAAAATGATAGTCTTTTAGAAGATGAATATATTGCTGTACCCAGTGTCTAAAGAGTCTAACTTAAATCTCATGCAGGTCGCTAGTGTACCTGAGCTATTGTTTATAGTTTTGTTTGCTTGAGATCTGGAGGGTTTTAAGAGTAAATGGGCATTTATGAATCAGTAGTATATTCTTTTCAAAAAATTGTTCAATAAAGAGCAAGTTGTTCCTTATCTAAATATTAATATAGTGAGTTTATTCCTATTCAAATTACTTGAATATTTTATGTTTTCCAAAAGAGATAAATGCCTAAAAAAATAAATGTGCTGCAAGTAAATAACATGTATTTAAATTTTACATTACAATCAGTTTTATTCTAGCAGCTTCTCTGGAACGTTAGTGGTCTCTTCAACTAAATGTTATGACAATTCATAATATGTAAAACCGTTTCAAGTAAATTTCTGTAATGCAATTAAGTTCATATGGAAGCGATCAAGTTTATATTTGGGTAATGTAGAGGTAAGGTGAAAGGCTTGTGGTTTTCTATAGAAATTCTTCCTAGTGCATTTAAAAGCTCCACTGGCAATGTCTAAAGATAGTCTGATCTAATTACCACTGAGAGGCTGTAAACTACAGGAAATTTTGTTCAGCATCCCATGTGGTACGGTCTCTGCCAAAAGAACTCCAGGCAGAAATCAGTAATTATTTTCTAGGAACAGTTTGGTATTTCCATGCCCCTGGATTACTGTATCAGTATTTTGCTCAGAATTATTACCTTACCCAGTAGAAAGTCATGCATTTCCTGGCTTTATGTTGCTAACTTATTATATTGTAACAAGATGCTTCTGACCCACTAAAAAGGAATGTGCATGAAAGTTGCCATGCTGAGATTAGCACTAGAGTCAGGAAAAAGTCCAGCCAGTGTTCTTGAAAGCCAGCCACACTTTCCAAGAAGTTAAGGTAGAAGGTTTTTTTACATTTTTAAAAATCAAAACATATTTTCCTGTTTTCCTTTTTAATATTACCGACTTACCTGAGCTATAGATCACTCACGTTCTTGAATGTCTTCTCTTTTACATACTTGTTTCTGCTATAAATGTTCCTAAATGGCAAACCAATGAAAGCATGGTGTTGGGTGCAGTATAAGAGCAGAAACCTTTACTTTTGCATGTATGGATTTAACATAGCTGATTTAACAGCTATTTGAATCCTCAAACTCTTATGCTGCAAACTTAAAAACCTTTTGGTTATAGCGTAACAATTATAATTAGCCCCATTGTGCTTAATATAAGTAATATTTGTCCTTTGGGAAGAACAGAACTGGATGTCGTTGGCAGTCGTCAGAATTGGAGGAGTATCTTACAAATGTGCTTTGCCTACCAAGTGTTAGAATTTTGCACATGCATTATATTTTTATAAAGAAGTTAAAATTTACTAAAATATCATGATATCACTGCAATTTTAAACTCAGATTTAGTATTAATATTCAAAGACAAACATTATTGGAGGCTTCAAAACTACCCTAAATTTATTTATTTAAATTTATTTAAAGCTATTACTAAATTTATTTTTTGCCTTTGTTTTGAGTGAACTGTAGTTGTTTTGTTTGAATGACTATTACAAAGTTTTTCAGCTATGAATCACACCTACACACAAACAAACAACATGGGGAGCCTGAAGATTTCTAAAAATGCTTGTTCATTGTGTATGGGCTCAAATAAGAAATTGTGGGTTTCTCTGAACTCGTTCTTGTGCAAACTAAAAAGAAAATGCTAGTATGACCTGAACAGTCTTCTGGCCCTAAAACTGTAGATGAATATTGGATAAAAAAAAAGGCAATGTAGTAAGATTTCTCTGTCACTGTTTGCTGTGTCCATTCAGGTCTTCATGTGAAGGAAATGGACTATGATAGTGGCTTAGGAGACTTATGGAAAGCTGTGCAACTTTAAAGGCAATTAAAAAAATATATTGGTTGCTTTCAGAAAGTGAAACGATAACGTTAACCTAGAAGAGTTAGGAAGTACAATCCTAGTTTGATGAACTCTTAAACACCAATAGAGGTAACTGAGGACACTTCTTTGAGAAGGGCAAACTGTTGCTCAGTGAGATGATCTACAGCTCTCTGTGGCAGTAAGTTCCAGAAGATGGCTACCTGCATAAAAAATGCTCTTCATCCCTTGCCTCCTGTTTTACACCAGTCTTATTTCATTAAATGCCTTCTACTATTCTATAATGGTATTTGTTGAATACCAATTTATCATTCATTCTATCTGCTGTCATGGTGGCATCTGCAAACCTCTAGTATATTCCCCTCTGCCTAATCATCTCTTAACTATGGCATTCCAGACATTTTAAGCCATCCTCTTAAGGTACCCATTCTCTTGATTATTTTAGTTTCCCTTCTCTAATTTCTAAATATACTTCTTGAAATATGGCAACCCAAATACACTCAGTATTCAATGGTCAGATAAAGAAGCAAAATTATTTTTCTTAAAGTACTATGGAAGTCAGAAGGCAAAAAAGAAGCCCCATGGGGAAATGCATCCTCCTGAACAGTTACAGCATTTGGATGTCTTTTGTCAGCTTAACTCTTATTCACGTCCAAGAGTCAGGATGCAGGTCTTGATATTTCAGATATCATAAGGTATAGATCGTGCATGTAAAGACAAGACTTGCTACAAAGGAAGTAGATGTACAGTTGGTGTAATGACTGTATCTGCTGGTCATCTTTAGTACATCTCTCATTATTTTTGGATCTGCATCCTTGCTTAAAATATAGAAGAAATAATTATTACAGGTTTGCTTAAAATACTTATTCTTGGCAGATGGCTTCGCTGCATATAAGTAGACTTCTTGAAGTTCTATAAATCCTTTATATTTTCCAAATTAATGCTCCAACACAGCAATAGTGGTGTCTAACATCAATTTAGTCTAATGGCTGTGTGGTTTAGAAATGAGACCAATTACTCAATATTAAATCAGTTCAGAATTACCGAACTCAAATAATTCCTGGAGGTAAGTTTTTATTCTTTACAAACTTGCTCCATTGGCACCAGGTCACCATTTAAATTTCAAATATAATTAGGCAAGAGATTATTTTCGTTTCTTCCTGATTTGATTACATTTCAGCCTTCTGGTAAACGCCCAAGCCAAATTCACCCAAAGTGGTACATTCCTTAGTTTACAATTGAGTTCAAAATTTGTCTAGGATTATGTCAGTTCTTTTGAGCTGAAGCCGCATAATGTTTCAACTAAACATAATTTACATCAATATAAGTATTTATCTTGGATATCTTTAGTCTTCACATACTTGATATTAACATATGCTGGATAGGGCAGAGAATAACAAACTTCTTTTAATCAGTTTGGATTGTTTTCCGTCACCTTCAGTGTTGCAAATACCTTGGGTGTGCTTTTACTTTATGTGCTTCCTTTAATAAATAAGCTAATTAAATGTACGTCTAATTTAATTCCTTTCCAAGTTTGGAATGGAGTAGTCAGACAAGCCTGTGACTTTTAGCAAAGATGGGAAATGCTGTTGAGTATGACCCACTTTCACTTCTTTTGGGGTCCTCTTATTACTTTTATTTAAAAAAAGGACAATAGTAAATTGGTCATACTTCAGTGTATAGGGCTTGCAGTTTGATGTGCTGTAGAACATGGTCTGTGCCAAATAGTTTAATAGTTGAATAAACTTTATCTCAATTCTTTGACTGCCATTTAAGTATGCAAATAAAACATTAAAACCGCAAAAAAAAGCTGCAGTCAATCTCAACTGACTGAAATATATTGACCTAAGAAAATGTTAATATACTTATTATAAATACACATGCATATACTTTGAATTCTTATACTGTGCTGTAAGTTAGCTCACAAGTTTCTCTCACATTTTAGTTACCATGCAATTGTTTCTTAAATAGCTTTTCCACATGGTCACTGTGTGTAGTTTGAGAGAAGAAATTAGAAGAGAATTTATACCACTCTCTCCACAAGTTCTGTTATAAAATAACTATCCCCCTCTGGGAACAAGGAAGAAAGTATGAGGTTTCCAAAAACTGAAATATGCAGCATGCAAAGCCAATTTTCAGTTTTAAGTAACTGAGTGTATTGCATAAGATTCCAATACAATATGTGTCAAAGAACATTTAGAGTGTTATAGCAGTTGGAAGTACAGAAATATGGTAACTGTAAATAAACTGATACTTTCAACCCATATAGCACCTTCCAAATATTCAAATTCAGGCATCAGTCTGATCAATCAGACCACAGAGTCTCAAAATAAAATACTGTTACAAAATAAATCTTTTCAATAGTGCTGTAGTAGACACTCCTGTAAGTATGATTGTAATGATCTGGAGTTTTAGGAAACAGGTAGAGGGGCATACTTTATGGTACTCTTTAGGTTTAAAACACTGGTTAGATTTCTGTGGAATAACAGAGATTGTGTATACATCTTAAATACTTCTCAAAATCCCGAGATCTCCAAAACAGAAGCTTAGATTGCACCTGATAAAAAAGTACTCTTGTTTCTCCCTTATATGGTCATCCTCATTTGATTCGATGTGCTAAACCAAGATTTTCAGAGATATCCGACACCTAGAGAACTTCCATAGGGTGTCTCTGGGTCATGCTAATGCCATGTGGGTTTTGATGCTGCATCAGAGTAAAGAACAGCTGTTATAAAGAAATAGGATGAGTGATGACAACAGTGATGAGATACAAATGAGGAAGCAAAGAGCGATTCACTGAACCTGGAACAAAATGGGTTGGGAAAGAAAAAATAATTGAACTGTAAAAAATAAAGTAATCTCTATCCTTAGTATTGGTTGACCTCAAAAATGCTTGGGCAAAATACAAAGGAAGGCTGGAAAAGAATTACAGCACCTTTCTTAAACAAAAAAATAGTCTGTTTGTTTTCCAGATATTTGGACTGTCAAACTAATTTGTACAACCAGAATTCTATATACTTATAGCATAGCTGAACAGTGAAACAGGGAAATTAAAGACATGTGCTCTATTTGTCAGAGCAACACCAGACAGCCTCAGTAACATAATGAGGCCCCACTCTTGCTGCTTAAAAGCACAGTGCTTCTAAAACTATTTGGTCAATTCCAGTACATGAGATAATGTACTCAAAAAAAGAACAAACCAGTGCATGAAAGCAATATTACTGTTTGTGTTAATATTCTCAATATTCATTTAACATTGGTTATTTTTTCCAGCCTTCTGCAAAGATGGGTTCAATCTGTCCATGAACCATTTATTTATTTATTTTCTCTTGATTCTCATATGCTTGACAATAGCATAATTGAAATTACCGCTTCTATCTATGGGACTTGAACTGTTGCCATCTATTGCATACAGTTATGAACAGCGAGCGTGCTCTGGTGAGAGGGAAGGAGAATGGAAACAGAGGAACAAGAAAGAGAAGGATTGTTACTCTGTGAGTGGGGAACTGTAGTTAATGGAGATTGCATTGGAATTCTGCCTAATATAGTTTTTATACTAATAATGAAAGCTTGAGAGTTACTGAAATGCCTGTTATTAACCATTAGATCTTGCAGGTTCAGTTACAATAACTATAGTTAGAGTATACTCACCTACGTGAGTACTGTGCAAAGGCAGCAGCTAGCAGAGGCAGCGTGCACCAGGGCACAGGCTGCTGGAACGCTTTTGGACATTGCAAGTGTGACAGTGGTAGCGATGCATTACTCGGCAGCTAAATCATTCTTCAAGACTCCTTTTTAGGATACAAATCCAGAGAATCATTTGAAGAATTTATGTTTGCGCATATCTACTTAAATAAATTTATAGTGAGGAAGGAAGAGACTCAGTAGTGAATATCTCTTCTTCTGAATACCTTTGACTTTTGCCTCGCGTGCTTCGGTAGCACATCTTGTCCTGATGTGTTCTACTTGTGCATGGCTCAGCCCGTAAGTGAAGCTTTGGATCACTTTCCCATTCTGGCCTAGGTACAAGAAAGCTCTTGCTGGTACTAACCATATTATACAGTAAACTCATAATGGAGCTTGGCAAGCACTTTTTGTGGGCATATGATTATTTATCTCTTAATAGTTTGACAGGTAGTAGTGTGCTGTGAAAAGCTTAGAAATGCTGTTCTGCAGATTTCAAGTCTATGATGATTCCAGGATTTACAAGCAGCTGTATCTAAGATTACCCTGTTTGGGTTTTTCAGTTTGGGTTTTTTTTTTTTAAAGGCAGTTATAACCGAATGACTTCTCTAAACTTGGAATGAAGGAAATTTATTTTTCAATCTGTATAACTCGTAACCACTAAAGAAATGCTGAATTAATACAGGTTCAAGAAAAGGTCTGTTTAACTGTCTAATCCACCATAATCACAACATGTCATTGTAGGTGTTGATTGCTGTAACTTTTTTTAACAATGTCCCTCTAGTTCACACCTTTTCTCTATCAATGTATTTATACGTAGTACTGCCCTCTACATGTGTCAGTCAGGACTTCTCACATGTTTATGATTAGCTCTCCCATAGGAGGCTGTAAATCCTAGGGCTAATAACTAAAAAATACTTTGAGTTGTCTTATGGAATCATTTTGGTTCTGATATCCACAGAGAGCTGTAAAATGTAACTGACAGTGCTAACTGACGGTTTGTTTATGAGAAGATCATTTAGAGAAGATTAATAATTCCCTCTACTCAAGCCTCAAATGAATCAATTGGAGGTCTTGTTGGATATACAGGCCAAAGAGCTTGCAAATGCTTAATGAAAAATATTTTGAGAAATATTTTTAAGTCTTCTGACCATAGCAGGCACTCTTTGAATAAATGTTTAGCAGAACTATAATGGCTAAGCATTTATTGATTATAAATTTTTTTTAAGTACTGTCTTTTTCTCTGTAGTGATACTTCACTAGCTTATAATGAAAATAAGAGTACAACTTGCAGATTGTTGACCTTGCAGAAATATATTCCAAAATGGTTTAACAATCAACAGTTTGTGTAAAATTGAACTTAGTTACAACAGAAGAATAGAGGTGGGAAGAGAAGACTCAGGCATGCACATATCTGGAAAACTATCTTGTACTAAACCTTATTGTTTTGGAGAAAGTCAGTAAATGAGCATCCCATCTGGTATAGTTTTAAAGAAAAGCAAGCCCTGTCTTTTCTGAGCAGCTGTATTCTTGTACTCAGTGGCAGGCACAAATGGAAAGGAAGCAAACAAATACAGTGCTGGCAAGTTTTTGGAAGAAGTAATGGAGATTCCAACACGTGCAGGGTTTATCGAACCCATTGAGAATTTGTATACTGCACTTGTGTTGCCCTTTCACCTTCACTATGCATGACTGGAGCCCTTTGTGTTCATTTACTCTGACAAGTTGTTCACAGAAACATGACTATGGAAGATCAAACCAGAAGAAGTGGCAGAATCTTTAGAAGACAGTATGATGATGGTAAATTTGGGAGCTTAAGTATTTACCTTAGTACTACTTTGTTTTTCCCACTGTCTGAGAAAGCCATTGTACTTAGTACATGTTAAGTCTTTGTTTTAAGCCAGTGAAACTTCTGTGCCCATACCAAACGTTATCAAGTGTAAATGCAGTTACAAAGACTGTAGCCAATACTTGTGTTCTAACCACAGTTGATATTACATGATGATTTAAGGATCTCATAGACTGTCAGAAATGGGTTAAAATGAGACAGCTAAAAGGTGGCTGGCTCTGAAATTCTTTCTCTAATAATCACTGCCAGATGTGAATAATTTATCTTCCTGTGTTAGGCTGAAAACTGTGGCAATTCAGCAGCAGATCTGTGACCTCCATTAGCCAGCAAGGCTGATGCCCAGGGGCAATGGCAGCTTCAGTCATTTGATCTGCTGCTGCTGCTGCCAGGCTGTTTGGAGTTTCAGGCTGTGGACAGATATCCTAATCCATTTGCTTCTATATTGGCTGAAGAGTTTGATTTGTTAATAACGAGTTAAAGAGACATCTGACAAGCTATTCATCCAGCAGATTTGAGAGGATAGTGAAATGTAGTAGGAGTTTAATAATGAGGAGTTGGGGATGGTAATTTAGTTTGCACTGCATTTCAGCCAACAAAGATGTGCCTGCACCATGTGTGAGATGTAGAAGTATTAGCACTGCCTTCTGTTATTTGGTCAAATATTATTCAAACACCTAGTAATTCAGTAAATGTATTTGATTTTACATTAATAGCCAAATGTATAGCTCAGCTTCCTGTAACACCTCTACAACTCTGTGCTCTCTACAACTACCTGAAGGGAGGTTGTGGAGAGGAGGGAGCTGGCCTCTTCTCCCAAGTGACAGGGGACAGGACAAGAGGGAATGGCCTCAAGCTCCACCAGGGGAGGTTCAGGCTTGACATAAGGAAAAAATTCTCCACTGAAAGGGTCATTAGGTAATGGAATGGTCTGCCCAGGGAGGTGGTTGACTCACCTTCCCTGAAGGTGTTTAAGGTGCGGGTGGATGAGGTACTGAGGGGCATGGTTTAGAGATTGGTGGGAATGGTTGGACTCGATGATCTGGTGGGTCTCTTCCAACCTGGTGATTCTATGATTCTATGACTCTATGAACTAAGTATTCTTTCCAGCTAACAGTACTTTGACTATCCAGTGACAAATCTCAGTCAATATGCTATGAATTGACAGCAGGCAACTCTACATAAATTTGTTTTACTTTGTTCATTAGATTAGTAATAATTCTTGGGTAGCTTTCAAACTGTTAAGTACATGGTATATGTACTGTGGTTGAAGTTGTCAGCAGTTCTTGATGCAAGACTAGTATTCAGTTGCAGTACATGCAGTTTCTAACTTAGTGAAAAATACAAACCAAATCCCTGATGCACCATGTAGGACTGTCAAGGGACTATGTAATCCTTACTTAGTATCATGTGGCTTAGTAAAATGGTGGAAAATTTTGTCTTCATGACCTGTTTCCCTTACCTACATCTCCTAGAAGTGGATTTGTTTTGCAGATGTAATATAAAATCATCTACCTAATTTTCCCTTCTATCTGTTTTATTTCGTATGATTTAGTCTCATTGTTCTTTGACATGGATAACCAGAAATGTAAAGACTAAGTAAAAAAACGGAAGAGCAAAACATACATATCTTTTTGATCTGCAGTTGTGAGTAAGAGTATGAAATTTTAGTTTTGATATCACAATTATTAGTCTATCTGCAGGAGGCCTTTAAGTATTTCTAATATTTTACTCTTAGCACACACTAACTCTGGCAGTAGGATTATTGCTGACAGACTGCTAATGTATTTTTTCTGTCTTAATACCTTGTCCATACCAGGAAGGCAAATGCTAAGGCTAATTCAGTTACTGATTTTGTTAAATGACACCTAACTGGACATTGCCATACTTGGTAGGTGGATTTTATACATTTTGTACAGTTATTGTCCGACCTGCTGTCTGATTCATCTTAAAAGAGAGACGTCTTGAAGCAGGCTTATAAGTTGCCAAACCCAGACTCTAGGCCCAAACAGGAACTGAGGTCTGAAAACTAAAAATGTCATCATTTAATACAGCAGGGAAGCTGTACGGTCCAGCTTGTCAAATAAAAGTAACTTTTCTGGTGTCACACAGTACCTGTTTTCTTCAATCTGTATTTTAATCTTGCATGCATTCAGTCACGCCTTCAATATGTAGGAGTTGTTATTGGGATAATCAGAGGTTGCCTGATTTAATGGGCAAACAGGACCATGATTTTTCTGAAAAAAAAAAAATAAAATCTAGATTGGATGAGGGAATAGATGCACATAAATTGATAAGATTTGTCTCTTAATAAGGTCTGCTTAACAACTTCCTGGCAGTATATAAAGTACATAAGCTCAGAAAATTTATGAAAAGCCATCTTTCAGTATCCACATCTTTCCTGACAGACAGTAGGCTTTGCAATGGGGATGTTGCAATTCAAGAGATGAACTATGCAGGGCTGACCCTGAATGAAAAAATTATTTCTGGCTACACAGAGCAAAGACCAAACTGTTCAAAAAATATAAATTAGGTCAGCATAATTCACAGGGGGGGGTTGTTTGTCTTTTTCTTACTTGTTAAAAGTAATTTTATGGAAATAGCTTAGTGACAGAAAAGGCTGTTCTTGAGAAAGTGTTGGCTGCTTGGAATTTGATCTGGAAGCCATCTGACACACTTAAAAGCAAGTTTCTGTTTCAGCATTTCTATTAGCAGCTATAAGACTTTTATCTCTTTCTGCAGAAAAAAATACTATCAAGTGTAGGCTAAGCAATGTGGTTTCAATAAAATGTTTCTACTAATCAAGCTAACAGCTACATAGGAAATTAATTTGAAAATTCCTTTGAGGCATACTTATGCATATGAGTAATACTGTGACTTAGTTCCTTCAGGCTTACTTTTAAAACTGTTTCAAGCCTGAAATCAGGTAAACGCTGCCAGTCTAGCTGTATTTAGAGTTGGAATTGCACAAAAGATTAGGAATATGAATCTGGATCCATTTTATGCATTCTTGATGTATTGCATCCTCTCTAAATAAAGAGAGTCATACCCCGTTACTCTAGGCTGACTGTTGAGACCTGTTGACTGCTAAGCATCTTACTAAAGTCATCATGATGAAAAATCTAGATTCTGGCTAAGTGAAACAAAACCTCTGTACTGGAATTGTGTGATTTGAAGCCTTTGCAAAGGCCATCTGTCTACTTTCTTTAGCGGAAATAGAACTATGGAAAAACTGTTTACAAAATAAATTGTTCTCAAGAGGATGCTTAAGCATCTGAAATAGCTTGAGTTGGCCAGCAATGGATTACAATCAGTGGACTGCTTGGTCCTAGTACTATGAACGGGTAGCAGAGAGATAAATATATGGCTGTGCACAGGAATGGTGCTGACTAGGCCAAAGAAGTACACTGGAATCTACTGATACCAAGGGAATTTTGAGATGAGTTCAGCATGGCGTTATCCAAAATTAGAAGCCATGGTCATTTCCTTTCTTGTCTCCTGGAAGAAAATTGGGGTAACTTGATACCTGCCTGTTTGAAAGCGATTACATAACCTCTGGTGCCAGTGTTTTGTAAGACAATACTAAGCGCTTGAACTGTTGCATGCCTCTAAAAGTTACATTATAACGTTCTGCACCCATTCTTAAGAATAATTCTATGGAAACGACATAATGGTCTGAATTAAATTTGGGGCTCAATATCACTAGATACTCTGTCATTATTATCTATAGGAATCTATGATATTTCCATTTGGTTGCTTTAAAAATGACCAAGAATCATGTATTCGGATATTACAGAGGTATTGGGGAACAGTGTAGTTCCACATCAGACCAAAATGTATTATAAAGCTCTGTGTTTTAGCCAAGTCTCCTGTCAGTAACAGAGATATCTGTGTAAAAGCAGAACAGGAGGTGCAAAGTTTAAATAATTGTGGGTAATCTTTTAATTGAAAGTTTATTTCAGAGAGAGCAAGTAGTTCTCCTTAAAAGAGAACATTTGTTGCCTTGTGCTTTAGAATTAAGTCCTAAGACTTGCTACAGTTTTGCTTAACAGATAACAGGAGTGTAACAGACTTGCATTTTTATGTATTAAACTGAGGTAGATTTCAAAGCCAGCAAGATGTGAAATTGTATATGTTGACAGACTAGTCGCATGCGTGAATAGCTGGGTGAATGACAAGTAGTATTCATATTGAACGTGCAAAGACTTGATATGCATGAAGGTGTCCATGTTAAAAGGTCTGGCTGCTTAGGCTAGGTCATAGGTTTACTGACAAAAACATTTCTCTTGGCAATTTCTTACTGGAGATTGTGGGCACATGCTCCCACTTTTAATATTGTTAGCTAAGTTAGAATTGCAGATTTATTTTCATGACTTTTAAGAAATTAGTCAAAAAAGATCATAGTTTGGCTTCCAAGGTCCTCTGTTGTAATTATAGGGCTGAGAGTTTAAAAAGACTATATATCTCCTTGTAAACTGATCTAGTAAAAAAAGCCATTAACCAGAGAAGACTAATGCATTCCAAGACATTGTTCCAGCTATCATAGCAAAACCCCCTCAATGTTTTACTTGGGGAGGAAGAAGCAAGAAATAGCAGATGGGTTGCAGATGGGTTGCCAAACACCCCCAGATGGTGCCAGCTCTGACTAATATCGGTCCTTATCTTCCTAAAACACCCAGTTTTCCTCACAAACAATTAATTGTTTCATCTGTAACTGTAGCCATTTAATTATGTATTCATAAGCCTTTGAGGTCATGAAACAAGCAAGTGGAAACTCTGAGAAATGGAAATAGCATTGTACAGTGGGACCATGTTTCAGTATGGAGATCACTTCTTTTCACAGATGCTGCATAGTAAGCTCTGAAGTTTCATTTCTGTAGCTAATGACAAGTCATATACAGCCTCACTAGACTAAGTCTAATGGTGGCACGGTGAAAGACAAGAACTCCATCAGTCATGTTAGTGTGTAAATTGAAAGACAACTCTGGAAGGTGCTCTCACCTTCCTCCCAATTGGGTGTGCTTGTTGCCAATCTGATGGCAAACTGTTTAAAAGTCAGTGTGCACTCAAGGATTGATAGTAAGTCAGTGGCAACTGCTGTTGGTAGCAGGTTTGCTGGCAGCTCAACAGACAGTATTTATCTAGTCCTCTAGAAAGTCTGTGGCTATTGCACGAAGGCAGTATCTTCCTAGCATTGTCAGGGCTATGAAGACACTTGAAGACAGAGGACTAATTATTGCCTGAGATTTGTTTTCTTTCTGACACCAACAGATCCTAAGTAAAAACAAAATATTTTCTTCAACATTATCAGCATGATAGGAGGAAGGCAAGTATGTGACTCTGGTGGATTGAAAGACCAGGGTCTTCTTCACTTGCTTATCACTGTGGTGATACAGAATCTCATCTTTAAAACCTTTTCTTGTGGAACTGAATTCAAGGCTACAGTCTTATTGGTGGTTTCTTAGTGTGTGTGTGTATGGTGAGGCTAGTTGCAATGGGCTGATAATAACTTCAAGTTGTCTTTGATGTGCCACTTAATTTTCCTTTCCAATCTACTGGGTGTTCACTTTTTACCTTAAAGAAAGTGCAAAATAAATTTAAAAAATATGGATATACTTTTCATTATGTCTGTGATGCTTGCTAAATCAGTACTGGGTTCATACATTCAGGACCAGTGTAGAGCAATACTATAGAAGTAACTATTCTTTCCAGTATCTTCTTCATGAGTAACAAAAGAGCAAGCACTACCTGCCTCTGTTCATTCATTCATTCCACCAAATGGGAGGTCCACTGTGATGTATGTGTGTTACATCTTCCCTGCTCTTTGCCATCTGTCTTGAATAATTAGGTGTTGTCCTAGACAAATTACAATTAATCTCTCTGTATAAATACAGTGCATAGCGCTTGGTATCATATTATAATATAAGGCATTAAACAGTATAGAAGGAAAAGGACCTTGGGGTGCTGGTTGACACTCAGACGAACGTGAGCCAGCAGTGTTCTCAGGTGGACTCAAAGGCCAACAGTATCCTGACTTGTATCAAAAATTGTGTGGCCAACAGGAGTAGGGAAGTGATTGTGCCCCTATGCTTGGCATTGGTGAGGCTGCACCTTGAATACTGTGTTTGGTTTTGGGCCCCTCACTACAAGATGGACATTGAGGTGGTGAAGAGTGTCCAGAAAAGTGCAATGAAGCCAGTGAAGGGTCTGGAGCACAAGTCTTGTGGAGAGAAGCTCTTTAGCCTGGAGAGGAGAAGGCTGAGGGGAGACCTTATTTCTCTATATAACTACCTGAAAGAAGGTTGTAGCATGGTGGGTGTTCATCGCTACTCCCAAGTAACAAGTGATAGGATGAGAGGAAATGGCCCCAAGTTGTGCCAGGGGAGGTTAAGATTGTATAATAGAAAAAGTTTCTTTACCGAGTTATTGAACATTAGAACAAGATGCTCAGGGAAGTGGCGGAGTCACCATTCCTGGAAGTGTAGAAAAAATGTGTAGATATGGCAGTTTGGGGCATGGTTTAGTAGGCATGGCAATGTTGGGCTGATGGTTGGACTGGATGACCTTAAGAGGTCTTTTCCAGTCTCAATAATTCCATAATTCTGTGATCCTATATAGAAGGCCATGAGTGCTTAATGTGAGACTGAAATACATTTATACTATATTCTGAATGTGAAGAGCAAAATAGTTTGAAAACACGAACATGTTAAGCCTTGTACAGATTCTGAGATATTTTTGTTGTTATTTTGCCCAATTTAAAGTTTCCTTGTTAGGGGTGAGTAGTTTAAGTATCCATTCGTAACAGGGGGCTTATTTTAGCCCCATCAGGGCTTCCTTAGAACAAAACCATTGCTGCCTTTTCAGAAAATTTAACCATGGAGTGTTCGTTTTTTTCCTCAAGTTTAGGATTATTAGTTTGCTAAACACCTTGTGCTGCATAACGTTTTAGTCTCATCAATTTCGGTTTGGCATAATTACGCTAAATACAACTTTTTTTTCAATGTATTAAAGGTTTATTCAAGCTCTTTTGGGGTACATCTTGTTTTTGTTTATGACTTATACATTTCTGGTTTTCACATTAATTTCTTGTCCTGAATTCTTGTCTATGGATAAACAAATTTCTTGTATTTCATGCATATTTGTTCCTGTTACCACCTGGATTTTGGTGTCTCTTCTCACTTCCTTTGGTCTAAGTGTCTGTTTTTAAAGAGTAATGTTAACATGAGATGTTGAATGAAGAAAAAACTGAAGAGTTAGGTTAATATTGTAGTTGGATTGGAGCACGTCTTCTGTTTTTACTAAAGAAAAAGTTGTCTTAAATTTCTATTACTGCTAAGTAAAAAGAAAAAAAACCCCAAACCACTAAATCTCTCTTGATTGAAAATTGGGTTCCTCGGATAAAGAATGTTGGACAGTGTGATTATTGTTTTGCTTTGTCAAGCTGGAAAGTTCTTGGGGAAAAAAAAACGACACCTTGTTTTGAAAAGGTCTGATCCAATGGTAATAGTCTTTTGACAATAAACTGCTTCATGTAAAATTGCCATCTGCTTTGAGATTTTAATTCAAGATGTCTCATGCCCGTATTTCCTTCTGGATTCTCAGCCAAGTTGTGAGTTCATTTTGAGGCAGACATTTTGGAGTTTTTTTTGGGGGGGGGGGGTTTGTTTTGTTTTTTTTTTTTGTCAAAGAATTGGTGAACATAATGCCAGGATTATTTCCAGTTTATCAAATTCCTGATGACTTCATGTCTGATCTCTGCTGTCTGTTTGCACAGTGCTTTATACTGAAAGGCTGCTATGGAATCTCTTCTATAATTGGACCATTGTTCATCCTCAGTTTTGACAAAAGGATATTTTTGTTCCTTTACTTCCTCTTGCATATTCCTGGATGTTACCTGCACCTGTTCTGTTTGACATCTGTCTGTGTTCCAAGATTCAGCTGTTGGCCACTCTCTGTCCTTCTCTACTTCTGGCTCTTATAGAATGTTTTCTGCTTTCTTCCCATACTACTTTAGCAAGAATTAGTTCTTCATATTTTCCTTTCTTGCATTCTCTTCAGAAAAACTTTAATTCTTTTGAGGTCTGCCAATAATATGGTAATCAAAACTTTGCTTTCTAGAGAATATGCAGAGCTGATGAGTATTTTTTAAGATGACAAATGTCTTTTTACTTAAATATGAACAATGGCTTGTATTTCAAGTGTGTGAAGTCTCTTTGGATAGGAAATTGAATATGGAATATCCTCCTATCAACTATTTCTGAGCATCATGGCCGGCTATATAGAGCTGTATTGACTGGCCTGTAGTAATTAATCTTCTTTCTTTAAGTATACCCAGTGCCACGAGTTGACTGTCCCAGGTTGTTATTTTCCCTTAGTGTTGCTGAAACAACCCATAAAGTTTCCTATGATGTTTCTCAAGTCAAATTTCAAAAGTGGTGTTTCACTCTTCTCCCTGTTCTATCTTTTGCTTTTAATACTGTCAGCTTAGTGTTCCGGAAGTGTTGCATTCATTCTCTTTGCTAGTATGACTGTGCTGTTTGAATTTCTACATCTTTAATCACTCTTCCATTGGAGGATTGTTTTTTCTCATCACACAGACTTCTAAGCAAGGCTTTGGTTAAGTTTTGAACTTTTTTGATATGCAAGTATGTGTTTAGTTGCATTGGTGATCAATACTTTTCCAACAGAAAAATTTCCTAGCCATAGCTTTCATTTTCTCAATATTGAGAATTGGCTTAAGGATTCCAGCAAGTCTTAATGCAAAGCATGACCTTGTCCTGAGTTACTCTTTTATACTTCTGAGCTGAATTAGCCATGACTCTTACTGGAACAGCAGTACTAACAGATGTTATCCCTTGTGTAATTTCCAAAGACAGCCACGCTGGTTGACACTTTCAAATAATAAAAACAAAACCAGATAGGCTAAGATAATAGCCATTTTAAAACTGAGTGTAACATATCTATGTAGAGGGAGAGGAGTTTTCTTTAAGTATGCTCCTAGAAATAAATGGGAATTTATTACAGCAGTAAATTACTTTGGGGACAATAATCATGTTTGCTGTCAGACTTATGGAATTACGTAATAGAAAGACGTTCTCAGTTGTCACTCCTGTTTATAAGGCATAAATAAATAAAGTATATTCTTATTCTACATAGCAGCTGCCTTACACTTGTACAGCTGTGAATGTACTTATGAAGGCAGATTTTTCTTTTTTCCAACATAGTGATGATTTATTAGGACTCGGAGTAATCAGAGATCTGTGTCTATATTTGTTAGAGCTTTGCTATTTTTTACTGTTAGGTCCAAATTTTACTGAAGTATTGCCCACATTTGATCTCTGAAATGTGAGATTTCTATTGTCTTCTGCTAATTGTCTGATACTAGCTATTGTCAGCCAAGATTCCAGACTAAATATCCTATTTGTATATTTATTTGACTGCATTTGGTGTGGTATGTTGATCAGAAAGTAGTTTGGCTTCCGAGATACTAAACTAGCTTAGAAAATAAACTGATCCCATTCAAAGCAGACAGGACTTTTTTTTTTTTTTCTGTTTGGCTGCATCACTGAGTAAGACATAGCACTTATCTCTCAAAGCCACCACCTCAAGAACTTTAATACAAAATATATTTAAATATTTTATTTGAATAAAATTTTATTTCCTGTTACAAGGAAGAGAATCATTTAAATACTGAGATCAGAAATATTCACCTTTCCTTGTCTCCCACTGTGGGGCAAATGATCTGGAGCTCATTGCATGTAAAGCACTGTGATCAGTTACAATCACAGTTGAACAGAATAACCTTTTCAGAAAGCTTGTTGCTATGGAGAATTGCAGTAACTGGACTTGAGATTTCTCTGCAGTTGGTTTCTTAACATCTGTAGGAGAGGGAAAAGAGTAGTACATCCAAATGGCATGCCTAAGAAAGGAATGTAAATTATCTTTTCTCTTTATTTGCCATTAAAGCCTGTCTGTTGAAGTTCTTAGCATTCAAATACCACTGTGATAGGTGTATTATAAATAATTTAATACCTTTTAACAGTTTTAGTCAAAACAGAATGTGTCCTCACTTACCCTTTCCAAATTTCTCTTTATGCTATTATTATATAGAAGCATAAAAGAGCAAATTAACAACAGAGAGTTGGAAAGTTGTTCATTTTATCAGTTTTTAATGAAAAGGGGGAATTTTGCATTTTGTGAGGCCCATTCCGCCAGAGAAAATGACATAGACAAAATCAAATTCAGAGGAAGAACCTGTCTGCTGCTGTAAAATAAATGGAAAAATTCTGTTTCATACTTTCACTGATGCCCTCTTAATCTTGCCAGGTTAAATGTGTTGCACTCGGAAAGGTTTCTAATGGTTAATACAAGAACACTTTATCCACAGCAGTTGGGCTTGGGTTGATGTTGGCATAGTATACTCGTGCTCAGGTTGAATAAACTTAGCTGTGCCATTTTAACAAGCTAGTATCTTTAGAGTAGCAAGAAATAGTTGCTATGTGACCTTGCCCAACTTGCTTTGCTATTCTTGTTTCTTCTCGTTTTGGAATGGACAGAATACCGTTTGTTCATAAATCTTACAAAATTCTGAAAGCTGGTAAATATAGTCAAGCAGAACTGTTCTCACAGCCAACGTACAATAGCTAAACATCAGATGAAGAGAAGCACTGTGTTATTTAAAGAGCTTGATTCCTCAGTCTTCCAACTCTTTGATATAAGCTACGAACCCAAACTCTGAAACAACTTCTGTTAATGTTTCAGAGTGTAAGATAGACCTCTGGCCACCTGCCTCAACAGCAGTTCATATGAAAGTGAGGGATTCATTGAGGAGTTTTATTCTGCGTAGTGGATTATTTCTCTTTGCAAAAAAACATGGGTAGTTCTTGGTAATGTATGGGGTTTTTTTAATCTGACTTGGCACTTGCCAGCATACATGCAGAAAGCCAACCTTATCTGGACTACATCAGAGGTGTGATCAGCAGGTTGAGGGAGGTGATTCTCCTCGTCTACTCTGCTCTTGTGAGACTTCACCTGGAGTGCTGCATCCAGCCCTGGAGTCCTCAGCACAGGAAGGACATGAACCTGCTAGAGTGAGTCCAGAGGAGGCCACAAAGATGATAAGAGGGCTGGAGCACCTCCCAGGCAAGGACAGGCTGAGAGAATTTGACTAATTTAGCCTTGAGAAGAGAAGGCTCCAAGGAGACCTTATAGCAACTTTCCAGTACTTGAAGGAGGCCTGCAGGAAAGACAGGGAGGGATTCATCAGAGAATGTAGGGATAGATAAAAGGGTAATGGCTTTAAGATGAAGGAGAGGAGATTAAGATTAGATACTAGGGAGACATTTTTTCCTAGGAGGGCAGTGAGGCTCTGGCACAGGTTGCCCAGAGAAGTCATGGATGCCCCATCCCTCGAAGCATTCAAGGACAGGCTGGATGAGGCTTTGAGCAATCTGCTGTAGTGGAAGGTGTCCCTGCCCATGGCAGGAGGGTTAGCACTAGGTGATCTTTAAGGTCATTTTCAAACCAAACCATTCTACAATTTTATGATTCTAAGTTTGTTCCTCCATAATATTAAAATTTTAAGTGTGATAGACCTTTCTCACCCCACCACTGGTATCGTTAAACGGCAATGTTGTATATCCTACAGCTTGTATTTGCAGAAGAAGAGAAATGAGCAATGTCATAATAAGGTGCTTGTCCTGCAATGATCGGTAGCTTCGGTCTGGAAAGGAGAAAAATCTCTTCAGTAATGTTAGCAGTACTTGAAGTAAGAATGTCAGCCTTGACCTGTGTGCTTCTGAAAAGCTAGTACAAACTTCAGAGTTGAGAGGGAATAAGCAATAAGACTCTAAAGACTGTAGCCTGAACTGGGCATAGCAATAACTTTGGAGGAGACAGGAGTGGCAGCTTAATAAGCTGTCCTCATTGGCCAAACATGTGAAGTAATCTCTGGCTGGTAATTCAGAATGCCAGTTAGAGCATTTCTCTATGAGAATATCTGTCTCTGAGAAAAAAATGCGCTGGTAACTATTTTGTCATGGAGGGGAAAATGTATACCTCTCAACCATTACAGAAAAAAGCACTTACAAACTGCAGGTTTGTTATCAACAAAAATCTTTAAAATATCATCAGCCTGCTGCCCAGGAAAGCAGCTCTTGTTTGTTTGTGGGTTTTTTTTGGTTGGTTTGGGTTTTGGGGCAGGTTGGGAAGAAAAACTTGGAGGTTTTTCAAGATTTTTAAGACCTGAAACAGACTTACAGTGTAAAACTGAGAAGGTGAAGACCCAAAGACTAAACTGCTTGTATGTTCAAAATGAGATGCTGTTATGAATTGTTGTAAGGTGCAAGTAGTCTCTGCACAGTTTTCAACAGAAGTTAGCATTAGAGTTAAAACTCTGCATACCAGTGGAAAGTATGAGAAGTTAATAATACAGGTTAATGAAATAAAATGTTAAACACAATATACAACAATTTCTTTACTCTTAGCTTGCAAGCAGCTGATGAAATGGAAATGTGTTTACATCTGAAGCTGAGCTGTATGCATGTAATTGCAGTGGATATTTTTCACCAAGTACAGAATGTCGGACAATTTCTAGAAACCTGCCAGCATGCTAGGCAAGCGCATGGCTTTAGTTAGCCCTCAAACAACATCACTCACAGTTTAAGTATCTAAGCCTCTAAATTCTGGTCAACCACAGGTGCCACAGACAATTAGTTGCAGTTTATGTAGAGGTTAGGTCTCATTCTGATAGCAATTTTATAAAAGCTCAGCAGGAGTCCATCCTAATTTTTTGCAGTGTAAGAGTAGTATAAAATGTACTCTAATCTATGCTCTCTGCAGTTCACCAGCATGGATGCAGCTCAGTTTATATCCATTGGCTACCTTGAAACCTCAAGTTATATTCTTTTTATTTTTGCTGCGTAAATATATTCCCTTCATCACGTGTTCTCAGACAGTGTAGTCTATTTCATCCCAGGACTGCAAAGATAGGGGTCCTTTGCATAGTGTTAAGTAGGCAGACGCAAGCTTGCTCTGCCTATGCCTTGCTCCAGGTGGATGCTGGCCAGCTCTGCGCAGAAGCCATGAAATGCAGAGATGAACCTCAACAAGCACTCTTCTGAGAAGCAGGCCATACGGGAACGTAAGGTTGGTGCTGGATTACAACATGGACTTGCAAATGCATGATGTGCTGTGCATAAAATCCTAGGTCTGAATTTAAATAACTCCTTTTTCTAGTGTTGTGACAAGGCTGGTATGCAAAGCATTTTTCTCCTCTGCCTCGTTCAATTTCAATAGATGTTAATCTTAGAGCATCCTTCTCTCCCTCTTATAAATTCTTTCCTAGTGAAGTGATGATGTTGCTGATTCGTGATTGTGGTTCTTATCCAAAGTTTAACATAAAGAATGAATTTAGCTCTTGGAAGACCTACCCTGTAAATGACCAAGTTTCCAAAGTAGAGATAGTACAAAGAACTATTAGAAAATCTAGCTCCGTTGCATTGCATCTAGTTGTGTCCAGCCATCCTACTGCAGCTATTTCTTCAACAATAGCCTCTTTTTGGTGGGATCAGAAGCTCCTGACATTTTTTCGGAAATGTGTGTAGTTTTGAGTCATCCTTAGGGGTATTTTTCCAGCATACATTAGTTATTATTTCATCCTCATCTGCTTGCAGGAGAAGCTCTTTTCCTCACTGGAAAAATGGTATATTAAAGTTGAAGTTTAGGCTGGATCAGGTGAACTGACACAACTAAGACATAGAAGTTATGCGGTGTCTCTTCTTTGCATCCTTTTCTATGATAGCTTGGATGACACCTTCAAAAGATATGCCTGAGAGGGAGCATAGAAGAGATTTATAAAACTGAGTGACAGCCAGATTGATTCAATTTCATATTAAACCTTTACTTCTTGTGTTACGAGAATATCAGGGTTATTTAAGACTGAGCATGGAATGTTGTGTAAGTTTAAATTCTAATTTAACTGAAAGAGTTCGGGACTGAATGGTATTCACTGAACGGAGCAGTTGTCCTCTACTTTTCAAAGAGCAGTGAAGTGAGGGTTGAGATTTTGCTGCCATTTGTCCAATACCACAACTTGGACATGAAGATCTGAAAATTGTGGGGTCTGCAAAGAGTGTTTTCTACCTTGCAAGGGGAATGAACTTCATATTCTTTTTTTCAGCTGTCTGACTGCTACCAATGAGCTTTATCTTTACTAAGTACTGTGTGCAGAGGATAGTGCCTTATGAAACATTTTAAATGTCTTTACTTGACAGCACTTCTTTCAGTTCTGATGTCTCAGATGAACATACTGAGTCACTTAATCAAATGAAGTTTTACAAACAATTTTTTTTAATTATGTTCTTTTATAATATGGAAGATATTTATACAGCCCGTGCACTCATCTGTGTGCACTGAGTAGCAGGTAGAACAAATTAAATACAAATCTGTCCTAGAAAGAGATAACAAAGGTGATTAAATAGTGGTGATAGAAACATCATGAGGCTTGGAAGAATGAAAATATTGCAAAAGAACAGGAATGCAAACTTTCCAGAGTTGAGCAACATGTAGAAGTATGCCATGACTGCTGGAAGGAGGTAGGTAATGAGTTTGCATGTCTTTGTGTGCAGTTTCAAAGACCTTCAGTTAAACACAAGTAACAGACTTCATGTCCATTTACTTTTTCCCAAGTTCAGACAGCCTCTGGAGCTCAGTGCCATAAATCACTTGGTGCCAAAAGACTTTCCTAGAGAAAAACTTTGCTTTGGAGCAGATGATACTGACAATTAACAGTGGGATTTTGGGGTTGCCCAAATCCTGGCATTTGGCCTTGTTAAACCTCATGCCATTGGTCTAAGCCCAGTGGTCCAGCCTGTTCAGTTCCCTTTGAAGAGCCTCCCTACCCTTCCTCCCAGCTTACTGTCATCTGCAAACTTGCTAAGGGTGCACTCAATGCCTTCATCCAGGTCGTTGATAAAGATGTTGAACAGGACTGGACACAGCACTGAGCCCTGGGGGACACCACTTGTAATCGGCCTCCAGCGGGAGTTAACTCCATTTACCACCACTGTCTGGGCCCAACCATCCAACCAGTTTTCAACCCAGGAAAGTGTGCCCCTGTTGTACTTGGTGATCCTTGTTGGGTCTCTTAGAACTCAGGACATTCTTTGATTCAATGAGTTCAAGCTTTGACTCCTACAAAAGTATGATTTCATGGGAAATTAATAAACATATTAGCATTCATTTTATATAATTACATGCAAAGATTTATTAAGAGATATGTTAATATATAGTTAGCGTGTAAGTATTGCTGGCATTATCTCACTTACATAATGCAGTAGATACAGTACTTATCACTGGAAATGATCGTTGAGCCCTGTGGCTGAGAACACGGATCTCCCTCCAAAGCATCCCTGGGTGCCTCCTTCAGGTATCCCCCACTGCCCCATCTCTGGCGCCCCCCTGGTGGCCGGAGCATGGTGCCACAGGTCACTCCAGCAGGTGTGGGTTGGTCGCAGCTACCTGCCCCATTGCTTGGAAGCAGGAGGTGGCAGCTGCTTAGCTCCTGCCCTCAGCAGGGACGGTTCCTGCCGGGCAGTGTTGCAGCTGAGAGGCTGAGACTTACCAGGAGAGCACAGCTTTGGTTCAGCCTTTGGCTGTTTCCAGGCACAGCTGCGTCTGCATCTCTGGTTCGGAGGACACCATGCGGTTGCCCCAGCTTTGTGTGTGTGTGTGATTTGGGTTTCAAAGATAACTGAAGTAGCAGTAAGGAGGCACGTGCTTAAGTGTCTCTGTGACACCGTCTGGATTGGACATTAGGAAAAAGTTCATCACGGGGAGGGTGATCGGTCAGTGGAACAGACTCTTCAGGGAAGTGGTCTTGGCACCGAGCCTGTCAGAGTTCAAGGCTCAGTTTTAGGTAGTTCTGCGAGGAATGGAGAGCTGGACTTCAAGATCCTTCTGGGTCCCTTCCAACTCAAAATATTATATGATTCTGTTCCTAGCTACAGTCAAAGGTGTTTCTCCCCTCTTATAGTAGAATTGGAAAGAGCACAATCACAAACATAGCAGAGGTAGCCTAGAGGAGGTTCCAGTGTTGGATGTGGCTGGTGTAACCACAAATTCATAAGGAGGTCCAGATAAACTAGAAGGTAGATGTTTTTTGTGTGGCTTCCTGGTGTGCATTTGTTCTAACAAAGATGGTTTTATCTGATAGCTTTGTGCATGTGCGACACTGACCATATAAAAGGTGGTGAGAAGAAAAATTATGCCAGAAGCAATCCAAGTAACCAATGATACAGTAACAGGACAACAATACATGTTAATATAAAATCCCAAAGTTCTTGTCACTTCAGCCCTTATTTTTAGTCATATATTAGGAGAGGAAAACCAAGGTTAAAAGCTTGTTTTAAGCTGTCAGGCTAGAAAGAGTAATGCAGAATTTTTCTGTCCAAGATTTTCAAGTGATGTCACGCACAGGAATGTCATGCTGCGTGAGGGAGTCTCCGGAGTAGTCACAGTTCATTTAGGACTTTGTAGGTCAAGACTGCTAAGCGTGCCACACTGGCCCTATGTGTGTCTGTTAATTCTGTGGTAAAAAAACACTGTCCTTCTTCTGACTTATGTGAAAGTTATGGTGGTTTGCACTCCTGTGCTGTTTACATGATGGCTGAATCTCTTTTTTGAAATATATGGGATACATGGCTGGCTTTCATACAGCAATGTGAAAGTCTTTCTTTGTTCTGTGCTTGCAAGTTGTCAAACATTGTCCTTGACTAGGCTGCAGTTAAGGTGAGCCTAATCCACTGGAAAACCTTGGTGAAATCAAAGCAGGGATTCCCTGACCTGAAGTTCTATCTTTCAGTTTTGGGTTTGGGTTTATATTACCGGAAGAAATGAAATTTGATCCATGCAGTGTCTGCACCAATATACAGAAAACGCTTTCATGAATGCAGGCAGTGAGAGAATGGTGGGTAATTCAGCTAATTCTGGGGGACAAAACCAGGAGATGGCAAAGACAGACACTTTCTTTTATGGAGAGAATGTGTTTGCGGTAACATGTTTTATGGACTGTCAAAAATGCTACAGCTGGTTGGGCTTAGTGCACTGCAAAAAGTTGTAGGGAGAACAAGATCCTGCTTGCTGAAGAGTGTGCTGAACACATTTTTTTTTTTTTTTTAACTACTGCAGCAAAATTAAGCTCAAGGCGTATGAAGGAAAGGCTCTTCATCTTATTGTGGGAGATGTTAGAGCTTTGAGTCTGCAGAATACAGAAGCTGGGCTGGGTCAATAAAGCCTGGAAAAGAATCAAAGGACCCACTTGGCAGTCTTGGAAAGAGAAGGTAGTGAGAACAGTCGCGGTTTTGAGAGCTACAACACTATCCCTATATTGTAGGGCGGGGAGTTAATTGAAAAACAGAACTGCAGGAAGAAATAGAGGTAAATGTCTTCAGGAGAGATGGCAGGAATAGGACTTCATCCCTTTTTTCTTACCATATGCTCCATGACATAGGTATTTCTGAAGTCCCTGTGTGCAAGTGGAAACTGAAGAAATTTCTCAGTACTCTAGCATCTTCAGGTGGCAAGAATCAGTATTGATTTGTCTGTCCTTTCAATGTGAAATTTTAACTTGCCAAAAGATACTGTTTGCCTTTTCCCTGAAAGGCTGTGCTTTTAGTCCCTAATTGTGGGATTGGATTAAGACCTGAAGCATGAGGCTTCTGTTCTTTCCTGTGCTTCGTTGCTGCAGCCTGTTAGCTGTGGGTACTACAGATAACTTAGTGAGTTGAGCCTGACGTTTTGAGTACTGAGGCACTTAATTTGCCTGGCACTCAGGTAAACAAGAGTGTGTCATGCGATGGGGGCACAATGTACTTGCCCCAGTGGAAATGGCACTCATTTTGGAGCTAGATGTACTGTCACTGTGTCAGCACACTGCTAGTAAACTGCAGGTGGTACAGCTTGCTGGTGGGCTGTTCTGTGCCATCTCTGCTTCTGCATGGAGCTGCAATCTGGCCATGATACAAGCCCACTTTGTCCAGAAGGGCCAGCCCATGTATTTCTGCAGTGGGCTTTGTTGCACAGTACAGGCATAGTGAATAGTCCAGCAAACAGAAATCTTTTTATAACTCCGTAGTATTTAAAAATGTAGTTTAAGGCTCACAGAAAATGTCTTGGATAAATAAAAATGAGTGAAGGTTAAAGATGGGAGTAATATCTAAGTGACAAAAAAGGTATCATAGAATCCTTTGTCATACTAGGAATTCTTGCTCTTTTAACTGGGATGTGACAGCAAGATTTCTTATGAGTTTTTTAATGTTGTGGGGGTTTTGTGAGTTTCATTATTATTATGGCTGTCAGTTACAATTTGGCTGTCAGAATCTTCAGGGAAAACAGAAATAGAACCATAACAAGATTGTGGAGCAATGATTGCACTGCTGTGTAATGATGTAGGAACTATACACTACTTCTGTGATTGTATTGGCCCTGCATGACCAACAGACATATAGAACTTCTTGAAAAGTAAAGGAAGCCTTCCAGTTATCATAGGAAGCACATTTATGGGACAGCAAGGCATTATATCAAGTACTACTTTCTTCAAACGCATCCTTTTAAATAACATACAGCTTAAAAAAAATGTAAACTTGCCATTATTTCAGTCAGGGACTTATACTGTATCACGGCTGTTGCTTAGGCCTTCTAGGCGATTCAATAGTGGAAGTTACTGAACTTCAGTTTCTTGCATAGAATCTGTAGCATGTCACAAAATGACCCAGTCTGATCCAGTGGTCCTTGTAATAGACCGTTTTGCCTAGGTGCTATGTGATGGTCACTCAAAGTAGAAGAAAAATGTGGCCAGTCTGGACTAGAAGATCTCCTTTGCTTGAATGATATAAAATTCTCTGAACTGTTATTACTTGTATGGCCATCAGGCTCCCACTTTACTCTCTTCTCTTGGCTGCCTCTCAAAGCATACTAATGAGTGCAGCTTTGAGAGCTGAAGGAGAGCATGGGCCCCAAAAATAGGTACTGGAAAGCATGTCTCCCCCCAAAATAGGTGCTGAAATATAAAAGAAGAAAAATCAGCAACAGGACATGCACCTTTTACTCATGCTGCTGAAAGCCGAAAACATGTTATAGTCAACAGCTCACATATCCTATCTTCTTGGGCTAAGAGATAGTTATGACTCAAGTTCTCATGCCAGCCTTTGCATCGCAATAAATCCTTGCAATTTATACTTATGCAGGTTTACTCACATCATTTGTTCAACTCCAGCATGCCAGCTCTCATCTCCCCCTGACACATATACACTCATTCCATGCTATTATTAGCTCAGCTACGGGGTTTTTTGACCCTACATGTTCATTTGATCCTTGCCAGCACACATGCAATAATTTAGTTAGCCTGCAGCCCCACAACTAGAATGAATAGATCTTACTGCACTTAAAAGGAGAAGAAGCATATGGGTCAGGAGGAGGCTCCCAACTAATGGAAAAAGTATACTACAATAATCTGTTAGAAGGAAGGTAATTTTAGGATTTAGAGTATCATTTGGACAAAGGGAGAGTTCCTATTTTTGCTGTGATCTGAGCATTCTTACTTTTTTAATATATACATTTGCTCTACACAAACTTTCCTCTTCGCCGAAAGGGTTCTCAGGCAGTGGCACAAGCTACCCAGGGAGGAGCGAGGTGGTTGAGTCACCATCCCTGGAGGTATTTAAAAGACTGGTAGATAAAGTGCTTTTAGGGATATGATTTAGTAGTGGACAGGTACGGTGGGACTTGATGATCTCAAAGGTCTTTTCCAACTTAGCAATTCTATGATCCTATGAAAATATGAGTCTTGGAAGAAAGTGATTAAGACACTCCTTTTTGATATCTGAATTTTTAAAAAAACATATGTGGACCAAGAACTAATCACCATGTTTAACAGGAAGTAAATTCAAACTTTGCCTGTCTGCTCTGGGATGTACGAACATGTTCTCTGCAAGATCTGAAACTTTTCATCCAATAAAATTACATGGGGAGTAGGCAGAATGGGGAGAATTTAAGTTTAGTGTTTTTATCAAACTGGCCGTTACCATTTTGTTTGCAAAACTGTGTTATTTATTAAAAAGCAGAAGAGCAAACAAAACTTCCTGCATGGTGTAAGTAGGTTGTGCAAAGTAGTTTAGCTCTTCTCTGCCGCAAAATAGTAAACAGCTCTGTTTGCCTCGTAGCAGCATTCAAAGGATCAGTCAGTGATGCACAGTTTCCACTGAGAATTTTTTTTGCAGAGTTTGAGTAGAAAATGGTAGCTTTCCCTAAATTATTGTAGTTACCTCCTGGAGATATCTTTCTCTTCTCAAAGACTTCAACAGAAGGCTGAAACATGCATGTGTCTTCAAGACAGTCTTGTAATAGTGGGGTGGGTGATAACAAAAGTTAGGAACTTTTCTTCTTTCCACTCTTCCCTTCACTGTGGATCATCATGTGAAATAGATTAATTAAATGAACACTGTATCTCCACATTACTTTAGGAAACTGACTTTTCCTCTCATGTCTAAAACAATATTTGTTTAAGTTTTTCTTGAAAGTTATGATTGAAGTAGAATCTTCCATGGTAATTTAGAGGTGGTAGTCTAGAGGTAACAGTCTGGTCTGTGTTCTGTCCTCAAGGCAGTAGATATTGACTGCTTCCCTGATGCATCCACAGTTGTGTGGTTTCCTGACTAAAACAATATGCTGGTTCTTTGAAATGCACTTCTAGGGCACATCTGTAACACTCAAAAATACAAGATTTTTCATTATAATTATTACTTATAGAAGTATAAAAGTGAATTACGTGGAGAAACATGAATGAAAGAATACTGCAATTTCTCAGTTTAGTACGAGCCAGAAATTCCAGCAGAGATAACCGTTAGCCGTAGGTTGTCTGCTTAAATATATTTGACAGTGAAGGAGTAGAAACAGTGTTGAAGGGGCAGGCGAGCATTTCTCTGTCCAAAAGGTGGAGTTAAGATAGCAAAACATAACCTTCTTGAGTTATACTCTGTATACACGCATCAAAAATATTCCAGAGATTGTTCTTTAAAATTTACAGAATTTGCTAGTTGTGAAGGCGTGTTATTCTCAGCTACCACAAATTTTCATTCAGCCTGAAGTAATAAAATAGAATCAAAATTCATGTCAGCAAAGTTGTTCTCACTGTACTTCTTTCCTCAAGGTAGAGTTGTTCTCACTTTACTTCTTTCCTCAAGGTTACCCAACTCAAAAGACTAAAATGATGAAATATGTGTTGACCAGAAGGGAGGAGCCTATTTCAGTTACTTCATTGACTTTTTTTAGCTTGTGGTAGTGATTGATTTGAATATTTCTTTTTTTTTTTTCATTTATTTTAGACTGAAGAAGCCTCTGTCAATAAAACCAAAATACTCTTAATACTGATAGGGTACAATGAAATATTTTACTATGAAAAAGATTGATCTGTATTTGTCCTGTAATCTTGCTAATAGCCAACAACAGTTAGTTGTTCCCATATGCCAAGTTGGCAGACTTGTTTGCATTACATCAAAAGTCTTTATGCAGAAATTTTTAGACTTTCTGAACAACGTTAGCTTTTCAGACTGTTATCTTTCCTTTCTGTCCCAAAAAATGAAAGGGGAGAGAGAAGTACAGAAGATGAAGAGAAAATAGCGTGAGACTTTCTACGCAGAAGACTGGAGAAGGTTCGAGTTAACAATCCTTCTTTAGACTAGCGAAACTGTAGTATAGCTACTAAAAAAAAAAAAGCCCACCAAACCCCAAAACAAAATGCCAAATTCTTGCTTTTAATTTTTTTTTGAAGTGCACTACTGAAAGAAGTCTTCCCAGCAGCCATAAGGCGTGGCTGGAAATGCATCAGCTGATTAACTAATATTCAGATCAGTTACATTCCAGCAAGCCTTTCAGTTTCAGTTGCTTAGTCAGATGGTAGTCTATTTTTATCCAAGGTTTGTTGCCAAATGGGATAAAGGGGCTCATCTGACTGACAGGAAAGCTTAAATTTTTCCAGGCCTGTCAGTAAAGTATCCTTGTAATAAAGAAGAAACCTTGCAATATGCTGTTTCCCAGACACCAGGCTGACAGGAGATAAAGCTCTTAAAGAAATGGATCAGCTCTCTTCACTCAGAGGCTGTGCAGAAATGACAAACCATCTGCTCTCCTGATTGTCCTTAAAGGATAAATGAAAACTAAAGTGAAGTTTGGCCAGGTTTTCTCCTTTAGTCTTCCTAATGAGGTCTTTTGCTAATAGTTCAGCATGCAGTCTTTAAGGCAACAGTTATTAGTGATGCCACATGGCAACTTGCTAAATTCTGACATGGTGCTTAATGAGACACAAGGTGAAGTGCCTAGGTAGGTAAACAATATAAACACAGAGAATTTTATAGATGTAAAATTGAAGTAATATGTGTCTAATAGCTGACTGATTGCTTCAGAAAACTTTTTGTCCTCCACAATCAGGATTTGAGGTGTTTCTCTGCTTTGGTGTTTTTGTTTAGCGTTGTCCAGAATTGTCAGAGTTTGCTGGGGTTTAGTTTTTCTCTTTTATTGAAATTAATTTGTACAATTTTTGTGTGAACTTTCCTCATGGGCTTAATTGCCCTCTTCGGCACCCAGATGAAGTACTAATATTGTCCCTGTCTAATCAGTGGAGAAACAGGATTAATAAATTGGGAAACAGGCGTACAGATCAAAATTGTTTGCCCTAACATGAATCTGAGCAAACTGGGAACTCCTGTAGTCAAGAGAAACCAGGTGCTTCAGAGTTCCAGATATTTGGTAACTTGCAGACTTGCCTAAGATGGTAATATATTGTCTGTGATAGCACTAGGACTGTGGCCCAGAGCAGAGAAAGTTTAACATGATTCTGAAAACTAAACATATAAGGTAAGGGATAATTTCACAATGAGAATGGTTGTTGTGTGTCTGTATTTATATATAACTGGGAATGAGGTATAGGTCTCTCTGTTATTACAAAGAAGTTAAATTTCTTTTTCTTGCCTTCTCAGTGGTTTTCTTAGGTTTTAGTAAGTTTGGATTGGTGATTTATTTATTTTTTTAAGTCAGTAGCACTAATTGTATAGGTCTGTTGAGTAGATTTCCTACTCAGGAAACATACCTCTTTGTGGAGTAATCACAATTAAAAATGGTACAGGAGCTGAAGAAGGATGGGGAAATCTCTACAGACAGTTATGGGCAAGAATTTTCTATTTGGGGTAATGCAGACAGTGGGACAGCAAAGGGTGGTGGCACAAAATGGGATCGGATGGAAATACAGTGAAGTAGTAAAATGGAAGAGCAGGTAAGTACATTCCTGGAGACAGAGGATGATTTTTTCTGCCTTGTAAACCCAGTTTCATTTAAGTGTTTCTTTACCCTGAGGCTTGTCTGTATCATGGTAATCATGTACAGCATTTAAGGCAGCATTGCCAAAAGCAGATGAGGACATATGGTGAAGGCTGAAGCAGTATGTTAGTTTCGTGTGGTCAGCTGCATCAAGGGTGCAAACAAGGACAAGGATGAAGTACACGTGCCAAAAGGTATTCCTGTCAGATGCTTTCAAGTGTGGCTGTTACATTTTTCTCTTGGAAGTTAAATTCCTGTTTTAGAAAGCTGGGGGGTGTGAGAGTTTGAGGACTCCAAGAGAGAGTGTGTCCAGGATCTGAGCAACGCCTCCAGAACGACCATGAGATTAAACACAGGAATACTGCTGCTTCTTTGTTGTCCATTTTTTTTAAGTTCACCATCAGGTCAAATGCCTCTGTATGCAAGATGAAGATGACTGCAGTTTCAAACAACTTCTCTTATTACATGTGAATAGCAAACCAGCCCCCTTTTTGTCCTTTTCAGTTAGCTCATGCAGTTGACCGTATCCACATTTTTGGGTCATTAAAGAATGAAAAGTCTTGTCAATTATTTGTCTTCAATAGCTAAGAAAGACGACATCCAGCCTCAAACTGTCTGTGAACATGTGTGTGTGAAAGTATTTTTCTCCCTTGCACTTTCCCTCCTCTCTACAGAAAAGGGGAATGCTGAATTTGGGAGTCTGTTTGCTTCAGATATTCTGATAGTTTGAGGTGTTGGTAGGAATCCCACTTAGAAGTCTGAAAGGGAGTGTCGCAAATTACTGACTAATCAAATGGGCAAATAGTAACGTTCATACAGAAAATTGGCTGTGCAATCTGCCAATCAAGTATGAAGCACCTATTCTAGCTTACTATGACTATGAAACAGCAACTTAAACATGTAGGATACTGCCAAAAAGAGAAATTCCACCATCTCTTGTCCTCAGAAAGAATTCCTTGCCCCCTTTCTGGCATTGGCACTCACGAAGCCTGATGGGCAGCTAATTGATATGATACAGCTAAAATGCTTATTAAGGCTCTGCAGCTGCACCTCTGTTACTCAGAATTTCTGGAGAGGACGAATATTGAATGCCTGAGTGATCTGTTCTGATTGTAGCCTCTGCCCTAGATTTACTGGGGGCTCTTTTGTTGCGTGGGCAGTTCCACAGGCTGAGAGTCTTCATCTGAAAGTGAAGGTTTAACAGCCTAGCATCTTGACCTCCCTTATTACAAAATTAGAGGCATTTTTCCTTGTATATTACTATAAAGGTAAGTCAAGTGATCAGCACTGACGTCTGAAATCTGAGTTTAAGCTTACCCAGAATGTTACTGCCTCCATCCTATATGAACCACAATGCTTCTAAATGTTTACTCTAGGGGTCTTCTCAATGTGCAGATAAACCGATGATGAGTGCTTGGTGGATTGTGGGAATGTTTCTCTGCCTTTTGGGAATCATGGTCTCAGAGAAACTGGAAAATATGGCAAGGCACTGGTAGTTTAGACTGTGCCCTTTTTGTGAAATGGGCAGCTTACCAAACCTCTTGGAAGCTTTGCTCTGATTTTACAGAGTCTACAGTAAGCCAACTTGTCTGTCTTGCCAATGCCACTGCACTATGGTTTACGTTGGTCCTGTGGGAATGACAGAGTCCTTAGTACAACCCATAGCTCCTGGATTGCCTTTTGTTAGTGCACCACAAGCAGGCTTTGCCCCTTTATTTCTTTTTTTCAGGAGTCTATCTAGTTTCATCCAGCTTGTAATTGCATTTAAATATGTGTCAAATGGCTGACATCCTTTTTGTTTGTTTGTTCTCTGGAGAGAGCATGCTAGAGTAGTGCACCAGCTGACAAAGAGAAGCCATTCATTTTGACAAGACAGGAGACTCGTCAGGTCCAGCAAGGAAGGTGTCTGACAACGAGGCTGAAATTAAGCAGTCATGCATTGTGTGTGTGCCGCAAATACGTAGAAGAATCTGAAGGACAAAGGATGTGGATTAAAATCTTAAATGGATAAGTGCCAAGCAAATCCTAAAATGGGTTAAGCCTTTCTGGCAGACAATTGCTGACATGATAGCATCTGGACCCATGGACTTCCTGGTCTTTTTAAAATTCTTGAGTAACTATTTATGCATTGCACTTAGTTTTGAGGAGAGCACCCCTTGGAACCTTGCATATTAATTCACTTGGAGCTTGCCCTGTGGTTCAGCAGCTATGTAATCAATAGCATACTAGAACTGGAAATAAAAGGAGAAGTTGTTACAGAGACCTAGGTGCATGCTGTGTTTAAACTACAGTCTGGAGCTTGGTCATTTTGGAGTAATGCAAACTGTTTCCTATTGTACAGGCACCACTTTTGGCCTCCAGTGTTTAGTGACTTAGTGACTGATATTTTTATTTAGTATGTGTGTATTTGTCAAAGTAAGAACAAAAGCTCAAAAATACCTAGAAATGTCCAGCAGATGCATGAAAACTTTCCCTGGGGAGCCCTGCCTGACAATGCATCCAGACATGGGAGGTCAGACCAAGGAGTTATGTGACTGGTGTGTGAAGAGACAAAATGCTGATAAAACCATCAAAACATGAATAATAGAAAGTCTCTGGTCTGCATTTCCAAACCTTTGATCTGTAGTGTACAACACTTACCAGATTTTTATATTAAGCAGCAACAAAACAACAGGTGCAGATTTGTCAGGGAAAGATTTCTCTGTGAATTTTGCTCCTGCTCATTACATGATGTGAAAGTAGCTGCATTCAGCCCTAGCCAAATAAACACTACTTGCTCCAGGATAAAAATAGAGCTTTAAAGAAGGCAGTATCTTCTGACTATTCCAGTCTCCAGTTATTCAGAGAAGCTCCCATATGCCACTAACAAAGATAAGATGTATTACACGAAAAGTGATTTCCACATAGACTGAGAGGAGAAAACTCCAAGGATGTTTATGTACCTAACTAATAGTTACTGCTTGCATGTTTCATACAATCATCATCTCATTTCTAACTCATAGGGAGGAACTGGAACAGAGGAGAACAGAGGAGAGGATATTTAGTAAGCAAAGCAGGGAACTCCAGTTTGGATGGTAGTCTTGAATAAAGAGCAATAGTATTCAAATGAACTCACTGAGGTGTGGATGCTGATTACTTCAGGCTTCCTTGTTAAAGCTGTGATACAGGGGCTGCTAAATGTGAAATATTTTACAGTACTGATGTCATAGCAGTGTTGGTCTAAGAATACAAGCAAGATAAACTTGTAGGTAAGGAGAACATCGTTTCACCTGCTGCTTTGGGCATGGGGAGGAGAAGCAGCAAATGAGATTTTAGTTTGAAAGCCATAAATTCTTCTGTACCCTGAAAAAAACCTGTTGCTGGAAACATGGTAGATCATAGTTTAATTTCTGATTGTGAGTATTTGGCCTTCAGCTGTCCTCACATAAATAGACTAGTTGTACCGAGGGAAGAGAAGAGTATTCTGGCCCTCTTTGATCTCTCTGCTGAGAAAACCAACAAGATTTCCAGTTATGGTGGCGGATTTTGTATCTGTGTGTGACATACAAACACCTGTTTATTTTCCATAAAGAAATAAGTCACCAGATGGTAAAGATTTTTATCCATGCTGCTCTAGCTGGATTTGTACCAGTAAGTTGGAGACAAAAAGTACCATATGGTACTGTTAATCCCCAAAGCATTTGTTATTCCTAAAATAATTTTCAACACCTTTTAGTGTTGACATCTCTTTCATTAATGTCATGCTTATTTATGTGGACAATGTTCAGATGAGGTGTAACTTAGCATATTTGGGTTTCTGTTCTTTTTATATGAGTATTTTTGAGATTCGGTGCCAACTAGAAAATTAATTGTGTTTGGACAGTAAGCTAGGGGCTTATGTGAAATGCGTTAGTAGTCTCATTGTAGTCTCCAGTGAATGTGAACTGTCACTGGCAGCCTCAGCAGAGAGACAAACTGCAAATAAGCGTGCTAACTTGAGAAGTGACATGCATTCTGGTGGATAATATCTAATTTTTTTTTTTTTTTTAAAAAATATGTTTTATTGTGAACCATGGCCAATTCTTGTTGTCACTGCTGGCAAGAATCTATGAGACTGCGATGAAATTGTTCTCAGGGAGCAGGACTTATTTAACATACAGGAATTATATTGAAGAGTGGACCTTGGTGACTGCATGAGTGGGTGGCAGTTTTGGAGGGAGATGCTAAGGAAAAGATCAATGTTCAGTGAGTTCACCGAGAACACAAGATTTTGAAACTGGCCCATCAACAATTCTGGAGCCGTAGGACACAATGAATGGATATTCTTCAAGCTGATAAGTATGCAGAGGGGGTTATTCAGCCAGCTTTCCTCAGAAGGCAACCTGATTGCAACACACTGCCTCTAGAACAGGATTGAAGCATGTTTAATTTCATCGTAATGAGGAAATATGTTTAACACAAATGCATCACCACTGTTTCCGTGCAGATGTTGTACTGATAGGTGCAAACCTCTAGTGCTTGAATTAAAGTTGTTTGGCTGAACAGCTCTGTCTTCTGAGGAATGTTTTATATTATAAAAGCATGTCAATAAATACCACATATGTATAAAGGAACAGAACTAGAAGCTTTTAAACTTCAGAAATATGTCATTATCAGAGTTTACAAGTTGCTTATTAAAAGTGATAAGCTTAAGCATTCCAGCATGATTTAAAGAAATAATTTCAAAGCCAGAAAAATAGCAATGCTTAAGCCTACACTTTGAATAGGATTGCATTTGTTCAGCATTCATTTAACAAGAAAAACCTGTACCGATAGTTAATGTCTTTTGTGGAGTGGTCAGTCATGGAACCAGTTTCTAAAGTGAGCTATGAGGAGACCTGTCATCAGACCCTGAAAACTCAAGTGCCCTTCCCTTCAGCCCTTCCTCCCCTAGTTTGAAGGTATTCTTTGCTTTGTCTCTAGTACGTTTCATAGTTCATTTCAAAGGTTAGTGTTCTAACTTTGGTTTCATGGTGCTCTGGGTTGGGGGGAAACAGAGCTGATGTTTCAGTGCACATACCAAATAGACGCTAAGTTGCAATTACGATTTCCTAGAATATCTCATGTCCTACAGTGGAAATGTCCCTCCACGCTTCCTTCAAAACTCAAAGAATTCTGCTCCTTTCACTCCTGCTGTGAAAATACATCTCTCCTTTGTCCTGCCTTTAGTAAGAGCCTTTAAAGCCAGAAGTGGGCAGGACTGCTTGCTTTCTGTTGCTTTTGTTTCTCAAAGCGGCAGGGCTTTGAGGCAAGCACAGTGTAGATCAGTGGAACTCCTGAAATTACCAAATACCTCCAGCTGTGTGAGCTGATGGTCTTAGAAAAATCCCATCAAAGTGTAATTACTTATATTTTGCTGTACCAGCTCTGGTTTTCAGAATTAATTTTATGTTGGTTTTTGCATGGTCTGGCATTTAAAACTGTATAAATACTTTTGGTCTTCAAATTCTGTCCCTGCATGCATCCTCCATTTGCTGACTGATCTTTGCTAGATTTCTTAGAATCATGGAACAGTTTGGGCTGGAAGGGACCATAAAGATCATCCAGTTCCAACCTCTCTGCCATGGGCAGGGACACATCCCACTAGATCAGGCTGATCAAAGCCCCATCCAACCTGGACTGAACACCTCCAGGGAGGGGGCATTCACAGCTTCCTTGTGCAACCTGTGCCAGTGCCTCACCACCCGCAGCATGAAGAATTTCTTCCTAATGTTTGATGTAAGTCTTTCCTGTTCCAATTTCAAGACATTTCCCCTTATCCTGTCACTCCATGCCCTTGTAAAAAGACCATCCCCAGCTTTCCTGTAGCGCCTTCAGGTACCGTAAGGTCTCCTGAGTGCCTTCTCTTCTCCAGGCTGAACAATCCCTACTCTCTCAACCTGTCCTCATAGCAGAGGTGCTCTAGCCCTCTGACCATCTTTGTAACCCTCTTGGACCTGTTCTGACAGTTCCATATCCTTCTGATGTCAAGGATTCCAGAACTGGACACAATATTCCAGGTGAGGTCTCACAAGAGAGGAATAGAGGGGCAGAATCACCTCCCTCAACCTGCTGGCCACGCTTCTTTTGATGCAGCCCAGGATACAATTGGTTTCCTGGGCTGTGAGCACACACTGCCAGCTCCTGTTAAGCTTCTCATCAACCAGCCCCCACAAGTCCTTCTTCTCAGGGCTGCTCTCAATCACATTGTCCCCCGTTCTGTGTTGGAAACCACAGATTTCCCTGGCCCAGCTGTAGGACCTTGCACTTGGCCTTGTTTCCCAGTGAAGAGCAGGGAGTGTGCACAATCATTTCAACATTGTACATCAAGAGGATTAGTTAACTAAAGCTGATTTTAAAAAGTTCCTAAGAGATTCACGCAGAGGTAGGAGAATGCACATCTTTAGTTTTCTCTATTACAGGACTGCATAGCTCTCCTATTTTTTCTAAGTTTTCTTGTGGTTGTTTTTTTTCCCCTTGATCTGCCAGCTTGAATTTTTCATGTTGTAAAATCATCTGCTTTTTGCACATAAATAATTAAAAAATGCAAACTTTTGTTATATGTTTATGGAACATACTGATAAGCACAGCTACTCGGGTTTTTATATCATGACGTGGGACACCGCAATACGCCATCTGAAGAAGGATGGTTGAAGGTTTGCAAGTTTGTTCACAGACACTTGAGGATGCTTGATAGAAGACAGTTCTCGAATAGGTACTGAGTAGTGAAGCTGCAGAACCTCAGCTAGACTTGATCACACACATCCTTCACTGGTATTTCAGCAGTAAATTTTTTCAATTAACCATCTTGCTAAATACGTGTGCTTCTTCCTTGCTTATGTCTGAACGTGGCAGCAGCAGGTTGCAAAGGGCCAGAGGGGGCAAAACAGAGTTCTGCTGTCCCCTCAGCCATGCCAGGACCACCTTGTTGACTTGAATGTATATCAAACTATAACGATTATGGGATATTTCTCCTATTCCTTATATAGGAAAAAACCTCTAACAATATGAACCTGTTAATCTCCTTTGCTGCTACTAACATTACTTTCTTCTTTTGTTCCAGGCTAAATGATCTCTTTTGGAGACTGATTTGTGCCGCCTGCAAACCATGAGCTAGTTCTCTGCTTCAAATGCCTTACCATTTCCTTTTTTCTCAGCAGGTAAGTGTGAAGTACTTATGTGCTTTTCCCTTTGAACAATGTAAGTGAAGTTGTGTTGTGTTGAGAGATGGCCCCAAAACATTTGCCATCAGTCTTACTCTTAAGTATCTACCCACTGATTCTGCTTTCTCTTAGCTTGCTGTATTCAGTGCTGCAGTACATGATTTGTTCCGTTGGGAGCTATATGCATAATGCAAGCGATCTGACTTTCTTGAAAGCTGAGTCTCTGCACGTATGAGGCTCCCAGTTGCATTCACTGCATGCCTTGGGAGGGTATTTCAGTGGGAGATTGGTTGGTTGGTTTGATGTGTTTAAAGCAGGCGTGTGTGAGCTGACATTATAAATGCTGGTGCGGTGGGGAGAAGCACAAAATGAGAACTCCTTATCACAGAACTCTGTAGAACCACACTGCCTTCCCACCATGGCTATGGATTTCTATCCCAAGGGGAGCAGTTAGAAAGCAAGCCCTGAAAACATAAGCGTGATTGATTTTTTGTTGTTGTTGTTGTTTTGGTTTGGGTTATTTTAAACAAAACTTGATAAAGAAATACAAAAAACAGCTGTGAAGGGGTGTCTGGTTTACTGGACAACTGTATAAATTATTTTCGTGGATCAAAACCCTTTGATTTTTCCATATGAAAACAGGGACAGGAAGAACAGCCACTCCCTTTCTGAGCAGATGGCTGGAAAAGTTACCTGTAGGTCATACTAGGAGATTTGAGCTCTGCACTGCTGCTAGAAGTGCTTTGCATCGTCCTCACTTTCTAGGATGAGAGATCATCAAATGGCTATGTAATCCTCTTTAGGTGGAGCTAAGTGAATTTCCTTGTATCTGTCTCCTGTGAGTAGATGGAGGTCTTTCACTCTTGAGATTCTGGCATGCTTACCGCCAAGAGTCTGCCTCTTCTCTTGTCCTCTTTTATCCAGCCACATGCCTGCATTACTGCATAAAGTTTTGATGTATGGCCATATCCATTATTGTTTCTGCTTTCATTTCTGTTCAAGCTACGTCAGCCTTTCCAGAAAGGCATATTTTCCCCATCTGGTAATCAGCTGTGGAGGTGCAATCACAACTCCAGTTAAAACTGACTCTGATTTGTGTTCAATATGAGACTTTTGAATAACATTTCAACCTCCAGTGATTCAAGACAGATACTATTGTTTGTTGTTTTGGTTGTATGAATGAGAGCTGGTGACTGGGGTGGGGAGGGTGTCCCTGTATAAAAGGTCAGACTTTCAGTGTAGTTTACTCCATACACCTTAGATGAGCTGATGGTTGAGTTGACTTTAAAAAAAAATAATAAATTGGTAAGCGCCCTGCAAAATTCTAGTATTGAGGGTGGTTTTTATCCTGAAACAGGTAAGAGATGAAACTTATGTTTGTGTTAAATTAGAAACACAGGAAAACTGAAAATGCAGGGGTTTAGGTTGTGTTCAGCTGGCTCCTCCTGAACAGCTGTAGCACCTCAAGCGAGCCATCATCTTAGACCTGCAACCTCCTGTCATCCTCCAAGCAGAGCTGCCTGCTGTGAGCATGTTTCCCACTGCTAAGTGCAGTCGGTGGCCCAGCAAGGAGGGTGAGCAGCAACACGGGCAAGAATCCAAGAGAAGAGGAACTCAACTAAAATTCCTGGGGGTCATTAATAATCTGGAGTAGGAGAGCCAACTAGTTGAATGTGGCAAACCCAAAACTTCACCATTTGGACTGACAAATGAAAAAATTCTCTTTCCTGGCCCAGAAATAGCTTTGGATTATTTATTTTTCAGTTGAGAAAGCAGAGCAAATGCATTAATCTTATATAGAACATAAAGCACTTGTTCCCAAATGGGATCAAGTAGTGGAAAGATAAGACAGAAATGCTGCTGGTGTTATAGTACATTTCAAGTAGACTAAGCACGAAGAAAATTGCTGCGTGCTTTATACTAATATTTAAATAGAAACAATGCCCCATTACATTTCATATGCTGTACAAAGTCAGTCTGTTTCTGTCCTACAGCGTTTATAGGTAGACAGATAAATTGGCTTTGGTGAATATTTTTGCTTTGTGTTTTAATAGGATTAGATGACTGTCCCTGTGCTGGAGCTCTAGCACCTTGCATGCCTGCTCTCCACAGACTGTATGCAATAGTACTCGGAGTCCTGTCATGGTCTTTTTGCAGCCTTTCACAAGAACCAGTTCCATCAAGTCTGTTGAGGAACATGAGTGGAAGTCTTGATTGTTAAAGGGTTTTTTCCATTTTAGTAATTAAGCTATAAGTTCTTAAAAGTCTAAATTTATCTATGCTTCCTTCTTTTGTAGGACATAGGAGAAAATTGTAGTTTCATCTGTCTCTGAGGACATAAGGAAGTCTGTTTTCTGGGACCCAATCGTTACCCAGCAGCACATAAAGCACACAGCAAGGACCTATAGCAGAATAGCTATTAAGATATGGAGTAACTGAGTAATTTTTTGCCAGGAAAGGCTCTGTTCTTCACTAAAAACTCCCAATAATGGGCAAGAACACATTTCCTGAGATGCTGGCAGTCTTGCAGCTCTGAATTTCCAACCATGGCAGAATTCTACCACTGAGGACTGGTGCCTTGAGGCATAAAATGGAACACCTTGAGAGATCCCTAAGATGGTACAGGCAGAACTTGGACCCAGTGGTTTTTACAAGACATGTCACTGTCGTCCAAAA
Organism: Phaenicophaeus curvirostris; assembly: GCF_032191515.1. Taxonomy (NCBI): domain Eukaryota; kingdom Metazoa; phylum Chordata; class Aves; order Cuculiformes; family Cuculidae; genus Phaenicophaeus; species Phaenicophaeus curvirostris. The sequence continues at coordinate 91,837,717 of NC_091392.1, forward strand.
TCAGTTCCTATATGTTTGAGATACTCTTTTAAAGAGGCAGCTGGTAGTGTCATGCAGGGCCTCATTTTCATCTGTGCTTCAAGCCTTAAGGGAGGCCACACAACCTGATAGACCTGTCAGTGTTCTGTAAACTTCTTTTTTTGACGGTGTTAAATTAAGCCACATCTTTCAAACCTGCACTTGTTACTTTTAGCAAGTGAAACACTGCATGTTAAATGGTAACAAGTACTGATAGGTTTGTATAAATAGTTGGTTTGTTTTCTTTGGGGTTTTTTCTTTGGAGTTTTCTGGGGGATTATGTTAGGATATTTAAAGTTCTTTGTGTCTGCTGTGGATTGGGAAAGTATCAAAGAAAGTAAGTACATTAAGTCCTTGGCATGCTGTAAGATGAAGAGATTTAAAAGGGGGGGGTGGTATTTGTTTTTATTTTTAAGACCTCTAGATCACCTAAGTAACAACATGTTTTGGCTCTTTGATTAGAGGTGGAACATCTTCAAAATGGACAAAGAGATTAACTGAAAGTGAACTATTTAGTTTGGTGCATTCCAGCATGAATTTTCAGAATATAACCTTGCAAGCAATAACAAGTTACATTTGGCACTTTTGTTAGCAAAGAAGTTTAACAGCTTAGTCTACTCTGTTTAAAAAAAAACCAAACAAAACAACAACAAACTTTCTAATCCTACATTCACAATTAGTAATGGATGGGATACCTTCTTTCTTCATATCAAAATCAGTCTCTACTTTAATTGGAAATAATGTTTTATTGTAGTGAAAATAAGATACCATTATGTCCATATGTATACACACACAGAGACAAAGAAAAGATTCACTGTATATGCACTGAAATACTTCATACTCGGTGTAACCAAGACCCTCTTCAGCTTGTGCGCAGCAAATACTAGAATACTTTTAAAACATGCCTAATCCTAGGCACCATCCACTGCTGTGCTTAGCAGGGGCAAGACTGAAGCTTCCTCCCAGTTCTGGTAGCCCTGGTGCTTGGAAACAAGTCGCAAGTTGATGCCTGCTCTGAGCCCGGTACTTCTCTACATTTTACAGTTACCATTAACACAAGGCCTTGGTGTAACAGGACAGTTCAGCTGTGCTGCTGGAGGGGCAGGAGGGACTGGGCTGTGCCTCAGGATCTCTGGATCAGCTGCTCTGGGAGCCTTTGGGTCACCCAGCACAATGGAGCACGATCTCATAACATCTGGTCACAACAATATTCATTAGCACCATTTTACTTCCTGCTCTCTTGCATTATTTGGGCTTACGGTGGTTTATGTAAGCATTTCTTTGACAGATGTGTGGCTCTGATACCCATTCCCTGCCACTCAAGGCAAGTAGACACTATGCCAGTGATCCAGTGAGGTTTTCCAGAACGTGTGAAGAGTTGCATTGAAATCTTCCCTTGTTTAAGTAAGCCACTTACAGACAAGTACTTAATTCTCACTGTCACTTAACTCTAAAAAGTATCAGGTGGCTGTTGGCACATGTGGGCCAAGAACTACAGACTTTGTAGGAATAACAAATAACTTGGCCTTGTTTGCTAGCAGAAGCTAATGTGAGACTATTAGGTGCCCTAACCCTGACAGCTGTGTTTATGCTTTAAACAAAAGACACTGGGTGACTGAACAGACCCCCAAGACACCTTAACATGTAGTCACAACTCTTTTTGAAACTTCTACATAAAACTGTTTCTGTACCTCAGGAAGACCCCATCTCAATTCAGCTATTTTAAAATGCTTCAAACTGACTGTGTCTGTTTAAGGAATTCTACATTGACTTCCACTAAGCCAAGAATAATCTCATATTTTTCCTTCCCTATCAGAAACTGCTGCCATCCCAAATATGCATGCACTTAAATACCAGAGACTAATTTTGAAATGGAGCTTGTGGCAAGCTATTGCCCAGTTCAGTAAAGAAAATTCAAATATTTGTTGGCTGAATTCAATATTAAGTAAACACTAAATATGTTTTTAAAAAGGGTGGGCATAAATGCCGCTGTAGTATTTAATCATTAAGCTATTTGTATTTCTATTTCAACAATGAAATCGCTTATGAAAATAAGCTGGTAGGAAAACACAAAACAAATAAATAATACATATTAACTTACAAAATATCAAACAAATTGTCTACATACAAAAAAAGTCAATGTTAGTCACTTAACCTATGTGGAATATTTGTATAATTGAAGCCCTTCAGTATCCCAGCTTGTGTGTCTGTCAGGAACAGCTGGAGAACCAACTATCCTGGCTTTAAAAACACTCTACTGTACTGCAGAAGTACTACCCTGCCTTGCTGAGGCACCCATGAGGTCACTACTGACAGGCAGTGGTGATGCTTACTGCAGGGTAGAGCTTTTAGGAGGCCTGCAGGCTCAGTACTATGTTCTGTTTTGCTGATGACAGATGGCAAAATGTATGTCGGGCATCTGTACACAAAAATCATTTCTCAGGTGAGTTTGTGTTTATCAAAGGAATGCTTTAAAACAATGCTGATGTAATTCTAGCACAACAGTTCTCTCTTACAAATAATGTGTGCAAATCATTTCTTTCCACTAGTGCTTTTTACCTGTGAAATCCCAAGAGTAACCTCCAGTGAGGGGATAAATGCCAGACAGGGATTTTAAATGTGCATTTTATTTCGGTTGCGCATATGTCTTCTCTTACCTGAGGAATTTTTTGCCTTAGTATACAAACTTTCACTGTCCATTTCAGAGTTAAAGAAAAATGAACTTCCATAACCTCTGCCACTTCTGATCACCTCCTAAAAACGTCACTTAATGCAGAAAAGCCAGAAGTAATTGAGATAAACAGACATCTGTACATTTTAGCCATTCATTTAGAAAACATCTGTATCCATCCATGCAATGTTAAGACTATAAGTAACTTTGCAGTTACATCTGAGCCCATTGCTATGGCAACAAGGTAGTCTTTATCTCTCACATGCGTTCTACTGATTTCTTTTTTCTTAAAGCAGCTTCCTGAAATGAAAAACAGAGAAGCAATGATTAAGTTAGTCTCTTTCAAACATTGGATTTAAGTCTTATATGAGGCAGCCCTTACTACTTTCCATCTGTGGAAAATTGAGATACTGAACCTTTTCAAGATGAAAAAATGAACTGAAATGGAAAAATGTGAACTGCTGTTATTTTCAATTAAAAAAAACAACACAAAGCATAGTTGATTCTTGAGCTCAGTGACGTCAAGATCAGAAGCAGCTTGGGTTGCAGTGATTACACACTGGTGGAGTAAAAGGTCCTGAGGGATATGGGACAGGCGAGAAGTATAGTCAGGACATTAAATTTTAGGAAAGCAGACTTCCAGCTCTTCAAGGAGCTAGTCAGTAGGACCCCCTGGGATATAGTCCTCGGGAACAAGGGAGCAGAACAGAACTGGCAGATATTTAAGGATGCTTTCCATAAAGTGCAAGAGCGCTCAGTCCCCAGCTATAGGAAATCAGGCAGGAAAGGGAAGAGACCGGCTGGTCAAACTGAAGACCAAGAGGGAACTGCACAGGCAGTGCAAGCAGGGACAGGGAACCTGGGAAGTGTATAGGGACACTGTCCCATTGTGTAGGGATGGGGTCAGGAAGGCCAAGGCACAGCTGGAGCTGAACTGGGCAAGCAAAGCAGAGAATAACAAAAAGGGTTTCTGTGGGTATGTCAACCAGAAAAGGAGGTTAAAGAAAGCATACACCTTGGGTGAACACAAATGGTGACCTCATATCAACAGATGAGGAGAAGGCTGAGGTACTTAACTTTTTTGCCTCAGTCTTCACTGAAAACCACTCTCCTCACCCCTCCTGGACAACAAAATGGGGACCAGGTAGGTAAAGCCCCTCCCACTGCAGAGGAGAATCAGGTTCGTGACCACCTGAGGAACCTGAACATTTATTAGTCTATGGGACCTGATATGATGCATCCTAGAGTCCTAAGGGAATTGGCTGACGTGGTTGCCAAGCCACTCTCCATGATATTTGAAAACTCATAGCAGTCAGGGGAAGTCCCTGGTGACTGGAAGAAGGGTAACGTGCCCATTTTTAAAAAGGGTAGAAAAGACGACCCTGGGAACTATCAACCTGTCAGCCTCACCTTGGTGTCTGGGAAGATCATGGAACAGATCCTCCTAGAAGCTATGCTAAAGCACATGGAAGACATGGAGGTGATTGATGGCAGCCAGTACGGCTTCACCAGGGGCAAATCCTGTATGACCAATTTAGTGGCTTTCTATGATGGGGTAACCACAGCAGTATACACAAGAAAAGCAATAGATGTGATCTATCTGGATCTAGCAGAAGGCTGGAGCACCTCTGCTATGAGGACAGGCTGAGAGAATAGGGATTATTCAGCCTGGAGAAGAGACGGCTCTGGGGAGACCTCATAGCAGCCTCCCAGTACCTGAAGGGGGACTACAAGAAAGCTGAGGAGGGACATTTTACGAGGGCATGTGGTGGCAAGATGAGGGGGTACGTCTTTAAATTGGAACAGGAGAGATTGACATCAAACATTAGGAAGAAATTCTTCACACTGAGGGTGGTGAGTCAGTGGCACAGGTTGCCCAGGTTGTGGGTTGCCTTCCCTGAGAATGTTCAAGGCCAGGTTGGATGGGGCCTTGAGCAGCCTGGTGTGGTGGGAGCTGTCCCTGCCCATGGGAGAGGGGTTGGAACTGGATAATCTTTAAAGTCACTTCCAATCCAAACCATTCCATGACCTCAGAACACAAGATTTTTGCTACGTAGCTATTTTAATCAAATCCCAGGAATTGCACTACAGTATTTTTCACACTAACACGGCTAGCTGTAATTTGCTGCTTGCTACAGTGAGAGTAAAGGGAGTGTGTATGCTAACAATTAATTCCTCAGACAATTAATGTCCATCAAAGCATACAGCTCAGCTTGCTTAAGTGGGAAGTGTCCCTTCCAATCCAAACCATTCTGTTATTCTATGATTCTATTATGGTCAGTGCCCACCATACCAGACTGGATTGTACTGGTGATCTGTTGTTTTTTTGTTTAGTTGCCAGGTCTTAAGAAGTCAACATAGACTATGATACTTTTTAAACTTCTATTTTAGATAGAACACCAGGCAAGAATAACTATGCTAGAAGAGTTAAGAAGGTTCTGTCTCTGCTTTTAAGGACATGAATTGATGTGAGTGCTTCTCTGACACCCATTAACTTTGGGATTCCTCGTCTCTGCTTTTAACATACCTTCTGGGGCTATCTATTCTTGACATTGATTATTTTAAGTACTTCTAAAGGGTTGAGCCTCTTCAGCAATAATATCGAAATATTAACCTCTAGTGTCCCAGCATTTCTAGACCCTTCATATGAAAAGTACAGTAACGTAGTAAAAGCCACGTAAGAAAATATCAAAGGAGTTAGTTATCCAGACAAAATATTTCACTTACATTTGATGCTGCCTGACAAATTCTGCAAACTGACGGTCTTTTGCGTAGAGCTCTATAATTCGAATCCTGTCCTGAATTTCCTAGAATACAAGAAACGCAATTGTAAGTACATAACAGATCAGAATAATGTTGAAATAACTGATTTCTGGTTTTTTGAAAATAAAATTCTTATGCTATGCTATTCCAGAGAGTAGAGCTTGATATTGGGCACTTCAATGCTAAAACTCTATACATTTTTTGTTTTTAAGTGAAGAACTTGACCAAACTCCAGCAATACTTTACTCTTAAATCAAAACCAGGGTTTAGATAAAATGTGGCATTTCAACAGGCTTTAACAAAAGCATTCCTTTCTCATAGCTACTTCACCTACAAGCCCAGTTACAGGCTGGATTCACATCTCTCACAGTTTTTAAGGATTTGTCATTCGTTCCTGGATGTATCTCTCTTCTCTTTAGCCTTCTAGAGATAACCCTGGATACTGGGTATATAGGAAGGAACAAGAAGAAGGATGTGATCTAACTTGCAGGTTATAGGAAGACCTAAAATTTATTAAAACGCAACTATAAAAAGGCCTGGATGTGCCAGGTTTTCACTGTATAACTACTCTTCCATAAAGTAGTTGGCATTAAAAGCTAAAGGCCATGTCAAGTGATATAGCAGCAAACTTCCCTAACTCCCATGAAGTTACTTAAGCAGTCAGCTCCCTTATCATGTGAAATTCATTATAGGTCAGAACACAGCCATCACTTTATTTATACTTAATAGCAAGCAGGGAAAGAAATCCTTTCTCTCGTCTTAAGTAGTTACAGGAGCCATAGTTGCAACTTCTTTATCTATACCATAGACACTGGGGAAACCCTGAGCCTGCTTCTCACATTACAAGTGTGGAGTAAGCTTATTGTTTATATAATCTTTTCCATGTCACCATGAAAACAAGGTCGCTTACCTCCTTAGTAAGCTCGCTGTTTTCATAAATGTGCCTGATCTCCTCACTGCTGTATTCTGTGGATGTCTCTGCACTGGTAGAACTGTAGGACGTTAGCTGAGGGTATCTCCGGTAATAATGGCTGTAGCCAGTCGTATCACTTTCATACATGGGATTGTATTTCACTGCATTCTCAATGGAAGAGAGGCTGTCACCCTGCCTGAGGGAGCAATAAACAAATTGTGAGCTTCTCTGCAGCCTGGAAAGTCAGCAGATGGATTAAGGAAACCAGGCATTTGGAGGCATCTGTACATCCTATTGCTTGTCACCTATGTGATGTAAGACTTAAGACAGAATTATCCTAATTTTACCAGAAGTGTGTTAAAATATTAGATGATGTCACTTACCCCTGTGATTCCTCAGTGTCACTCTTCGTGTACTGGTCTCGAAGGGTCCTGGCCAAGAAGAAGATGACAGCAGATGCCACCAGAAGAAAGCCTGCCACAGAAGCAATCGCAATACCAACAACCAATGGCTCAGACACATATTCTTCACAGTGCTCCCCTCTGTACCACCAGTTCTCTCCCACACGACACCTGCAACAAAGAAACACAAGGAAATTAAAAACAAGCTACCAGCTTTGGCTAATGTAAATGTATTTAACTCTCTGTTGTGATGTGCCCTCAGTTAAGTAACCTAAATAAATACTGTTGCATGTTCTAGCACTAACTTTCTCCTAGTTGTAGTAGTAGTAGTAGTATCAACACCCTTTTTGGTCTACAAACATAGAATGGTTTGGGTTGGAAGGGACCTTTAAAGGCCACCTAGTTTCAACTCCCCTGCAGTGAGCAGAGACATCTTCAACTCGATCAGGTTACTCAGAACCCTATCCAACATGACCTTGAATATTTCTAGGAATGGGGCTTCTACTATCTCTCTAGGCAACCTCTTGCACTGTTTCACCACCCTCAGAATCAAACATTTTTTTCTTATATCTGACCTGAATCTAAAATCTTTTAGTCTAAAGAACTGACCTCTTGTCCTACATTAACAGGCCCTGGTACAATGTTTGTATTCTTATGGGACCCTTTTAAGTACTGAAGGGCCTCAGTGAAGTCTCCCTGGAGTCTTCTCTTCTTTAGGCTGAATAATCCTAATTACCAAATTGAGTGAAGACAGGTAAAATTAAAGAAGGATAACATTTTTGCAATTTAGAGTATCCTGTGATGTGTTAAAATGGAAGGCTTTTAAATTAAGTAAAAAGTTATGTTTTGATTGAACACTACGTGTAAAGTATATAACACTGCAAAGGCAGAAGGAAGTTGTCTTAATCATACTGTAACGTAAAACCAAATGAAGGTGTGTTAAATGAGCAGAACATTTGTATAATGTGAATTCCACAACGATTAGTTAAATAAATATATAAAATAAATTACTAGAAAGAAGTATTTGTCCAAGATTGTATCTTTGCAACAGTTGCCCAGTATTCTGCCTTGCTGTGGTTTTGAACAGAAGAACTTAAATGTTAATACTGACTTCAAATATACCAGCAAAAATAATATATTTGCATTATGTGTGTTTGGGAGTTCTTGCTTTAAGAACTGAAGAAATTGTAAGGTATTTTATGACTCAAAGCAATGAACCATATTAATAAGAAACATAAGTAAACTAAGTCTTCTAACATCAATATCTGAAATAGTTTCTGAAAGTAGTAAGTCATACTTTAAATTTCTCAAAAAGTTATTAGTAAATAGTGGCCAGAGCATGCTTGAGTTCAGATAATTCCCTGTTTCTAGTTAACATTATTATACAAATATGATAAAATTTATACTATATATGCGATTGTATCCATTTTTGTAGCTTTAAAAACATTTTTATTTCTCCTGTTAACTACTGGGACCTGAAGATTGACTTTAGAGATGTTCTCAAACAAGCTTTTTAAAAAAAAAAAAAATCACCTAGAGTAACGTAACAAGTAGTCATTTTGTTTTTCACAGTTAAGTCTCCTACCTTTTGTTGATAAGTGTATTTTGTTTTTAAAAATAGTAGACAGTTACATTGCTTGAAAAGGAAAAAATTAAGTGTAATGTCAGAGGGAACTTCAATTTGTTTATATCTTATACTAAGTCTTTTCCATTGTTGGTGAAATACAGAGATCCTGTGCTAAGGGGCATGGTTTAGTGTTTGATAGGAGTGGTTGGACTCTATGATCCTGTGGGTCCCTTCCAACCTGGTTATTCTACGACTCTATGATTCTATGATAACATATCTATCTATTTTTAAAGCAAAAATTTGAACCAGGGGGGTGGTGCCTTGATCTTTTCATGAACCACACATATTTTTTTTCCCAAATGGCCAACAATATAATTTTATTACTTTTTCTTATCCAAGAGCACTAATTTTAATATATTGATGCTGTATGAATATAATTTTCAGATACAAATTTTTGTGATGAAATTAATTCTCATATGCTTTATGACATTATCTAACACTTTGCTACTTGAGAAAACCTCTGGAGATAAATTCTATCCTCAAAGATCAATTAAGGTGATTTGAAAAACTGACCATATTCCATTTCCACTAGTTAATTTCCTAATGTTTCTATTCTACTAAAGAAATGTGTTAGTGTCTCATTTCTGTTATATACAAAGGAAAACAAATATTAATATTGGAACCTCCATTCAGCAGCATACCATGAATGATAATCATTAACAGCTCTCTTGTTGCACATTATCCTGTGGAATTTTGCACAAATCTTGTTGAATGCTACAACAAAAGAGAATATAAGGGGCTTTCATACTGGAAGTACATACTTCAAACTTCAGGTTGCCCCACCTGCAGATGGCCCCTTGCCCAGGGCTTATGTCACATTTCCCATCGTTCAGGCAGAAGTTTGGTTGCAGATCACAGATGCTATTGCATGGCAGCCCATCAATACTTAAGTAGCCAGGATTGCAGACACACTCGGCTTCCCCACTCCAGCGATTTACTAAGCATTCAGAGAACTCATTACAGGCCTGGAACTTGCATGGATCTGCTTGTTCACCTGAGAATGCACAAAGCAGAAAATGTTAATTATAGAGAGGAGAACCTTAACTGAGGCAAAGTGCTGGCTATCTGCTGCCATTTTCTCTAATGATCTCTTTGTTAAAATAATCTGCAAAAATCTGGCATGCGTCTTCCCTGAGTTACAAAAGATTCTAAGGTCAACAAGTTCCAGGAATTTTTCCTCTCTCTTCACAGTGCATGTCAGTGGTATAGCGAAGACCAACCAAGAAGCCAAACAAAAAAAGAGTATTAAGTGTTCTTTTTCTTACTAGAATGTACAGTACCTCAGATGTTCTCTCATTTGCTGGAACTATATTTTGTAAATGAGTAAAACACAGCTGATCTCCAGTATTTCTTGTTATAGAATATCAAAGCAGCATGCAAGGAAGGGCAAGGGGACTTCAGGCACTTACCACCTAAGGTGATATGATTTGCATTTGTCTGCAAGGAACACAAGGTTGGAGCATTTGAGATATCTCATTTGTATCAAGATTAAGAGGGCTGACATACGGTTAAATGATCAATATCAAAGGATTTGTTATGCTAATTAAACCATCTTTCTAAGGGAGCTACCCATGAAGGACAGCTACCATTTGCCAACATGTCAGCACTGTTATTTTTCCCTAACCTTAAAACAGGAAATATTTCTGAGTTGCTTCTATGGTAAATTGCTATCTAACTTGGACAGGGAAAAAAAACCTTCTCCCTGTATCAGTGGATTAAACTAAGAGGGCCTGTAAATTTTTAATGCAGCCAAAGCCTTACCAGGAGAGTGCAGCAGCAGCTGTTACCTGTGCAGATTGCCTACCTGGCAGCAATGAGGCAATTTTGTCCCCCTACAGACCCCATGTAGCTTGCTCAGTCTGGGTCCTGCTTTGATTTTCATCTCTTTAGTCACTAACAGATTTTTATTTATTTATTTATTTGTGAAAAAGCAGTGAGCAGTCTCAGAGCTGCTGGGAACCTTCATAAGTTCTTACAGCAGAAGTTGCTCTAAATCTCTTGGCTTTAAACTGCATTTCCCTGCCATCCTTACCTGATTCCACATCCAAGGAGTATTTATCAATGGCCAGGTTCATGGTGTGATACGCAGTGTTGCAGAAGTCTTCCAGGATCATGTAAACAGCGTTGGTGACGTTCCGAGGCACAGGTTTGGCAAATTTCATTCGACTGTTCACCACAATGCTGCCATTTCTAAAGTTCAAGATTTCTAGATTCTGGAAGCCTGTCAGATTTGACTGAAGGTAGGGCACCAGCTGCAGCACAGGAGACATGACAGAAAAGCTGAATCTTTGAATATCTGCTCTAGCCACTTGCACTGTTATTACCTCAGATATCAGGAGCCTGAATTATTTTATCCAAATCCCACAGCAAGGGTATTAAAACTTTACTGAATGGAGGCCCATGCTGGTGGCTTGCCAGGGCTCCGAGTACTTCAGACAGTTCTTAAGAGTACGCCAATCTGCAGACAATTCCCAGAAATCTATGATTCAGAAATACAATGCTCAGGACATACATGGTGCTCTCCCTCGATTTAAGCACCAGGCATCCGCACCATTTAACAGGGTATTTTCTTCAAGCATGTCCCCTTCTCCTTTCTCTCCTTTGTTCCCTGCATTTCCCACAACAAAATGTGAGATATTTTAGTCAAGTGAGGGAAATTTTCTGTTTAAATGTTGGCAGTTGTTCCTGTATAATTCCTCTGAGGCTTTGCTAGCCATCAGTCAGTTTAGGAACAGCTTAGTTCCCTAAGCTTGAACGTGTTGCAGAGGAGTTACCTCCTCACAGCCCTCTCCTCACTTCACTTCACACAGTTACCTCCTCACTTCTCTCTCTCTCCACACTAAATACAGAGCACTTGAGAAGTGAGTAAGGGGAGTGTTGTAGTGACTTCAGCTACACTTACTGACACCAGCAGAGCGTCTGACCCGTGGTCCTAAAAAGTTAAACTTTAGAGAGACTACTCACTGAACAAAACCCAAGAGATACCTCTCCTATTTCCAGACAGAATTTTCCCATAGAGGGAAACAAATAATACCTGTAAACACTAGTCTTGAGTTGCTCTCTGCAAAAGAGAGCTGACAAACTATTATTTCCCAATTATATTTTTTTTATCTGTCTGGTAATGGACATTCAGCAAGAAATGATTCTTACCAGTTCCAAGAATCGCTGCTCCAATGCTTTGTATTCAGGAGAGTTTTTATTAAACAGATCCTCTGAAAACATCATATTGGTAACCCGAAGACTGAAAAATACAACTAGAGCTCGTGATGGGACAGGAGAACTATTCTGATTTTCATGTGTGGCCCAGGCCACACTGGCCATCTCTGTGGACTGGACATGAGTTGTTAGCTCCATGTGACTTTCAGTCATGCTCCCTCCCTCATCAGTCAGCTCAGGAGAAAAGTGGACAGTGCTCACATGATCAAGGTCTTTTGAAACATCCAGAATTCTCGTTGTTTCATCTCCTACTATTGTTGAGGAAGCCACAGATGATGACACTGTAGATCCCACAGGAGGGAGAAGGGACGGAAGCTCAACAGTGTTTGTTGGTGCACTCACTGTCACATAAGAGTCTGTAACACTGCTGAAGCTCTTGGAAACCTGCACGTCATGGTCTGTACCAACCTGCACAGCAAAGCCCTCTGGAACAGTGGTCTGATCTATTACAGAAGGACCTACAGATGAAACTTGAGTGGCAAACGGCACTTCTGATGGCATCATCTGATCTAATAAGTTTTCTAGTGCTCTGTTAGTAGGCCAAACATCAGCTAGATTCTTCACTCCTGATCCAGTAGTGTCCTGGCTTGCTGACAATGAATCTAGGGTATGCTGCTCTTCAGTGGAATCATCAGGGTTCACTGTGGAAGCATCAGAGCTTACCATGGAAAGATCTGCAGTTAGAATAGTTTCTGAAGAGCTTGTGTCCAAGTGGCCTGTTGTAGCAGCTTCAGTTACATCTGACAGCCCCACTGTGATTAGTTCTCTCACCATTGTCCCATCTTCATTTTGGTGTTCAATTGCTTCAGAAATTATGTTCTGGCCTACACTGTACTCTTCAGGTTGCTCCATACTGATCACCCCTGTAGGTGTAAGGACACTTTCTTCCACAGACAGATCTGTACTGTATGGAGAGACAGGTGCCTCTCCAGTTGGCATGTCTACAAAGGAATGGTCCACTGGAGGCTCCAAATCCAAGGATGGTTTAACAAAAGAAGAATCATGCATGCCCAATGTTTCTGTCTGTGTAGATGGTTCCACAGATGATGGCTCTTCCGTCTGTGACACAGGTACCTGCTGAGCTGTAGTCTCTGGAAAGACAAATATTTCAGACTCATCAAGGAAATCTTTTATATTTGCCATACCTTCATTCTCATCTTTGGAAGGATCATCATCTAATTTACTCCCAGAGTTAAGGATATAGTCTAAGATCATGCCTTCAGGAATATCTTCGGTTCTGATTGACGAAGAGTCATTGTCATCTTCAAGCCAGCTATCAGGACCAGGATAAAAAACTGGTTCCAGTGTTGCTTCTTCCCAAGGCCAAATGCTTGGTTCCATTTCTTCTCCCGAACCATCAATAGCTGAACCAGATCCATCATCATATATAACTCTATCACCAAGATATATATCAGTTTCTTCTTCCATAGGGTGTACTTCTAAGGGAAAATTAGTTTCTTCCACAGACCCATGCAACACAGAGTCTGCATCGCTACTGTCTGCAGGACTTAGTTCTTCCTTCTCAGCAGACACTATTTCTTTACTATCAGTCTCTCTGACTGATGAAGAGGCCACTGTTGGTGTAGAAAGCAGAGGAACAGCATAATCATCTGTAGACAGAGGTTCTTCAGGCACAAGGTGAGGAGGAGGACTTGAAGGCAAAAAGTTTTCAGATAGTCCAGTATCTTCAGACACTAAAAATAAAAAGAAAATTTAGAGTTAGAAAAATTGATTCACTTAATTTGGTAAAGACCATTGGTAAAGATCATTGAGTCTGACTGTAAACCTAACACTGCCGAGTCCGTCACTAAACCATGTCCCTAAGTGCCACATCTACATGTCTTTTAAACATTTCCAGGGACGGTGACTCAGCCACTACCCTGGGCAGCCTGTTCCAGTGCTTGACAACCCTTTTGATAAAGATTTTTTTATTTAATACCCAGTCTAAACCTCCCTGGAAAAACTTGAGGCTGTTTCTTCTTATCCCATCATTTGCCACTTAAGAGAAGAGACTGATACCCACCTCAATACAACCTCTTTCAGGTACGTGTAAAGAGTGATAAGGTCTCCCCTAAGCCTCATCTTCTCCAAGCTGAACAGCCCCAGTTCCCTCAGTTTCTCCACATAAAACTTGTGCTCTAGACCCTTCATCAGCTTCATTGCTTTTCTCTGCACACTTTCCAGCAGCTCAATGTCTTTCTTGTAGTGGGGGGCCCAAAACTGAACACAGTATTCAAGGTGTGTCCTCATTAATGCCAAGTACAAGAGAACACTTTCCTGGTCCTGCTGGCTACACTATTTTGGTACAACTCAGGACGCTGTTGGCCTTCTTGGCCACCTGGGTACACTGCTGACTCATATTCAGCTGTCTATCAACCAACACCCCCAGGTTCTTCTCCACCATGTAGCTTTCCATCCTTTCATCCCAAGCCTGTAACATTGCATCAGGTTGTTGCGACCCAAGCACAGGGCCTAGCACTTACCCTTGTTGAACCCCACACAACTGGCTTCAGACCATCAGCCTATCCAGACCCCTCCAAGGAGCCTTTCCTTCCTCAAGCAGATCAACACTCCTATCTAACGATGTCATCTGCAAACTTACTGAGGGTGCACTTGATCCCCTTATCCAGATCATTAATAAAGATACTAAACATAACTGGGCCCAGCACTGAGCCCTCGGGTACACCAGTTGTGACCAGACATCAGATGGATTTAACTCCATTCACTACAGCTCTCTGGGACCAGCCAACCCAGTACACCATTCAAGCCACAAGCAGCCAGTCTGTCCAGGAGAATGCCATGGGATTTCATCATGGTGAAAAGTGTAAAGTTCCATTTGTATTATTGTCTATAGATGTCTGTTCAGGATGTTTCCTGTGATAAGGAAATCATCCAGATTGGATGAAGCTTTGAGCAACCTGATCTAGTGGAAGGTGTCCTTGCCCGTAGCAGGAGGATTTGAACTAGATGATTTTTAAGGTCCTTCCCAACTCAAACCATTCTATGATCCCATCATGACTCTACAATAATATTCTGGCCTTTGTAAGCCAAAGTCAGAAGGTCCTTTATTGACCTCTCCCACTATTCATTCAGATATTCTACAGGCCAAGACAAGGCTACAGAGTAAGCAAAAAAGCAGTAAGTGTGTGGCACGTCCTTAGGCTAGTCAGTCTACTTCAGAGATCAGTTATCTCTGGATGGCGTCACATAAACATGCCCTTTTCCAAAAACCCCCTATACAATAAAACAAGTATCATGTATACAATTCCCTGAGGGATAAACAGGAATTGTTAGCTGTTACAAACATTTTATCTTAACATATTGTTCTTGTATATTTGCACACATGAAAGGTAAAAACTATCAGAGAAAAATATCCAATTTTGTAGACCTTTCTGAAAATGTTAAGACCTTTAAGACCAGACCTTTCTGGTGAATGTTAAGATTTAGTCTGGCTTGATTGGTAAACACGGGTATTTGTGATCACAGACTGCCCCATCAGCCCCTCCAGGGAAAGGGAAATGAGAGAAAGAGACTTCTGGGTTGGAAACTAAGACTAACGTTAATGAAACAACAACAACAATAATAATAATAATAAAATAAAAAATATATGTGAAAATTCTCCCACCCAACAATGACTATGCCACCACTGATGCTGCAGAGCAGGCACAGTGAAAGTCTCACACTGGACACAGCAGTAAGGAGCTGGACTAAGGAGCTGGATTCAGGAATGCACAGATCCATTATCAGGGGCAAAAAGACAGATAACACTGGCTATCAAAGAAGACAGTTTGACTCCCATTATTCCAAGTATTATGTATATGGAATGGAATACACTATTAATCAGTTTTGGGTCACCTGTCCTGTCTGCTCCTTCCTGCAGGTATGATCCGTTTTGCCCCTTTCACATATGGCATTCCACAAGCCTGAGGTTGGCCTTGGTTTCTATAAGTATAAACAACAGCCTTCCTGTATATCAGTGTCCCATGCTAGCACTTCTAGTCAGAAACACTGTCTGAAAAACATGCAGTTAACTTCCAGAAAATGAGGTTACTTAGATAAACCTTAGCTGAAAAATTATAAAACTGATTCTACTTTCGCTCAAACCAGAACAGTAAACTATACCTTTGGTAAGCATCAGGAAACTTTAAAGTGTAATTTAAACTTTGTTCAGTGGCACTAACTTACCATCTAAATAATTGAAGGGTGAAAGCCGTTCCAGAGAATCCACGGAATCATGCGCTGACACTGGTACAGTGACCAGATGAGGAGTCTGATTCCCATCCTCTAAATTCAACCCATCAGGCAGAGAAGTGATGTCAGCCTCTGAGGAGAGCGGAGCTTCAGGTGCCAAACTAGCCTCAGAGTCCAGATCTTCTGGTCTTGGCCAGATTTCATTATCATTGGACTGTTCACTGTCTGAAGTGGAATCTGGTTTGGTGAAATCGAAGGGCAAGGTATTGCTGACAGTTGATTCATCTGCTGAAGGCCGTTCAGCTAAAAACGTGCTGTCCTGGAACATAAACACACTATTAGTATTTCCACTTTTACAGGGGAAGCATTGGTTGTCCCTGTTGGACTAAACAAATAAAGGACATTATCAGCAGACAACAGCAAAATCTGTTACTATTGCCTCTGGGAGAAAGTAATGCACAGGAGCAGGAGGCAAATATATACCCTTTGCTAATCATGTCTAACATACATGTAAAATGCACATCCTCGGGACATATATTTTGTGTCCAGTTATGTCCACTAAAAAGGGAACCAAACCATTCGGATTGCTTGGAATGCAGTTTCAGTTATGGTATTAAGAGATTTACCATCTATATTCACACTATCTCCTTTCCTTCTTTACTGAAAAAATTCATCTATTTCTAATTAAATCAAAAATAAATGCACACAGCCCAACCTGCCTTCATAAGGTATGAAGAGATCTTAGCAGCTTTTTTTAATCATCTACATAATCAACATGGTAATTATAATATTATTAAAATGTCAGGTATTGTATATTATTATTGTATATTATTGTATTATAATAATGGGAAAAATCAATCAAGAGATTAAATTATTTGTTGAAGACAACAAAAGCAAGCTGACTGCCTAAACTTAGGTATTAGTGCTTCAAACGTATACCTGCCCACACATCAATGCTGTAGATAGTCTGATATGGACAAAAACATACCTTGGGGTATGAAAAACTGTCAAACAATTTAAAGTAGCAGCAATTTACTAAGAACTAACTAACTGCTAATGGTAACAGGTGAAGTTAAGGGTGCAGTGGGCACACATTTCTGTAATACTTATTACAGTTCAAAACAAAGTACTGATTTAACCACTTCTGTAGCTCACCATTCCCATCTAATCTTTCTTTTTCTTAACTGACATGAATAACAGGAAGGGTCCAAATACTTTTCTATTTGAAATATTACTCCTGGTTGAAATTCAAGCTACATTTGAATGCTTTGGCAACAAGCCAGTTGAAGTATTTTTATTTAATTATTTATCTGCCTACATTGATCACATTTTCATAGCCAGTTCTTACATCACTTGGTCTTCTCACATTTTTTAATTTATATGGTAACAATCAGTTGAAGAGTGCATATATTGTATAGACATGTGCTCTAGCAATTATCTTTTTTTGGCAAAATTGACCACTATAAATAAAACTGTAAAAAAAGTTACTGTTCAAGATTAGAAAGAAGTTACACATACAAATTCCACAAAGAATTAATAAGGACTACCAGCAATAGCTTCTCAATAGAGTTTGTTGGGGGTTTGGTTTTTTTTTTTCATGTGAGCATTTGGTTGCCAGAGATTGCACTTCATCATTTATTTGAATGTGGATAGATGTTCCTATGGCAACTAACATTATTCAGAGATTCTTGTTACAGTGCAATACATTATATTAACAAGTTTAATATCATATTGGCAAGTTCTGGTTTTTGCTAATGTCTTTTGAAACGCTTACAAATATGACAGATGACTGCAAACACAGAACTTCCTCCCTGATTTTCCATTTAATGCTGCCAGGAAGGCATTATATTCAGCAAGCCAGAGCATTCTACCTGTTTGAACTGAACAGAAATAACAAGAAAATACAGATTTCAAAAACTGATTTTTTTCTTCACTTTTTAGAGATCTGTAAAACTCAAAGAAAGGAATTAATGACTAGTTAGTACCATCTGCTGGCAATTAGATGGTGAAGTCATGATAACGTCACACTATGTCATGAGTATGTATGGTAATACAAATCCAACTTCAATCGGCTAAAAATTAATAGCAAAGCATTTTCTCATAGGTAATAGTTCTACTTAACATTATCTACTTGAACCAGTTTGACATCTGTGGAAGTAATTGGCTAATCCTTTCAGCCTCGTTCACTGTTTAAGTATGTTTACAATTTTCTTAAATTTATCTGAAGTTACTTTCCAGATTATACTTGATTTGCAGAATATACACAGCTGTTTGTTGGATATACTCAGTACCTTTCACGTAATTACAGTTGTTGACTGAAGGCCTAGATGACATTATTATTCATAGTCCATGATTAGAAAAGCATAAGTTCCGGGAAATTTTCTTCCACATACTCTTCCCTAAAACTCATTTAAAAATTATTGCAAAGCTTTGTCTACTCTAAAATCTTCTTGCCTGCACATCTGTCGAGGCATCCACAGACAGAATGTAAAGATGGCAGAATTTGTCGTCTTACTAAAATGAACATCTGCAACATTTTAATCTAGTTAGATAGCTCTAGAAAAGAAAAAGCTTTTTCCTGAAAGTTAAAGTCATATTTATCCACCCTATGTTTAAGCCATTTATGGCAAATCAATACAAATTTGCATTTGAGACATCAATGATTAGTTTTAAAAACTCAGGGAAAAATGGCATGAAATTTAGATTGTTATACCAGTGATGGTTCTAACAAGAATATTTGGGTTCTGTGAAGTCACTGAGAATTTTGCTTCCATAAAGACTCTAGAAGTTGACCTAAAATTATATGTGTCTGTGTTCACAACATAATCTCATAATGAACTTAATGAAAACCTACTATCAAGCATAGGTGAATCTGGATTGCGTAGCGTGAACTGAGCTCATTTCTACTTGGAAGGCACATTTGTGTTACACAACACAGTGCAAAGCAGAAAACTACTGTATAAATCTTTAAGCACAGACAATGCTCCATCATTCAGAAGCTCTAGCTGTGGGTGGAACTAATTAACTCAATCTCATTGTCATGGGCACCTAACCTGGTATTTCAGGTTAAAGCCCCGTTGCATTGTACAGACATGGTCAAGGATACTAAGTTTCCTCTCCAGTGGGGAACCTGAGTCTTTGTGCTAGGTTTTTCCAAAGCTAATTAGGAAAAAAAAGAACCACCGGCTATTATTTTTCTGTAATTCCTTTGCTGGCATTAAGGAGATGGACATCATTTTAAAACTGAACTGGGAACTTTCAGGTGAAGCAATACAGTAACAAAAAGAACATATGAAATTTGCCCTTCTATCTGTTCTAGCAGCCAGTTTTACTGCTTATATCTATTTCTCACTTTCTAAAGAAGCTTTACTTCAGTATACAGTGTGTCTTCATTACAGATTATTCTGCATTACCAACAGGCTAGAGAAGCTCTGTGTGTTGGCTGTAACCCTGCCTTACTAAGTTGTTCAAACATGTCCAAAGACCACCACCCAGAACCATACTCACATCAAAATCTGGACGCTCCAGCACAACTGGATACTCAGTAATCCAGGATGGGTCTTCGGGTGTAGAGTGTAGTATTTCTTTCACTGTAGAAATATAAATACTAGGTATCTGAAGGCTACAGTAGCAGTCTGAACAAATTGCTTTGGAAGACTGACTGAAAAACCCTCCCTCATCTAAGATTTGTGAGTAAGATATTTTCAAAAAGTTTACCAGGGAGATTTTGTTTCTGGAAATGCCCCCAGTACATTGATAGGAAAAGATGAGAACAGAGGAATGGTCAGCACTTATCTGCCAACTCTAGCAGGGTTATTGAATATACAACAACAAACCAGGTATTTTCTTTCCTGTGCTTAAGGCCAGAACAGGGCTACTAAGCTGAGGGTAATCTTAGTGTAACACGCATCATGTGAACCACATTTCCCCTTCTAGACTTGTTGGAATTTTTGGAAGTATTAATGAAATTGCATACCACAAACCTCAGTGTCAAAGAAAAAAGAAGAGTCTAATCTAATGGACAAAGAATAACATAGTACTGCTAATGACTTGGCCAGGTTAAGATCAGAGCGAAACAACCTATAACGTGGTTGGCTTTGTCATTTCTTTTTAATTATTTAGAGGACAACTAAATTATTCACTCATCTGAGGTTTATTTTATAAAAACATCAGATGTGTGGCCCACCAATGCATCATAATTAATACCCACCATTAGTAAGTTGAAGAGAGTTAGGGTCTAAAGACAAGGAAGTGTTTTCAAGCAAAGCATTTTTCTGGAGGATTTCAGCAATATAATCTCGGAAATCACTGATGGTATACACAGCTGTTGGATTATCCTCTATGCCCATAAAGGAGTTGTCCTCCACTTTGTTGGAATGGAGGTTAATCAGGTCCCAGGTGGCATTGCTGATGGCTTTTCCATCAAAGGTGACAGCATAGTGAACTTCCACCCCACTTCAGTTGTACAAAGAGAAAGAGAACACAGATGAAAGATGCAAGGTTTTCCAGCATATAGCAAGCACAATGATTTCTTTCTAAGAACCTGTGTCAATAGCCTTTTTTAATATAAAAATATATTGCTTTAAAGGACTCTAAACAAAATTTAATTCATTTCACACTTGCATCCACCTGCCTGTGCTTTCTACCACTGCAAAGTTCTCAAGGAAAAGGCTACCAAATTCTGACATCTGGTCTGATCCCAGCCTTGTAATTCTACTAGAGAATGATATGGACACCACAAGCAGACCAAAACATTGGCTTTCTGCCAGCATTATTAATGGGCCCGGCAGCATGCAGTGGTGTGAGTGATGATTTTATGATTGTGCCAATGAATGGAATGGCTCTGAGCTAATAAAACAACCAGGAAAAACAGGCTGCCTATAGTAACAATCTACAGCAGCAATAGAAAGCTCTGATTGCTGTCACTGTGTGGTAACAATCTGCTTGAATAGTGTCTTTGATATCAATAAAACAGTATTAAATATAGTTTATATTGGGAACATTTTTTCCAGACTAATTTGATAATTTATTTTTTAATTAAGTTTTGTGTCTGGGTACTGCTTAGCTTTTTTCATATTAACTCTCAACCATGTTCTCAATTTTCTTTTCCTGAATACATCTTGGTGTCCTATCTGACCTGATAGCATAGGCAGCAATCAGATTTACCATACACTGGGCATAAGAACAGGGGAGCTTTAGAAAATGTCACATATTTTGTCTGTAGGCAAGGCATAGCAATAAAATGAAGTAAACTGTGAAGAGCTAAAAAAGGTGCTCCAAAGACAGGTCTTCATCGTTCCACAGAGTTGGACAGGATTGTAAAGTAACAGCTCTGTTCAGAAAAGTCTCTAAGACCCCAATACCAGACACAAAAGAGGGACAATCAGCAAACACACTAACTAAAACCAGGAGCCTGATAGAGTTTTGCTGCTGGCTCTGTCATTGAAATGAGCCCACCATGGGCACTGACTATCAGCAGAAGAAATAAAAGAGGACGGCAATAGTGAAAAGGCACAGCAAAGATAGAATTTAGTATGATCCTCAAAATTAACATTTATATTTAACTGTGTTGACAGTTGCACTTAATAATTCCTCACTAATAACTACGCCACCATCATCTGTCTGCAAAGGGCTAAAACATTTGGTGCTTGGAACATGACCTCTGTGAATAGTTGCATGTGTTTTAGCTTGCAGACCAGCGAAGTAGAAGAGGATGGCTTTAATTCACTATTGCCCGTGGAGAGATTTGTCTTTTCTAACCTCTCTTCTAAAATTAAAATGCTAATTCTCTGTAAAACTGTTCATGAAAACCTGGCTAAGACGTTGCTGAGAAATACGTGAAAGAAAATAATATATCCAGTAAGTTAAAGACTGCAGTTCTTTTTCTGTCTTGTGAAATTCTTAGATTACTAAAGCAGGATAATTTTGGATACCTAACCTGCATATGTTTGATGAAACACAAGTCCAGAATAATCCCATATTTTGCTAAGGAATGTTTATCGAACTGCTAGTAAAGTTGCAGTACCTCTGGTCTTGAAGTAGCAAAGCCAACTGCCTTTGTTGCAGAACTATGGTTTTCCTACCAACTTTAATTTCTATAAAAATAATTATCATCCCCTATCTATTCAAGGCTTTGCTGCAAAGCATAAAGACCCTGAATCATCATTAAGCAATTTTGTTGTCTTTACAAAAGAGGCTCCTATAAACAAGTTAACCCAGTAACTGACTTGGTTTTAGGAAGATTTTCCCCAAGTAGTTTTTTTATGACTTGAACTTAAATAAGTAAATTAGGTTTATCCATAATCAAAACAGATCAGTTACTTCAAGCTTCTGGTAGAATGCCCTCACATAATATTTATTATCTTTATTATGACAATAGCTACAAAAAAAATTGTCTTTACCTGTCCTCCTCAGGAGACCTGAATACAGAAACAAAACAAAACACAACAGCAAAACCTGTTAATCAATGTTACAGTTTCCTTTACATCTTCTAACTTTAACACGTTTCTTTGGTATTCTACAGGATGCACAAATTTGAGAAAGCATATAACAAAATAGTTACAAGCTGCATGGTTATTCTGCCACATAATGAAGCATTCTTTTACTTAACTGAGGTATTTCCTATTGATCACAAGGAATCAGCAGAGCAGAACCATCTCAACTTATTGCAAGAAATGCAGTTACATTGCTGTCATTACCAAAAAAATCAAGGCTCAGTAATTCTACCTAAAGGTTTAGTTTACAAACACTTTTTTGTTGTTTTGCACAGCAGAGTATGGAGCTCAGGTACATTGCCAGAAATGTCAACCTTTTATTTGTCTTTTCAGATAAATGAAGAGCTTACAAACTCATTAGACTGCAGATATCAAGATGGAAGGATTTGCTACCTTCCAAGCTGGAAACTGAACATGGTATAGGTTTCCAAGCATAAAACCTTTCTCACTATAGCTGCTTTGTTACCTGCATGTATTCTAGTTAGAACATACCAACCAATAAATTCTAAGAAACAACAGCTTATTAAGTCTCAAAGAGAACAAAATTTATTTTAGCTCATGAATAGTCTCACTAGATTCTGAAAGTTATATGTACACTTCTCAAGAAAAATCGTAATTTGTGATCCATGTACACTGAAACTCTGGCATAAGATGTTTGATGCATAATAGGCAGGATTCCCTTTTTCCCAAAATTAAGTTAAAATGTCATTCTGAAGCACAAATTGATTTGAGGAAACTAGTCTTTAGGAAAAACGTTTATAAGAATAAAGAGAGTGAAAACATTTCACATCATTTATCAAATTATTCACCCACCTTTGCTTTAATCAAAGGGAGAAATACATATCTCAAACATCATCATTTAGACTAATCCAAATTAATATAAAAAATAGGAAAAAAATTAATATGCCACATTTTTCCAAAAAGGTTTGTGTGTTCTCCTTTGTTTGATAGTAGAACAAGTCAAGAGCACTGAAGAAGTATCAGATAGTCATTTTAAATTAGAAAAGACGTCTTGCTTTTCAGATAGAAACTTGAGTAATAATGCTTTATCTTAAAATCAAGGCAAGTATACCATGTGAGTTTCTCTGGTGGATGTTAGCAGAAAAAAAAGGCACTATTACGCTTACAATACTGTATTTCCATTCCAGCCTCTGTATATGGAGGTACCAAATACAAGAGCACTTGTATTTTGGTTAATACATCCTCGGAATTTCCATGCATATGCCTGGAATTCTTCCAAGTATGGCACTAACACATGACATCATCATACATGATCAGTTTTAATCACCACATATGCATTAATATCTTTTTACCTGTAACCTAGGACATGGATGCTCTTGTATCCAGGTAGTTCTTCAAATACACTTTCAATCTATTGAGAGGGGAAAACAAAAAATTAAAGATTTCTCCCCACCCCACTCAATTAGTTAAAAATATTTCAAGATTTTCTAAAAATGCATCTGAACTTTTATTTCTAATAGGAGAAAAACAGTTGAATATTCTCTTTCATCATGGAAGAAGAGTTTTGGTGACATTGTTTCATTATTAGAAAAGGAAAAGGATGAAGAACAACATCCAGAATTCCCAAAGAACCTTTGAGGAGAGAGGTGCTGGTGTTCCAAAAGACTCTGCAGAGATCTGCATTGTGAACAGCAGACTATGATTTCTGTTATTTATACAGCACAAACCCTCTCTGCCCTAAGGGTTTGCATTACCTTCCAACCCTCTCTGGATTAAAAATATTCAAGAAAATGCTTTGGGCTTTAGCAGCTTAAACAAGAGGAGCAGCTGCCACCACAGTAGGAATGGGGATCTCTTTGGGATCTGAGAGGCATAAACGCATTACATACTGCAAAACACGGCTTATCACCACTGTCCCGAACACACAAAGGTCTTAGGAGTGATTGGCAATGCTACTCAAAAAAAGGCAATTGGGCCCAGCAAAGTGGCAGCCTAATTCAATAGACCACTGTGTTACATGAGGAAAACAAGAAATAGAATTATTGAAGGTTCATGCCCGTTTGGGGTTTTTATTTCCTCCCAAAAGGTCCTTGCCACCTCCTCAAATTCTTCTTCCTCTCCCCAGTCTCCCTAGTTTTATACTGTCTCTGGTGAGACTTAAACAATCAAAGTGCTGCTGGCTTTTTTTTTTTTCAAGATCTTCTTTATCCAAGCACAGAGAAAACCAGGCAAGGGATCAAAGGGGTGGAACATCCATGTGCCAAGTGGACTCTGTCCCATCTGACATTTCTTCCACACACACACACTATGGCATTGCTACTTGGCCACACAACTAGGAAAATTAAGATGTCTAGCATATGCTAGCAACTTGTGACAGTTGTGGTGATGCTTTTTGGCTGCAATGAAAAGTACATCTCTTTCCCATCTGGCCCACAATTTGGCACAAGGTTAGGCCCAGTAAAAGGGATTCACCAAAGAACCCCAACTAAATGGGTCTAAGAAGGAAGCAAAGCTGGAGAAAAGAGATGATTCATGATGCCCTGCTGTACGGCACCTTAGATGCTTCTCCAAAGAGAAAGACAAATTCTCTGCGTCAAGAAAATTATGGTAACAAAACTACATCTGTTGTAGACAAAACAAAACAAAAAATAATGATTGCAAACAATAAGGAGGCAAAAGTTCAGAGGCTGCAGTATGATCATATTTTAAATACATGTTTGTGCATTGGTGCACTGGTAACTTTATTTGTAGCATTCAAATTAAAACATTAAATTTTAATTCAAATTTAATTAACTTGAAATCATATTTTAATAAATATTCATATGTGTGCCTATGTACATGTTTCTATGCATATGCGCACACATTTTTTCTTTGAAGTAGGTGTTTAACAGTTGATATCGTGGTTCATTCCCACCGATTCCAATGAGATTGAAGTATGTGTTTAAGAACTGGCTGGAGGGTTTTAAAATGCACTCGTATGCACTGCTGATTCTGGGCATAAGGGAAGAGTAAGAGTTGTCTTGTCAGCCTAGATTTCAGAGAGTATTTTACTGCAGTGCACAATGATTCATTTGAAGAAATGTTGCTCCTCGGTGGAAATAATGAATGAGTTCTGCTGTTTGTGACTTCTTCAGATTTCCCCATCACCTACTCAGTATAGGCAGATTCTCTAAACTGGTGCGAGAATTTCTAATACATTCCAAAATCTCAATACCATGTAATCATTAAATTATCCTGTTTCAGTGCTTATCTTCTATAGGAGACTCGGAACATGCCTGTATAGGACCTGATGGACCTCTATGCCTTCTGTCTGCACTTCATGTTAAAGCTGTGCTTCACTTGAATTACTGAAGCTGCCTCCCAGCACTGCATGTCCTGCCTTTTGGGAGTGCAAGCAGGCAGGTTTGCCAAGACCCTCCGATTATCTTTTCGCTCCCTAGTTTCAAACCAACTTCATTATGGAAGAATTCAAACTGGACAAGATAAGAAAGCGACGCAAGAAGCTCTAGGAAGATTGGTCGGTAGACAGATGTTAGACGTATCTTTAAAATTTAAGATTTTCAAGTCCTAAAACTTTAAGAACCAATGAGGTTGTATCAAGAGGCAAACAAGAATCTTGTCACATCTCAGAGTTTAAAAGCTCTGTTTTCAGTAACACTGACAGGGAGAGGGACTGCAAAATTCTGAAAGGATGGTAAGGCCAATGTTATGGTAGAAATAGGTATTTCATATGACTAAAATTAGTGGAAATATTCACCTGAGAAATGAATTGTTCGGAGAGTAGTTGATGTTTTGCAGAAGTTGGGTCACTCAGATCATCACTGTACTTTTCATCAACAACCAAAATGCTAAACTCAATCATCTGCTCGCTTACAGGTCTCATCAGCTTCTCATTCTGCTTCTTTATCTCATTATTAGTCTGGAAAGAAAGGAAGAAGGGAGAAAACAAGAAGTCATTTCGTGCCTTTTGTTTTGTTGTTTTACCTTTTGGTATTTTTCCAAGAAATAAGTCCTCTTTACTCACCACAGATCATATTCCTACCTGTACTGTATTTGCTCCATTTAAAAAGCATCGCTAGATATTTATGTGTACGCATGGTCTGCCATCAGTCAACAGCACATCACATTCCTAAGCTTGGGTCTAAACATCTTTCTTATGTAGGATAGAAACCCCTTCAGCTGCTGCAAACGTGAAAGGTTCTCTGGCTCATGATGGGGCAGAAAACCTGAGCCCTCTCCCTCAGCACTGTATAGACAGGAGTACATCAGGGCACTATCCACTGATGGTCATGGACATACTTAATGACATGTGAAAACTGCAATCCAAAGCACGGCATGCTCTCTTGAGCCATCACTGTGCAATGTATCAGGGAAGCGCCTAGCTCTCATGGCTGCCACAGGCAGCAGTGAATTCGAAGTTTAATCTAATTCGAACAGCAGAGCAACACAGGAAGAACATTTTCTTCTTAATTTCCCAATATTTTACAACCAATATACTTTTCTTTGTGGTATACTGAAAGACATGAGAAAAACCACATCTTGATTCATATTTTTGTGCTGTAAAAAAAAAATAATTGAGATTGGGCAGGGGAGGCGGGAAGGAATGCTGGCTTAAGTTTTCTTTAGTGAAACAGCCAAATATCTTTGGATATTTACATACTGTTGTTGCTTTTTCCCCATTTAAAATGAAAAAAGAGAGCCAACAAAGCAGACCTCATCAAAACTGCAGCCTGTATTGTGAACGGTGCAGGAAACGTAAAAATCTTTCTCCAGACAGTTTAGCTGCCACCAGTGAGCAACTTATATGTTGCTTAGGGACTCTCTAAATCTTCTTCCTCTCCTCCCCTCCATCCCTTTTATAACTAGATAACTTTGTTAAGGACCACAAAGACTGGTTAGCTAATTAAAGCTATTTAGCATTAAGAGATGTACACTTGGCAGGCATACATGTGCTGATACTATATCACTGTTGCTACACTATGTAGTTTCAATCATTTACCAGTCCCCCAAAGCCAAAAGTACAGTCAACATATGAGTGCAGCTGATGAGCTGTGCTCACTTTTGGTCTTGTATTCTGCAAGGCGTTTTGGCGGCACAGAGTGATGATGAGGTGTGATGTAACTGTATAGAGTGAAAACACTATAGCAGCAGCACTCTAATTCTGGTTTCTTTCTGATTTACTGAGTGATCCTATTCTATTCTTAGGCAGAAATACTTCAGGCAGTTATATTTCAAAAAAGAATAATGGTGGACATGGAACCAAACCGCAAGTGTCCTTGGTATATAATATAAAGTCAGACCCTGGACTTGGGTCAGAAGCTGTCTGCCTGTTTCATATTCAATGTTTATTCTTGGAAGCACAATATCAGAGATCCACAGTCAGCCTTGAAAGCTCTAGAAGAAAGAACACTTTGGCCTAGCTTTGTTTCATGGCCATACTAGGTTACAGAGCAGAGGACATTTGAACTCAGTACCATAAATCAGCTTCTACTTATATGCAACATCTGCAACTTTGTAAGATTCTCAGTAAATTCACCGAGAGTTTCACATTTATAAGAAGACAAAAGCCAACTGATTCACACCACTGATTTGCAAAATTTTCTTCAGTCATGTAGGCCCATGAATCCTGCAGCTGGATTCTAGATTTCGGGCTTAAATTTTAAGCCAGAAGAGATATTTCCTGGAAGGAAATACTTCCCCGGGACCTATGTGGTGATCAGCAGTTTCGAATACCAAGTCAGTCTTACAAACACATTTTAAGTACTTGATAACAATGTAAGGGTGACTGCAAGATGATAAATAAAATTTCACCTATGCTGGCAGAGGAAAAGGAGCAGAGAGCGAGAAGAAAACTTCAGGGCTATCGAGGTCACCTCTCTGCTATCCTACACAGTTGTATGGTATGGACCCTCAAAACACTGGTACAGCAATTTAAGGTGTATTGTGTTTCTGTGGGAATAATAATGCTCTACATTCTCCTTGGAGCTCCCAGAAGCCCTGGGCATTCTATGTCTCGTCCTATGTCACAAGTGAAATCCTCACCTGATAGCTCAACTGATCTTTTCTCTTTCACTGTCTAGGAAGCGGAATTGCAAAGCCTCTATAAATGAAAAAATAATGACCCAGGAAATTATTTTAGAACTTTCTAAAATTTATGCCCTGTTTTTATGAAATCTTAATTTGTGTTAACACACTATGCTAGCAACATCCTTAAATACAAGGAAATACAAATCACCACAAATAATGTTATTTACGAAAGGCAACAAAATGCTGAACCAAATGAAATAACTCACAGTAGTGTCTGCATCTTCAGTTTGACGGACAGTACTGCCCACAGGACTCTCAATGGAGATCTCATGAGGGGGAGGAACGTTGGCAGCAGCATCTGATTTTGAAAGAGAGCAGTATTATTTTGTTTGGCATTTTTTTATACCCATGTGCATGTAGGTACATACAAAAGCAGTTCAGCAAGCAAAAACCAACAGTAAAATTTGATTCCTATTCCCACCATCATGACAGAAACAACACAGGAAACACCTGAAGAGACTGAGGAAAAAATATCATATGCACTAATCAGAAGAAAATGCTAATGTTCTGTCTAAATAGATGTATTTTTTGGAAACATGAAGTTAAGCGTAGTAAAAAGTGGACAGAACTAATTTCTCAAGTAGAATTTTCATGATTCACACGATAACAAAATAATGTCAGCATATAACATATCTCCAGCTCACAAACAGCATTATTTGAGATGCAGAAATCCACAGCTCTTCCTGAAATCCAAACCACCATCAGATTTCCCAATTTTCTAGTAATTCAGAATCAGCCTTGACAGGAGTTAGATGAAAACTGACCTCTTAATGTCGTAATATCAGCATCC
This sequence comes from Phaenicophaeus curvirostris, assembly GCF_032191515.1. Lineage (NCBI taxonomy): Eukaryota > Metazoa > Chordata > Aves > Cuculiformes > Cuculidae > Phaenicophaeus > Phaenicophaeus curvirostris. The sequence continues at coordinate 91,866,849 of NC_091392.1, forward strand.
GAAGCTGGAGTTGGAGTCCCACTACTGCTAAATAAAAATAAAATCATAAATTGAAGGTGGACATGGTGAGATAGACTTATTAGTTTTTAACTTATTTGTGATTCTGCTGCCACACCAGAAAGCATCTTTGCAGAAGAAATTTGTCACAGCACTAGTTTGCTGATAACTACATAAACCCTAGGCTTTCCATGTTTCAGTGATCTTTTGCCACTTAGATATTGGGTGACTTGCATCACACAACACATAATGTGCTTCTCCAGGTTGCTGACTTCCTTGTATTCCAACTAACTGAGTCCCACCCAAAAATGTCTTTTGTGTTCTAGCAGTTCTGTAAAGGAAGTAAATGTGAAGACCAGAGATAAAATGAAAAGATAACTTGTAACATACTAGAAAATGCTGGTTTTAAAGTACCTTCCAGTGCACTAAAACACCATAGCTGTACTAAAATCACTGCAAGATGTGTTCTTTTCATCATGACTTTTACTCTGTCTATTTGCAAATCTTCAAAAGGCATCAGTTTCCAATCCAAATATTGCATTCACACACACATAAAACAACTCTAGACCAAATGTGAAAAAGAAAAAAAAAATCAGATAAAAAATCAGATGAAGATTGTCAGCCTGAAGACTAACAGCTCTGACATGACTCTTACAGCTCCCTGGGGCCAATTCTCTAAGCCCTGAGCAATTGTCAAGTCACCAAGACTAGGAGACATGCTCTGACAAAAACAAATCTTCCCTGAATGAACAAAGAGGTTTTTCAGATTTGTTGTATTTTTATTACGTTCAAAACAACCTGGAAGACTGGAAATTTAAGTGCTGGGGAGAAACTTCATCACTTTAGAAAATCATTGATGTTTATTGCATTGAGATATTTCTCTCACTTCTCATGAAACTCCTTTTTTATTTGTGGTCTGGTCATATTTGCGCCATAAAATAAGCATTGCAGCAAAGAGACTTTACTGTAATATATACAAGCACTGATACTAAGTGAGCCACAGTTCCTAGCCTTGCCAGGTTTGATTTTTGATTCCACTACTACATTACTGGTCTTGCAGTCTGTTCTCAAGTAAAACTTCAGTCAAAGTCAAATGATATTTTCCCTCCTTGAGGACGTATAATCAGTCTCTGCAACACTCAGAACAACAAAATCCTCCAGCAGTAGCCAGACTACCAGAACCAAAGTGACATATTAAAGATACCAGAGCACAAGCATATGATCAAACAAATGACAGTGTCACTGAGTTAACACCTGAAAGTCCATTTCTCTCCCTGCCTCTCACAGCCACATAACATTCACCAATAAACAGAACTGAAGACAAATCTGATAGATTTTTTATTTAAGCCAAGGGATTCCCAGGCTGTTCCAGTGCGTAATGACTAACTATACCAAAATATACAGAGTTCAGGGAATGTTAAAATGGCAGGGTGAGGTCTACACAACAATTATAAAATATTAACAAAAAATAAAATAATCTCCCAGTGAACAAAGGAGAAAATACTTATTTAAGAATTTAAACAGAACCTTAATTTACTTTCTTGAACCACTAAAATCAATTTGCTCTATGCAAGCTCTGAAATCTACAGTTTATTCGTGTCTGCTTCCATCTCGTGGACACTGGTACCTGGTTTCAGCCAGCACAGAGCAAGATAATGCTACCAATTCTTTGACAGTCTCACTAAATCTTGGAATGATTTCCAGGACTGGAAAGCTATATTTTACTTGCAAGTACAATTCAGACAAGATAGCCGCTCTTATCTTTTCTGCCATTGTGATCACACACATAAAGAGCCACAAGTAACTACTTCAAAAAAAAAATCAATTCCTTTCTGCTAAAAACAAACAAACAAACACAAAAATCCATATTAAAAGTATTTAGATTTTTTTAAGAATGCTGGTTATAATTTAGTTTCCTTATTTACCCACCTTAGAACTGAAATAGAAACTATTGCTTAATTATTAATTGGTCAGATTAAATATTTTCCAAATACGTTCGCTTAACTATAAGGATGCGTTACTCTTATCAATTTCAATAGGCATTAGATTACACCTATACCAGAGCTTCACCAATGAACAGCATGAGTAAATAAAGCATTTTAGTACATCATATTCAATGATGTTTTTGTCGGAAGCAAATAAGATTCTATTTTTCAGAAGAAATGAAACAATCTGAGCTTTTACTTCCTACAAACTGTTTAGCATAGCTAAGGTCAGAATAAAAACTCAACAAAAACAAAGTGATGTGCAGTGAAATAACGCTACTAGAGGATTTGTAATGTTCTGCTCATCTGAAGTACTCAAACACATATAAAAACATCAGCTAACCTTGTGTTGACTCCTTTTTCTTTAGAAAGGGTAAGCAAGAAACATGACTTGCTATGGTACAAAAAAATTATGCTCAGAGCTCAACCTGAGACTCGCAGGACTCAATCCAGCTGCCCACAGGTTGCTGCCTGTTACACTTCAAGAGGCCTCCAGGCACTTCTGACCTCCAAGGCTCCTGTCACCTGTGGATCCTACATCACACCTGCTAGCCTTCTGCAGATGAGTTCTGTAACTTGGAGCATCTCTGAAAGACCTGATTATCTGACAAACTGAATTATGCATCTGGTTCTGTGGTGAGTTATCCTTACCTACGGGCCAAATGCCCACCAGACCACACTCTCACCTCCCATTCTCAACGAGACAGGGGAGAAAATAAGATTTTCACATAATTCAGCTCATAGAATGAATTAAGGCAGGAAGATTGCTTACCAGTCACTTCCATGGGCAAAACAGACTCAGCTTGAGGAAAATTAATTTATTGTATATTTAAATAGATTTAGGTAGTGAGAACAAGACAAACATTAAAGCACCACCTTTCCTCTACACTTCTCAGGCTCATACTCACTCCTCTACCCAGTGTGGGCTCTGCAGGGTCAGCAGTTCCTTCAGGAAATACTTACCTGCTCCAGCATGAGTCTTTCACAGGTTGCAGGGAATACCTGCTCCACTATGGAATGCCTCCTCCTCCACCTTCAACTTTGGTATTTCCTATGCCATCAATTCTCATCCTTCTTGCTCCTTCATCCTCACCCTGTGCAGGTATTTTCACTCATTCTTACACAGGCTCTTCCTGAGGGCTCTACCATCATCCTTGAGGGGCTTAGCTGTGCCCTGTGGTGGGGCCATCAGAGCTGACTGGAACCAGCTGTGTCAGCTCAAAGCAGCCCTGGCCTCTCCTCAAAGAGACCACCTTGCAGCAACTTGCTAGCACCTGAGCACCTGCACCCAGTATCACAAGATCAATTTTAACAGAATTGCTTGAGTATTTTTTTTTAAAAACTCAAAGCAGGCAAGAAAATACAAGAAGAATGCTATCATATAAAACATGCTTTCCAAAGAAGAGCAGTTTGTAAACGGAAAAGCCTAAAACTGGTTTTCTAGAGTAGAGTACTACTTCTAGATTAGATTACTGGTTAAAGATGGATGAATCAAAATAAAACACTTCAGTGTTTCAAAGGTCCCAGAGGATTCTCGCTGCCACTGACTTAAATGAGCAACAGCTTTCTCTCCAACAGGCTCCTTTGGTTAAGAACATCAACTTAGGCATCTGGCAGCCACAGACCAAACCAGGCCATTGGGTAACCCTGACAGTGTTGAAAGGCAAGGTGAGAATAAAGCCACTGTCGTTCACAGTGTAGCAAACCCATCACCTCAAGAAGCAACAGGACGTGCTCTTTGTCAAGGCCAAGTAATACATTCTCATTGGCAATGAGGGGCTGAAGAGCTAACCAATTTTCTGACAAAATTCCAGATCACAGCTGGCTGAAAATTAAAAGCCAAGGTCTTAAATAACACCTAGTAAAACCCTAATCAATGTAACCAATCAAGATAGTCAAGTACGGAAAATGATAAAATTAACAGTTACTGCTTTTTCTCAGGAGAATAAAAATCTGTTTTAAGAAACTGTGCTATAAACCAACCTCACGTTATGTACAATGGATTTTCTCATCACTTTACTGGAATGGTGAGGTTTGCTTTCTTTTTGCATCTGTTTCTTTTTGTCTTCTACTTCCCTCTAATATTTTACTTTTTCAAATTCTCGCTTTATTATCTCCTAAAAAAAGCAGCAATACTACTATGTATCTCTAAGGAAGCTACTTAAAATACACAGGACAATGCATATACTGATTTGCCCGAACGCACTGCTCTTTTTGAAGTAAACACAGATTCAAATTCCCCTTGAGTCATACCATTTAAAATATTGATTATTTGCCCCAGGACTAATCCAGGGCTCAGGCTTTATTTTTAATTATACCTATACAAGCAAGCCACTCCAGCTGGAAGGGCTGTATTCCAGCAAGAGCTTGTTGTGAATTCCAGACACATACATACAAAATGTAGTTTCTATTGTCCTACCTGCATAAGTGATGCCCTGGACCACCTTGGCTGAGCAGTAAGCAAAATATAAAAACATACACAGATGTATGGAAAGGCAGGAAGGAATATGCACAAGCAGATGTCTAAGCAGCCAAACGAACAACACTGCACTGTGTTTCCTTGGCAGAAACAACCAGTTTCACATCACACAGCTCTGTTAAACACTTGGATCCAGGCAGGTAACTCTTGGATCCAGGCAGGTGTAAGACAAGACCCATAAGATGAAAGCAGTGCTTATGGATGGCCTACACGTATCCATACAACACACACAGCTCACAAATAAAGACTCTCTTTCCCTTCTTCAAGGGAGGAACACGGTGAGACCCTCTGTGTGACATCCATCATGCCAGGAACAGACTTGATAGGTTCCAATCCAGCATAGCACAGAGTGTCCCATTGACTCATAGGCAACTGCAGTAACTAAACAAGTTCTTCTGTGCAACCATGCCATGTTATTATGGAAGATTACCACTCCGGATCTGTCAAATGGGACAGCAGTGGTATAAGTTCTCTCCCCCATGAAATTTTATAAAGGTAGCAATTACAGTTCTCTCTACATTCTTCCTGAAGATTTAACACAAACTCAAGTCTGTGGTTGAAGAAGGTACCATCTTCAGATTTGTACTACATTTTCCAGATGTCCAATATTCATATCACGTAAAGTAGGGAAAATAATTCTATAATCTGGTATGCAATTTCAGAATTATTTTTATCCAAGTACAGAATGCAAGACAGAGCCTTGTATTCAGGTATTCTCCTTTTAAATTGTACCTATATTTATCTCATTTTTTGTTTAGGCAGTTCTTGAATTTTGTCCTGTTGTTTTCAATTAAAGCAGGACAAACCTTGCATATTTTCTACCTGAAGAGGAAGAATGTGGAACTTTTCACATGGGGTAAAGCTGTGCAGATGCTCAAAACTTGAAATTAGCAGTATCATTGCCAAGTCCACATGCAGAGAGTAAAAGGAGCTCAGGTATGTTTCTACTTCACTGCAGGCAGAACTACTGAACTGTTGAAATGATCCCAGCACAGAAGACAAACTTTTTTTCTTTCATAAAACACATTTAGATACAAGGTACAAAATTTGAGTTGATACACCGTCAACCTTTGCTGCCACCACTAATGAAATATGGATCCAAAATTTGCCAATGCATTTCAAAACAGAGAACCAGGACAGAACAAAGGAGGCCTGGACATGATTTTTTGTGACTAGTTTCAGCAACAGCGGTGTCAGCAAGTACCAGTCAGGAAGCAGATGTGATTCTATTGATTTAATTTCACATTAATAGCCACATATGAAGAAGTGAAAAAGTAATGCATTATATTAATCCTTTTCAACTATCCCATAGTCCTTATCTTTTCTTCAGTATGTTATTGTGCAAACAGCCTTCAAACAAGGCTATGACAAAAACACTCTAGTTTTCTACTGCAGCAATTTTGTGCTACTCCTTTGCCTTCAGCTGATTCTCAAGATCTGGCTTTTGGCCCCCTAGGAATTAGAATGGCTGTCCTGTTATCATGAGACATACTCCAAAAGTGAGAAAGCAAAATTAATTATGCAAAGTTGCAATGGCATACTGAATAAAGCAATCACTAAAAGTCTTCAGCTGATGTAGTGCTCCCACATTTCCAACTGAGTAAAACTCCATAGCGTCCACTGGGCTGCTCTATACACATCTGGATTATACCCCAAATATTACTTTTCCTTTGAGGTTTTCTCCTCAGTGGCACTTAGGTTAATCCCTCAGTCCCTTAAAAGGCCAGGCTAGCTGAGCAGTTAACCTACGTGAATGCGTGCACTAGTCTTACGGGAAGAAACTTTCATCCTGCTGTTACGCAATTGTCAGTAATGCCGGATTGTGAGTTATTCTGGGAAGTAAATTACACAAGTACAAGCCACCTTTCCGTAGGCTACACTAAAACTATCTTAGCATTTAACTAACTGAAATCACCTTCTTCCAGTTAGATCAAAAAGTTTTGACATCTAGGAAGGGTTATATGAGATGTCTTAAATTATTTAGGTCACAGCTTCTATTCTATGAATGTTCGTGGCTTTCAGCACAGTTTTGCTTTAATACAGGGAGGTAACGTAGTTAAAATGACTGACAGATATCAAGGGTCTGTCTTCTGTTCCAAATCAGCCCCAAATTTAGAAATTGTTGCACAGAAACCATTGTTTCAATGAAAAAAAAAAAACAAAACAAAAGCAAACAGTCAAAGCTCAAAAAGAAAGCACTCAGTTTCTTGTGCCTTGGATATGCTCTAGAAAACAAACCTACTACAAGGTTTCCTGTGTTCTTATCAGTATGGAGACAGAGTGAGAAATATGCCTAATGCCACATCTCAAAACTGAAATGACGCTTCTGCAGATTCATTGGAGAAATGGGAGTTCCCCAGAGAACACGTCAGAGCACCTCTGATAGACCCTTCCTTCGAGGCACCCTCAGGGGTATCCTGTCCTTCCCTGGAAATATGGAGCCTCACATGAACATCTCAGCTAGAGATGTTGGCAATGCTGAGATAGCTCATTCACTCCTCTTGATGGAAGATGTCTGAAGTTAGATAGGACATCTTCTACCCACAATAGCTAGTTATGGCTTTGGGTTTACATGGCCCTAGCTTACAAACTTCCCATCTTAAACCACGAATGCTCTAAGATGTCCAGAACACTGTTAGAATAATTTTGTGTTAATATTGCCAAAATAATTTATATTGATTTCTTCCTCATGCTCCATTATCCAAAGCAAATATGTTTCTACCTCATTGTTTCAGTCCTGTATCACTCCATGCTATAAAAAACACTATCATATCCAAGCACAAGACAAACAACAACTTTTAGAGGAAAAGATATGGTAAAACCAATGTTTGAACAGATGGTGACAACAAAGATACCATCCTAAAGCTATGAACAATCTGAAGTAATATATACTGGAATAAAAGCAGTGTATTTTTGAAAAAGATGCAATACAGCCCCACAGAGAATTGAGCTGGGTAAAGCTTGCCAGTTGTCAACTGGAGCCTCTTTAAAGCCTATCACAAAAGCATTTGATAAAATAGCTTTTGTGCAACTACAACATTAATCATTCTGATCCACCTTTCAATCAAGTGTCAGGTTTCTTTGCATTTTTGGGTTGTTTAGCCCAGTGCATGTAGTGACTCTAATTAGCTTTGACTCCCAACTCCTCTCATATATCTGCCTCTACATTCACATTTCCTGAATGATCACATAGAGGGATACCGTAGGTTTTCAAACTCAAACTTTTTCAGAAAGATTTTTTTTTTTCAGTTTTCAACATTCAATCTCAGATAACTGTATGTCTGAATTCACATTTTCTGATAAATAATATGTGGTTCCATTCACGTAAAGGGCCAGTCTAGATAAAGACTGATGCTAATGAGAAAGAATCAGACCCACAAAGTTTGCAACAACAAAATTATTTTTTACAATTTATTTTCTGATTGAAAACAAAAGCATATAAGTTTGGTCTATGTTGCATTGTCAATAGAGAAAGTTCGGAACAGATGTACGGTATCCAGTTGACGTGGAGGCTTCAGGCAGTGCTCGTGTTAGAGGAGTGTTTCAGAGAGAAACCGGCCTCTTAGGAATAATTTTTGCACTTATTGTCTCATGATATTAATTTTAATATATAATGTTGTGGTAATGAAAACAGTATAAGGACACCTAATTTGGGAAGTTGGCTGGGAGAAAGAGGGGAAGTTTAAACTCTGTTAAGTGATTTTTTTTCCAAGTAAGTGAATTACTCTTATTTGTGATAGCTCTATTTGGCTTGTAAAGCAAGGAACTGAACCTGCCAGTTTTTCAGTTGAGTTCAGCACTGGGTTGTTTGGGTTTGAATTGCTCTAAAAATAACATCTTAGATTAAGTTCTGAGTAGGAATGGAGAAATAATAATTTGAACTGGTTTTTCTTTTCATTTTAAAAAAAAGTCATTAAACTAACAGGTCAGGTTCAAGTTTGCTTTAATAAAAAGAAGCCACAGTTCAATCTAGTTTTCATTTTTATTGCCTTGTTAAAAGTATGAGGAGCCTAAGCAGCCAAATTCCTTGTAACTGTTTTTAGAGCACACCTCTCAAAAGTTTTTTCAAAAAGTATTTCAGAAACATCACACTTTCTTGCTTGTTGTAATAATGACCAGGACTACCCTAAACCCTCTGGTAAGTGTTCTCAGGATAACCAGAACATTAATACAAGTAACTATGAACACATCTCTTTCCAAAAATAGATTTCCCCCACTAAACCTCTTCAGGTAAATAGCCTGCATCTGTGCCCGACAGCCAGCAAGGTGATGACATACTTAAGCAAAAGTACAAGCCCCAGATCGGCTGAGATATTTTGAGCATGTCAAGCATCCTAGGGCAGCCTGAGAGAGGTTCACATGCAGGAACCACAAGATTCCTCCACCACACTTTGCTTTATGCCCTTTTGCACAAAAGTGCATTTTGTTCATCTTAAGTGCACAAATCAACTCCAGCAGCAGCAAGAACTGGAGAAAGGACCAATCAGGAGTCTTTAAAAAGGGAAAATTACTTACCCACATGACCAATCACTGCAGGAGCTGGCAAAAAAAAGAGAGAAAAGGTTACAAACTGTCACAACTCAGCCTCACTGTTATCTCCAGAGAGAATAAAATGCGCACTCACCTGCTCATTGCTTCCTTTGTATAGGAGAGTTTCTGGAAAACAAACAAACCAATCCTAAATATACTTGAGTATCATAAGATGAAAGAAATTGAAATACAGTTTATACTACTGTTTCCTTCCCTGTGCCAAAATAATTCTCTTTTCTTTGTTCTATGCTCATTTTGAAATTCAAAATCAACAAAGTCCCTGCTGAAAAGAAAATTTGTCCTACATTTCCAAAATACAACTCAAACTCAAGAACATGTAAAGACCACTAGGTTTGTCAGAAGATGCTTTGCATTTTTGCATTTTCCTGCATTATTCTGCAGGAACAACATTCTCTCACCTTAGAGGAGACTAGCAATAAAATCCTTTTAAACATGCAGTATTAAGAAATACAACATTACTTCTGCTGCTGTCCATAGATTTAAAATCATCTTTTTGGGAGTACAGTTACAGCTTAAATGACATAGTTTATGTTTATAGAAGTGGCAGGGATGATTCTTTTTTCATTTATTATTGTATAAAGACTAAGGCAGTGTTATACAGTTCACATTTTTTCATCAAAATTCTCATGGTATTTGTGCCATTGGTTCTGGAGAGGAGTTAAGGGACTTTCTGTGAAGAACTCCACACGAAATGGAGGAGATCCTGAGGAGTTTGCCGCATGACAGCTACTGAGGAATAATCCTGTATCCTGCCGCTGTACCGATGTGAATGGAATATAAAATATTTTTAGAAGATTATCATCCAGCCACAAAGTTTCTGTTTCTCCCTGGCATTGAGGGGAAAGGGATTGTTTAGGAGTTTGTTTATTGCCTTGGCTTTCTTTACACAACCAATGCAGATAAATTTTTCACTAAATACTCAATCCAAAATGGATCAACTCAGGTATCTACTTTGAAGTTAAATTACAATATACTTAATAAATACTATTTCTACTTGGAAAACTTCTCTGTAAAACACCCGTGTGTATTTTGGGACCTAAGGACTGTCACTCTAAGATATCCCAGTGGTTCTTTCTGTGAAGGAAGACTGAAAAGGCAAAACAGACTTCCTGAGCAGGTTAACTTGCTCCTTCTCTTCACCTATATTTCTCAGGGAGCACAGAAGTTCAGTATTTATTGATTTGGAGTCATGTCAATGACTACCTTTCTCTTCTTTCCAGGTCATCTATGGACAGTAAGTGTGATCACAGCTAGAACAGCAGACAGGCTGGACATGGTCATGAGCAGGGCTTGCCAAAATATTAATTTCAGTCAGTTTGCTTTTCAGCATGCCTTCTGGCCAACTTTTATCGTGCAAATCTGTTAAATGCATACTTTAGTAAGAAAAATTAAGACACAGCTAGAATAGTTTTAAGTGACAAACCAAGAAACTAAACAGTCTTAACAGTGAAAATTGTAACCCAGGGCCAATAAAACCATAGTGGAAATTGGGTATTTTTTACACAGGGTTATTACACTGCTCTATACAGTGTTTGTACACAGCTTTAGTGCACTGGATCTGCACGGAACAGAGTGACTGATTCCCCCTCCACAAGCTTTTGGAAAGTTATATATAAGGAGTAACCTGTATGGTAAAAAGTGTTTGTTCATTAGAAAAAGAGACTTTCTTCGATATTCAGTCAGTCAAGGCAGTTTGTAGGCGCTATTAAAAACTAACCTGCTTATCAGGGGCCCCACACAGCTTTTTGATACCACCTGTAGCCCACATTCAGCAGCTTTTCTCCTTGGTCCATAAAGGCCATTGACAGCAGAGGTCAGTATAGTCCTGATCATTTCATAGAGCAAGGAAACATAGAATCATAGAATCACTAGGTTGGAAAAGACCCACTGGATCATCGAGTCCAACCATTCTTATCAATTATTAAACCATGCCCTTCAGCATCTCATCCATCTGTCCTTTAAACACCTCCAGGGAATGTGACTCAACCACCTCCCTGGGCAGCCTGTTCCAGTGCCCAATGACCCTTCCCATGAAAATATTTTTCCTGATGTCCAGCCTGAACCTCCCCTGGCGGAGCTTGAGGCCATTCCCTCTTGTCCTGTCCCTTGTCACTTGGGAGAAGAGGCCAGTTCCCCCCTCTCTACAACTTCCCCAGTGAGGGGCAAAGCTCTGTTGCAGGGCAGTCTGAGAAGTGGGTGGCACCCAGCCCTCCTGAGCGTTAATGAACATGCCTTGTTATTTCCAAGTCTTCTATTCATTAAATTATAAGAAGAATCTAGAAGAACCAAACCTGAAGTGAACTATCTCCGCATTTTTAAAAAGTTATCAAATTACTTAAGTTATCACCCAATTTTGTAGTAAACTAGCAAAGCCTAATACTGTATCATTGGATTTGAATGACAGCCTCTGTGTGGGGCAGGTGTTTTATTCCTTAATTCACCTAGTTCAGGACACAATATTCTCTCTTCTTTGAAAGTTACATCTTTTGTGAAATAATAAAACTTTGAAGGATTAAATGCTTTAAATGTCTGTTTAAATTACTTAGCACAGCTTTTTCTCAAACAAAACCTCACTCTGAACTCAACAACAACTTTGAGAAATGATGGCAAAGATTGTCACTGTTATATTTGTTAGTTATGTAATGCAGTGAATGTATTGCAAAAACAACAAAAAAAAGCATTAACTATAAGTTACACATTAGTTAATCAAAGAACTGCGAGCTATCCGATAAAACCCATTTGGCAATGTAAAACTTGAACAGAGATTATTATCATCTTGCAGCTTTAAGTCACAGGTAAAATCTTAGGGTTCACAGTAAATTCAAAAGGAAAATACAATCTGAATACCCAGTCTTCAGTTTCTTACAATCTACAGAGCGCTAAAAACCAGATTCACACATTTTGCATCAGTCCTATAGACTGAAATATAAGACTTAGGTTTATTATGTTAAATGAAGTTTTTTTCAACTGAGTTTGTGAAAATGTGGCATCCTCTTATTGCAAAGCTGGCACCATCTGCAATAGTTTGTAGTGTGATTCTCTTCTTCTCTCTTAAATGTTGAATTTGCATTCCAGCCTGGGATGGGGACAAGAACTGACATATTTTAATTTCAAGGCAAACAGGCATCTTTTTCCCTAATTAAATGCCAAAGCTCCAGAGTTCTAATACCGGCTTGCTTTCTCATTTAGTATAGAATAGCCTTTGCCAAATCACTTTACCTCTCTGGCTCAGTTCCTTCATTAACAAGATGGAGTTATAAACATGCCTACCAAACAAGGAACTGCATGGATTAACTAATGTCTTTACTCTTTCAATATTTGATCTATAAATAGTTTTACATAGCAGCAGCAGCCACAGCAAAGCCCAAGGGGGTGGATTTTACTCAGTGAAGTTACCTGTGGCAGATGCTTTGTGTAAAATTAGTTCTAAAGCTGGGAGCTGAGTTTTGTGTCATTTGCACTACTGCTTCGCTTTCTCAACAGACCACAGTTAGTTTTATATAATGGAAATTTATCACAAATTAATAGAAGTCCATCAAACTAAATACAGGCTACCACTATAGCACAAATGACATACAATACTGATTGACTCCTGTCAACTTATCCACTTGCAGAAAAGCAGTTATATAGGATACTCTTTTCTGATCCTAAGAGATTATCATTATTCATGGAAGATGAAATATGTCAGAGATAATTACAGGCAGGAGAAAAAGGTGGAGGAAATGTCAAGGAGATCTTAAATAATCTCATATTAGTTTAATCCCATCTGTGTAGGATTGCATCAAGCATGTTTGATTTAACTCACCTGTACACATCATTTCCAACAGGAAAGTCATACCAAGAAGCTATTCTCTCTTTGCCTGTACTAATTCACCATTGTGGTGCATGGCAGAACTATGCTTTCATGGAGGCAAAGCCAAAACACTGTGAGGAATCCAAGGAGATGGATGTCCAGATGTGAAACTGGGAAGGCCAGAATGGAGTGCAATGCTCTGAGGCACAACTCTGACAAATGAGGTAAAAATATAGTCTACAATGAGCAAGAGGAGACACAGCAGAGAAAACTTAGTGGAACAGAAATAGCTTTAGCCATGTTCAACTTGAAATGAAAGCTGGAGACCCAGAGTAAGATGTCAGAAACAAGCTAATCATTCAGTCTGTCCAGCAGGAGTCAACAGCAGAGTTGAACTCTCAACATAGAAGTGGTTCGCCAGCACGTGCTAAGCAGTGCTATCTAGAAATGAAGTGAAAAATACAGAAAACGAGGAAAAACTACAGGCTCGCAAAGTAAAGAAGCTTATCAGACAAGGATTATGAGGATGAAATATTGGATTTGAACTCTGCCTGGAAAAAGATGAGCTTGGGATGATAGTTTTTGTGCTGTGTGAGGTGTCAAAAGAGACCGAAAAGGAAGATATAGTTGGAAACTGGAGGGGAATGACCAGACAGAGAATTAACACAGAGGGATTTGTGAGCTCAGATCTGGAGCTAATTAAGCTGTTTGCATAGATTTGTGGTGAAGGTTTGAGGTTTTTTTCTCTTTGAGTTAGAGGAGTCTAAAACTTGCAATGCAAATAGAACCAAAATCAATAGGAGAATCATAGAATCATAGAACCACCAGGTTGGAAGAGACCCACTGGATCATCGAGTCCAACCATTTCCATTAATCACAACAGACAAGAATAGTAAGTATAGGAATAAGAAAAGGGGTTAAGGCAATCTGATATAATGGCTCCAAGGTGGGCAACAGAAGAAATTTTTTTATTATTTTGCATCCTTAAGGGGTGGCTAGAGGGAGTGAAGGAACAGGAGAAACTGGCTTTTTCCAGATTCAGAAGAAATTCTAGATGTTCTATGCAAAGAAAAAATGTTATGGTATCCAAGTCAGCAATCAAAAATATACTGGAAGCTGCAATTAGGGCATTTGATTAAACAGAGAAAGACAATGGTGAGCAAAGAAGATCCCAGAACAGGAAAAGCAGAAACAGCAGAAGAGGTCTTTCTGCCATAGAGGAACCTTAATAAGACAAAATTATGAACAGCATGACATGATCAGAAACTACAGTGCTGGGAGTAAGCGACTATGAATGACTCATGTCATTGGCATGCTATGTCTCACCTTTGAAGAGAGCTCAGAAATCAGGAAAAATAATGTATTTTACATTGCTAGGTGCAAATTTCAGCATGCAAAGAATGTGGTTTTCCATGCTACCCATTACAGCATCCTGAGGCAGGGTTGCCTCCAGTCAGTTCCTTTCATCCTAGCCTCCCTCACTGAGCAATTAGTCTGTGTTCCAAAAACATTGAAAAGAGCTGCTGATGGGCTTGAAAGTCAATATTAAACAAGTGTATTACTTAGTCAATACAACTGTAGGTTCTGTTTCTTGGCCCAGGAGTTTTTCAAGTTGCCTTTTGGTAGGCAAGCACATCCTGTCACTGTCTGGGGATTCCTGGGAAAACTGCCTGCCTTTTTGTTCTCTGGTAAAGTATTACAAACTCCGTTCTGTGGCTAATTCTCAGCTTAACTCCTAGATCTCAGCCCCACCAAAAGGTGTGCACAGCATGAATCTGCCTCTCACCAGCAACCAAAAGTCACAGCCCTGCTTTATTTGGAAAGGATTCATGACCTAATCCCTGTTGTGACATGTCTCATTTACCCAACACTGTATGGAAATGCCTTGTTATACACATGGGACTACACAGGAACCCTCAGCAGGTATAGATGAGTATCTTTCAACAGAAGCTGAGTTTTTACACTGTATTCTGCACATTGAGGTTTTGGTTTTGATTTTAAAGAACCACAAATTATATAAGGATGTGCTTGACTTCATATTTATGTTTTTAAACCTCTTGAAAATATCTTTGTTCTTACTGACACTCCACATTTTTCACATCTTCAGTTCTTTTATCTTTGTTCCTTCATATTTAAACATTCAGTGCAGCACCTTCTGCAGTTTGTAAAAAAATGTCGCGTGCAATTTCTTGTACTAATTGTTCTGTAAATGCTACAGATTGGTGAGCGTCAAGGTGCACAAAATTTTATTTTGGCACCACAGAACAACAAGTTTTCTGAATTTTCCACATCTCTGCAACAAATAACGTTTGGAAGAGCATGTGGTTGGTGAGGTACATCTTTTCTAGTTGGATTCTGGCTGAAACAGTAGCAGAGCTTTGTGTTGTTGAAATTAAAAGGATTTTAAAAGGGAAAAAAGAAAAGGAAAAAAAACAGACATGACTTGAGGTTTTAGTCCACCGAGATTTATTTCTTGTTCCTAATTACTGTCAGCGGCAGATGCCCCTATGGAAGTTGTATGAATGTCCAAAACCTGCACAGGAATCTTAAGAGAACTCACAGGATGCTAAGGAGACACAGTAGACAGCTAATCCACAAAAAAAAAAGGGTTTTTTACTATTACAGTACTTGTTTCTCAACCTGAAATAAGTCCGTTGTCTAGAAATATTACAAATAGAAAAGAAAAATGCAAACTTTGTCCCCTGCAGCTTTGCTCAGTCCTAGAAGGTCACAGAGGAAGCAGAAGTTTGTATGTCTCAGCTGAAGCTCTTGGCACTGGTAGTCCAGCTTGGGAGCTCACCATACACCTAAAACACCTCCTGACTGGGTGCCTGGTGAGGAGGTCCCTGCAGTTAATAGAAGAAACAAGGGAAGCACTGGCAACTGACTGTCCTTGTTTACTATAACTGGCTGCATATGAAAATTCAAACTTCAGGTTTCATTTCACATGACAAGCTGCAAAGAGTTAAAGAAAAATTGTAGAAAGAAATAGGCAGGAAAGCCATTTTTTTGTACCAAAAAAAGCTCTCTTTGTAGGATCCCCAGAACACATAAAAGAAAAAAAAGTACTCTCTAAAAGACAGAAAATTCAGGAAAGCAGGTGTTAAAACAGTTGGACCATCTGCTCCAGAACTGCTCCATTATTTCAGTAATTTATAAAGTAAAAAAATGTGCCCAGCAGCTATGTGGGCATCTTACAAAGAATATCATATGCCAGCTGTAAATGCTCCTAGAAATGGCACAGACTGGTCTGTTTTGGCAGAAGTGCTTCAATCTTGTAGCAACATAGACAAGCCTCCTGGGAAATCAACAGTTGCTTTTGCTTGTGTTTGTCCTCTCTTGGATTTTTCAAAAAATATCTAGCAAAAGTGTGAACATGACCACAGTTTCAGGGCAGAGTGGAGGCATGTTTCAGCAATATCAGAATTCCAGTCGTATGTGTCCCATAGTGTAGAACTACCACATGAATGAGATGAATGAGAACATTCTACACCCTACAGAGCTATATGACCCCCTAAATTACAGCTACACAGTAAGGAACACAAGTAGAGTTAATTTATATGAAGGAAGGTTTCTATGAAGAAATAGATTGCAAGTAAAACTTCTCTTGGGATTGGAATTACCATCTCTTTTTCCATTTCTGCCAAGATTTGAAAAGAAATGGAGGGATGACATAATCCCAAACTTTGTAAGCCTACTTAATATCCAAATAAATTACTTAGGCTAGTATTCATCCTATGTAAAGTACTTTCATTTATCACAGACTCACAGAAAGCAAAAAGAAATTGGGGGGAGGGAAGCAGAATATTTAAAATAATTCTTTATGGTTGGCATAAATCTGTTCACCTGTTCCTTTGGAAAATCTGGCAGGTGATTTGCTCTAAGAATCTGATGAAAACTTTGTATATATATTATTTATTACTGTATAATATGTTTATACATACACATGTGTGTAGGCAGTCACACAGAGGCAGGCCTTAATTCTCCTAGACAACATTAGACACATAGCTTGCTTATTATACGGCAGCAAAAGCATTGCCTTCTGGAGCACACCCTCCCTACCTCTAGAAGCCACTTGATAGCAAAAGAGTTATGTATGCCTTCAACTGCACCACACTAGTCAAGTCTTTTTGACAGACTAGAGACTGAATGTATGTTACCTGAAGGAATAAGTGTGAGAGCTGGGACCAGAGCTGGTCTAAGCACCTAATGATATCCAGTAAGAAAACCATGTCAAAAGCAAGACAATCAGAGTTTTCCTTTACGTGAACTAAGCCATGCTGGAGCAGACATTACAACATCTGTAGATGTGTGACAGTAATTACCAGGAATTAGATGAAATGGTAAGACATAAAACTAGGAAGGAAGGCTAACAAAGCTTTATTTTATTACACTGCTGAAAACTGAAACTCCACACTACAACAAAAATAGCAAGAAAGTAGTCAGTTTGCTGAATTTTTGTTTATGGAGAGCAAACCTCATGGATTTATTTTGCTTAATTTTCAGAGCTCCTTTTAAGAGAGAAGGGGAAAATTCAAAGCATGCACCACATCTAAAAACTGAATTTCATGCTACCATCTACCAAAAAGTCATACAGAAAGACACTCTAGAATAAGGCTGCCAGAAATTTCAGCAAGCACATTTATAAAAGAGGTGGCAGATCAATGCTGTGACAGTAATAGCCAATATATACCAAAAGAAAATCAGAAATACTTTGATCAGCTGCAGTCTCTAAACTAAATGTTTGAAATTAACCACAGATTATTCACAGTCACTGGAGAGCAAAGGAAGGTTAGAAACGAGTCATATTTAATAAGGCATATAATGTACAGACAAAGAACTACTGCCAACCTCATATGCTACAGTGCCAGGCAGAAATTAAATTTCCTTCTAAGCAATGGAGAGTGTGGACTATTCACATGTACCACACATGCACACTACAGAGTACTGTGCACCCTGTGAAATGCTGGCAGCTCTTTGGTGAGAAGTACTCAGCAGTTTATAGATCAAACTTAAGGAAAGAAAAAAAAATATATGGCAACAATTGGCCGTGAACAAATAAATGAACATGCTGTAATGAAAGAAAAAATACCTTAAAAGTAAGGGAAGGGCTTAATTGTGGAAGTTAGGTCAGCTTAGCTGATCAAAGCGGAAAGAAAAAGAGGGTAGGACAGTGCTTTAGAAAGTGTACTTAGATCCACAGGCTGAGCCCAAGGTCTTACCACCACATCAGACTGGGGCAAGCAACTAGCAGGAGGATGGATGTTATTAAAAGCTTAGTCATAACCACTGCATCTGGTTGGACTCAATGTTCTCAGAGCTGCTTTAAAGAAATTACACACTCTGACAAGCATTTTGTGCATTAGCGGGTATGAGAAAGGGTGAGTCAGTACTAGAGTTTGCAATTAAATCTATACTCTGACGTATGCATTCAAAAATACACCATCACACCTCCTGATGCTGGCTGATTGGAGAAGTCAGTCTTTGAATCTAATTTAAATTTAATTCAGGCTTTTATTTCAAAAAAAATTACCTGATAGATTCATGACATTTTATGTGGAGGACAGTGGTGACAGCATTCAATCCCCCTTGACACAAACTAGCCTCTCATCAAATCAGCTAAATAATCGTTACCTTTTATCAATTACGCTGAAAGCAAATGGAAGGATGAACAGTTCTTCTCCATAATTTGCAATACTGGAGGGAATACATCCATTTACAGGAGAAAGGGAACCTAAATTACACATAAACCATCTGGAACAGGCTGTCCAGGGAGGTGGTTGAGTCACCTTCCCTGGAGGTGTTTAAGGCACGGGTGAACGAGGTGCTAAGGGGCATGGTTTATTGTTTGATAGGAACAGTTGGACTCGATGATCCGGTGGGTCTCTTCCAACCTGGTTATTCTATGATTCTATGAATAAATCATCAAACACAGGGCACTTATTTGACTCCACTGCTAAAGGTTCATATGTAAAACTGTACAGTAGAACTGGGAAGCTGGTTACACCATCCTGCTTTCTTTTAATAAGCTCCCACTATGATCTCACTACCAAAATCTTACACAGAGGAATGACACACCCACTGTGCACATAAAGTATCATGTAAAGTTTATTTGTCTTCATCTTTTTCACAAAATATTCTAAGGACATTAATACCAACAGATGTCATAGAAACATCCACCTGTGAAGACTAACATACAGGCTCAGGAAAAAAAATACCCCTCTCCATTATCCACAATAGTTTTCATACTCCCATTCCCCAGAGCACATTCCAAGCATAGGAGCCCTTAAAAATGCAGGAAGGAAAAATTCATACTAGTAGAACATTACAGTTCTATGAGACCTTACATTTAAAACTACTCTTCATAAAACTACTCTTCTATTAGCTTGCAAAATAGAAGACATTGGAATCTTAAAGAAGATCCATAAACCGTCATACATATTAAGACAACCTTATACCCAGAGAAATTAAGGTGTCCACTGTATCTTAGATGCAAAGAAAGTTAAGCACTTAATTTTGTACTAACGACTTAATTTTAAAATCCACAAACTCCTGAAATGATATTTTTGTGTTTCATTTGAGATAGGCTGCTTTAGTTTAGCATCAGAAATATGGATCGGGACTTCCTGCTTTGGCATGTCATTTGAGCTGAAGGCACCTCCACGCGCAGTTCACAGCTGGAAGGCTGCTCTGTGCCACAGAGGGCAATGTGCCACAGCCTACATCATGTCATGCTGCCTTTTCAGACAAGGGGTCTAGATATCAACAACTTGTTAGGAACATATCTATTGAAGACAACATTCTCTTCATCATCATTGCTTTTCATTCCACCCGATCAGGTACAACTTTGGCTTTTGGAACTGATCTCAGAACTGTAGATCCAAGAGCCGGGAGGCTCATGCCTGTCCATTTTAAGCACTCCATGTGTTATCAGCTGCCATATGCAAAACCACAGGTTGCAGTGGGACATTACGCCCTTGATCATGAGAAAACACCAAGTGCTGTACCCACCTTCACAATCAGACTCCGATGCTCCTCAGACTGACTGAAGTTTGTGCCTATTTCAAAGGTACTCATCGTTCCTTCCTCACACAGGCTCATCCAGGTGTGATACTCTTCACGCTCCGGCAGCCTATCCCAGAATGTCTTGAAGACTTCCCAAACTGTTTCCTGACATACTGAAGGCACAAGAAAGGTCTAGTATTAGTACAACAGGAGTGCTTCTGTGTCATCGTGGCTATGATAGTATTAGCTAAATGTTGCATGCTTTTCAGTATATTAATACACAGAATATAGTGGTTACACACTTACATGTAAATATATAAGGCATCAAAGGGACTGTGTACTGGGTTTGTGTGGCAAGGGAAGCTGCTAGAAGCTTCCTCTGTGCCTAACAGGGCTAGTACCAGCCAGCTCCGAGAGGGACTCACTGCTGGTCAAGCTGATCCCATCAGCAGTGGTGGTAGCACCTCTGTGACAACATATTTAAGAAGGAGGGGGGGAGTTTTTGGAATGCCAGCAGCAGTCAGAAGGGTGAAGTGAGAATATGTGAGGCAAACATCTCTACAGACATGAAGGTCAGTGGAGAAGGAAGGGGAGGAGGTGTTTCACATGCAAAAGCAGATTCCCCTGCAGCTTGTGGTGAAGATCATGGTGATGCAGGCTGTCCTCCTGTAGACCATGGAGGTTAATGGTGGAGCAGGTGTCCACACAGCCCACAGAGGATCCCATGCCAGAGCAGGTGGATGCACCTGAAGGAGGCTGGGACCCTGGAGCAGGCTCCTAGCAGGACCTGTGGACCCATGGAGATAGGAGCCCATATTGGAGCAAGTTTGCTGGCAGGACTTGTGGCCCCATGGGGGTCCCATGCTGGAGGACTATCTCTTGTGGGAGGGACACCACACTGGAGCAGGGGAAGATGATAAGGAGTCCACCCCCTGAACAGGAAGGGGTGGCAGAGGCAGGTGTGATGAACTGACCACAACCTCCATTCTCTGTCCACCTGCACTACTGGAGAGAAGGAGGTAAAGAATTCAGAAGTGAAGACTGGGAAGAAGGGAGGGGAGTGGGTAAGTTGTTTTAAGATTTAGTTTTTATTTTCTCATTATCCAACTTTCATTTGATTGGTAATAAATTAATTTTCCACAAGTCAAGTCTGGTTTTGCCTGTGATAGTTATTGGTGACTAATGTCTCCTTGTCCTTATCTCAATCCACAAGAATTTCATTATATTTTTTGTCCCCTACCTAGCTGAGGATCTGGAGTGATAGACTGGCTTTGGTGGTGACATAGCATTCAGCCAGGTCACAGTGAAGATCTGGTGGATCTTTCACACTCACACTACTTGCCTCCTTGATTTTTTAAAAAGAAGTAATTAATTAATTAATTAAAGTAAAAAAATAAGATGGGAAGAAAGAACAGTCTTGTCTCCTAAAAACCATCAAGAACAACAGTATTTTCACTGAGTGAAACTGTCCTTGTTCAACGTGTCAAATTTTTAGAAAACTTAGAATACCAAAATAGTATGGCAAATGCCCTTGCAGAAAGTAGAGCTGAAGCTTAATATCATAGAATTATAGTTGAACTGTATAAAGTTTTAGAGGCTTCAGTTACAATTCCTTTGGATTCACCTTTATACAGAATTTAAAATAAGTTTCAGAAGTTGTAATTGCATTAATGATTTGAAAAATAGGATGATAACACAACATAATAGGCTATAAAGTAAATCAATCTCTAATCCTGCTGCATGTATGCACTGAGAATGAACTAGACATCTCTGATTGAACACAGTCTGCAAATTAAGAGTTAAATTATCTTCTACTGCATCACGTGATTTAACCTCCCTATCCTGCATGTGCTCTTTGCCAATCAGAGCAGTTGGTCACATAACACTCCAGCAAGAGCCCGTGACCCAGGATAACTGGAAGAAAGGAAGATTTACAGGATTTTCCTTGTGTCCTGGAAGAGAACAACGTTAAAAGGAGAACAACTCTAAAAATCACTTGCAGCAGATGCCAGCCTGGAGTAGTAGCAGACAAACCTGCTTTTTGGCCTTAATCGGATTTCTCTACTTATATATACACAGTTCAGCAGAGGAATGCTTTGCATTCAGGGAAAGTCCTGGCATCATAAGCAAAACCTTACAGGAGACTGACCATGAATCTATTTTCAGAAAGTCATTTTCTTCAATCAGCTTAAAAATACACTTCAGGTAGCCAGAATTCTGAATTCCAGAATTGATTAAATAGACTTGTCTTAAACTTAATACATAGATCTCACGGAAACATCCCTTCATTCAAACAAGAGACAAACATTTTTCTTTAAAGAGTTCATAAGTAACAGTCTTAAGGAACTGTTTCACATGCAGTAACACCCTTAAAGCTTAGCTTATTCAAGCATGCTGGATGGGACCATGCAGAAAATTCTCTTTTCTCCACCCCAAATTTCAGTTTAGCAGTTGAGATCATTTTTGTGTTGAGGAACTCTACCAATACACAGATGTCTCATTTCCACAGCCCTTAAACTTTGAATTATTAACTCTCAATAGTATATTGTTGATCTGGCACCCCTCCAGCTTCCAGGTAGCTAACTTTAAGGCACAGTAATTAGGTAATGAGTACTGGAGATTCTTCCAATCAGTTTTCCTTATGTATCTTTGTTAACTAGAAATAAATAGCCAAATTTACAAGCATCTATGCACCCTGCCATGTTCTCCCTGAAGTTATGCATGCTTCCTTAGCAGCTGAGGAAGCAAATGTTTTAAGGCAGGGACATTTCCATATGATCCCTGCACAGACCTCAGGCAATGAAGCCATAATCCTGCTCTGGGATTTCTGGGTCCTGCTGGAGTACTAATAAGCTTCCTGAAGCAGAATGACATCTGTAGTATCCTCTCTACAATCCCACTCATAAGAGCTAGGCATCCAGGAAAATATCAAAGTCTAATTTCAGACCTAGACACCTATGGGAAGAAATACTGCTTACTCATTTCTTTCAGTGGTATTTTTACCCTGCATTCTGACTAATGGATATTTTACCCCAGGCTTTCAGCAACAATCCTGCAACGAGATTATTCCCTGTGGCAGGGGTAAATCTTCAGCAGTCTGTCAATGAGGGCTGAAGCTCTGGCAGTAGGTTGCAAACACATTGCAGCGGCACTGTCTAATCCTACAGTTTTCAAATGGTAAAGGACTAGTTTTCCAGTCGCAAGTAATAAGTGGCAGCAATAATTGAAGGCAATTTTCCATAATGCTCTCAAATAAGTTTAAGGTCTTTTTAAAAATAAATGGATGAGACAGCATTTTGCCTGAATGCAAGCTGCTGCTGTATGAACAGTTGTCTCAATCAGCTCCCAATAGATTAAGGATTTGTTGTGTGTCCTTTCATTTGGAATTAGACACCCCACTGAATTCCAATCCCAAAGGCTTTGCACCATCTGTGGGCTCCAAGCCCATTAATCAGCTGTAAGCTGTCAGAACAGGGTCATATTTTCCGTGGAAAGGCGATGCAGATAAGGAGTCACATTCTGTCCTCTTTAGCCATTTCCACTGCAGAAAGCCCCTTTCTTCCTCACAAGTAGTCTAAAAGTTTGTTAGTTCTGACACACAGAACCCAGGCAAACATCTATCATGACTGTCATGTAAACACTTCTGTCAGCCTTGCACAGGAAACTGCATCCTATGCCATGGTGACCTGCTTGCCACACAGTCACTTTACAGCCTCATGGGCACACAGTCCATCCCGTCGTTGTCCTGTTTATTCCAACTGTCCTGTTTGTATAGTAAGGGATTGCTTTCCAGGATGACAAATCCAGGCTGTAAGGGCTCAACCCAAGAATCACCCCCAAGCACTTGAACTATATGATGCTCAAGAGCAAATTCATAATGTGGCTAAGAAAAGGAACAGTTTCAGTCTTTCTTTCCATACACCCTTTCCTTGCTTTGTAGTTAAATGAGATTTGCCACTCCAAACACAGAAAAAAAGAATAGCACGGTTTCTTCAGTGTGGTTCAAATCACACTCTTGTAAAGAAAGAGACAAAAATTATTCTCTCTCCCATCTCTTCTTCAGGAATGTCAAAGAGAGAGACAGTGCTTACCACACCTTCGTTGACACGACCACCCAGAGAACTGAAGAGACACAGCATCCTCACAGGGTGTTCAAATCCACAATAAATGTGATTAAGCTTTTTTTAACTTGAAGGTGGAGCTCACTCCTCTAGCAGGTTTTAGACTATCTGCTGGCCAGCGAGGCTTTTCAAAGTTTCTTAACAACAAATTCTTGAGAACTCCAATATAAGAAAAACATGTTTCTCATAACTAGATTATAAGCACTCTAAGATTCTGTAGATAAAACTTGGAGTCATAAAAATATAAACAAAGTTAAACAGGACTTGACTGGAAGCTTTAGTAGGTGAATATACTTTACTGTATAAAAATAATTCACAATTCTTTCTGACCTTATATTAACTTGCCAGTTCCTGTGCCATATATACTATCTACATATCTTGACAATACATGAAGCAACTTTTGACTTGTATTTAAAATAGCAGCTCCTTGAAACTAAAAGAAAATGAGAGTCGGGGGTGGGGGGGGAACCAAGCAGATTTACCAGTAAGTTTCTTGACTAGCAATATAGCTTTGAATTTTAAATATAAAATTTTTAAAGTAGAAAAAGAATGGGAAACAAATGCAGCATCAGAGCTTACAATAAATTGACAGGACCCCAACATTTTAGAGTTATGACTGAAGATGCTTGCTTGATGCAATGTGCTGTGTGAACAGACTCCAGCTACTAAACAAAATAAATCTGCTGTACAGAACTTGTGTGATGAGGAATCAGGTTTCTAAGACCAGCTGCAAAACCGTTCAAAAAACAATGAGCACCCAGCCCTGCTGGGACCAGGAAGGAAGGGCTGAGCAGACCCAGCAGTGCTGCCACCTGCCACCTGAACCTCAGGAAAGCCTGTCTTCGTGGCTAGATCTCATGCCAAACTTTCACTACAGGGGTAGCCACAGGCACAGATATATGGGACAGCATTAGTAACACCAGTCCCTGGAGGAGACAGGATTTGTGACGAGGCCTCTAATCCCTAGCAAACAATACTGATTAAAAGCATCATAAAATCGAGATCAATCTTTTAAGGCAGCGAGCTAAGAACCTTGAAGCTACACATGGGTTGGGAGGGTAAGCTTCCCCAGAAAATTACTTCCTTCATCCCATGGCTGCAGTAACAAATAACTTGTATTGTAGTGCTGACTGATCTCTTGGCTGCTTCACAAGTTTTCTCTGAAGAATTCAAATGTTAAAAAAAGAAGGTGTAAAAGAGAGGCTCCGTCCTACAAAGCTGCCTACAGGAAAGTGAGTAGGTATGCAGAAGATGAGTAACTGACACAATAAACCAGAATTCAAACCAAGAATGCAAACCAGATGGCTTGTTCTGCAGTTTTTCTCCAAAGTATATTCTGTGTGCACATGCTACATTTTGCATGTACTCGAACTTGAATGTCTCAGAAATTAAGTCATGTAACTCATCATTGAAATAATAGTCTTCAAGGTGAGAGAGGAGGCAGGAAAAACTGAAAGATCAACAGCACATTTGTCCCCATACCCTTGTGCAAATTTCCACTTGAGCAAAGTGTCATAGGCATTTAAAGTAGGCGACGTCTTGACTTTTAAAGGCCATAACAGGTTTCAAAGGCTGCCTCAGAAAGCCAGACGTGTAGCGAGACCATGTGAATCCCAGCAAATCTACTCCAGGAGCCAAAACGCCCAGCGCCTGGGACCTTATCTGCTTCAAATGCAGTGTTTTCGCTCAAGTAATACATACAAATAATAGGGAATATCCTGAAAAGCTTAAGATAAATTGCGCTTTGAGCAAAAAAAAATGCCACATAGGCAGGAACAAGCTCTTTTCAGTACTGCAGGAAAGGGTGAGAAAAAGTTTATTTGAAGCTTTCTTTCCTAAAGACTTTGTAATTGTTTTCAAAACCTCCAGCTAAGATCTGTGATGACGTGATGTCTCTTTCTCTCTGTCTCTGAAATTCTCATGCACAGCTACCACTCATGCACATGGGTAGGATATATCATCTCTGTGGCTCCAGCCTTACCATCCAGGATGCATTTATCTCTCCAATGAGAAACAATTAGCCTATTACACTCAGTCCATGCTCAGGGATTTCTGAGGTTAACAGAAGGGACACCACATGACAGCACTAGGCACCTAGTAGGGGGTAGTGTGGCTTTCTGGCCATTTCTGTAAGTGGGCAGTGCTGGAGCTTAATCCTAGGTAAATCCCATTAGTGCTTCTTAAGAGTTGAATCGTGTACAGTGGCTAGGAGCACTGAATCAGGCTGAATAGCCTATTTTGAAGCAGCATGAGGTCAACTCCTCCTCTCTAGCATTTTCTGCACAACTGAATGTCTTAATTGTGGTGGGTTTTGGTAAGAACCCAGTGACAGGGAGACTGACAGACACCTCTTAAAAGATCTTTCCTGCAAAGACTTCATTAGCATTCACTAAATAAATAAGCATACACACATGCAGAGAAATCACTTTATTTCTGTTTTCTAATCAAAATTTCTGTTGCTGAAATGCTGCTCTGTATGACCTACAACCTAAGCAAACCTTAAACGTTATGCTCAACAAACCAGGATTTTAAATTAAAATAGCTGAATGTGAATTATCTAATCCCCATGAAAGATTTTTTTTCTTTGAACATTAACATGTTAAACTCTAGGACATAAACTATTCTGATCAGTAACATTTCAATAACTACAAAGGAACATCTTTCATGGTAAAAATCAAGCTTTTTAGAAACATGTGCCAACATCTAAAAAATCAAATGTAGAGGGAGACAGAACAAGGCCTTCTACAAATAAACTTCAAAAACATATTGGCTGAATACAAGCTATGCATGATATGCATAGTAGGCATTTACCAGCAATTTCCACCAAAGGAAATGGATAGATTCACTGAATTGTCTACGTAAGGTGAAAGGTCTGAGTGGGTATGGCTATTTTCCATTTTTTATTTAACAGGCGCTTGGGCTATCATCTCCCTTTCAGCAGTAAAAAACATAACTATCGTAACTACTCATAATCCACATTACCACATACAGCACACTCACTATCTGAAATCTCACTATTTGATTTCCACAAAATGTGTTCATCACAACATTCTAGCTATGAACCACCACTAGAATTACATCACTCTTCCAGCAGTAACCATAACATTACTACCACTAAAAAGGACGCTTAAAAATGCTACATAAGATCCAACCTGTAGGCCTGCATTACCTGATCTGTAAGGATCTACTACTCATTTCCATCTCCCTATTCTAAAAAATAGACCCCTTGATATTTTTTATGATTTATTATTTATTGATATCAAAGCAGTAGTGCTTCCTTCCATGGTAGTGGCACTGCTTACTGCTGATAGTAAAGTAAACTTAAGGAAAGAATAGATAGTATTGAAAGCATGGAATATTAAAGTAATTCCTTATTTCAACAGATAAAGAATAAAAAGAAAATTCTAAAAATGTAGACTGAGATTGAAAAAACAACACATTCTGTGTACCTGCATACTTATTCCCTTGTAGGGTCAATTATTTTTCTAATCACTGATAGTAGTCTCTGAGTGCTAAACAGTGACCACATGCTTTTCTAGAACTGTTTTGTTGACACTGCAGAGACAAGAAAGTCACATTTCACTATTTTATCACTGCACTGGTTCAGCAAGCTAGGAAAAACATGGTTTCAAATAAAAGCTGGTATAACTCAATAACACTCAAGGAACATCTTTACTGTGAATGAAAGTAACAGCATCATCAACTCTCACTTGCCTTAGGTGCGTTTACTCAAGACGCAATTAACTAGACATCACCAAATACTGGTGGGTCAGAACATCACTACTAAAAGGATGAACAAATTGCTTGAACCACACCTTGCTTGTTTCACTGCTGATTAAAGTCACCTCTGCTACTTGCAGAGATCTTTTAAAAAGTTTTAAGTTAAAACTGCTAAGGGTGGTCATAGCATCTCTGCTCAAGAAATCCTTGTGGATCACGGAACCTGTAAGTCCAGTAAGGAAGCAGATGGACTAGATAGATTCTTGGTTCAACCTAGGACTGTTAAGTTCTAAATAAGCTTTTACAACCTAATTTACAGATTTTCCTCTCAGTTTTGCTCATTCACACTTTTGCTTACTTGATATTGCCCTCACATACTGCTATCAGATAACTAACAGGTCACTGCAGTTAAAGTAAATGGTATGGATTCATTTTGAGCTCAACAAAGAAGAGTTGAGCGTTATTGGGTGGAGAGAAACAAGAAACTTACAAAGCCTCCCAAACTCTGAGTGATCATCACTGTCAACATCCCTCACAACCTGGGCACAATTCATATTAAATGAGGCTCTGATCCCATATAATTCCACTTCGTTCTCCAAACACATAGACACTCACCAACTCCTGATTCTAATTGCTTTTCACCACTCTAAGTGAATGAATTAGTTACTGGTGGGGGTTTCTTCTATAGACACTCAAAAAAGTCTCATTAAACGTGTCTTCAAACACCTTTCCTTCTTCTTTGCGTAGCCAGCCATAGTTTAAAGTCAAATGGCTGAGACACCAATGTCTCAGACTTGACTCTTTTCTGAAAGATCCCTCAGTGAATTCTACTAGTGTTTGTAGAATACTAAATAAAAACAACAAGCTCTGTCATTTAGCTAGTCTGTACATCACACCTATATTTCTTAGAATTCAAATGGTTCTTTGAGAAATGATGAGTAAATATTAAACAGTAATTGCGGTTGCAGGGACTGAAAGTTATTGTGACTTATCAGTGTAACCAGAAGGCGGTTTTTTAGCTCAGAACAAATCATCACAAAAAACTAAGTTTCTCGGGTAACAATGTATTTCCTGGTATTTATTGTGTTTGACGTTTCATCTATTAATTTTTTTAAATAGATGTTCTTTATCAATTACATGAGAGACATATAATCACTTACCTCTGAGCCTGAAATATTTCAGATGGTTGGCAATAGCCTGCTCAATAGATTCTTCAGGGCAGATCTTAACTCCACTGGGAAACAGAATAGACCGCTTTCTTCGTAACAATAAATGCTTGTTGACCTGTTCAGCCTTCACGATGCCATTAAGCTTTTTCAACTCAGGAAGCTGAGAGGGGTTTGTCAACTGCCAGTCACTGAGCTGAGGGGTTGGTGAACCATCTTTAGCCTGTCCTCCTCCTACAGCTGAATAAACTTCTGCTGTAAAATTAAAACCACACATAAACATCTCAGATGAGATAATGATGCAATCGTCTCATGTATATTAATGCCATTTCTCTGGTTTCCAAAGGATGTTGCTGTGCTTTTTTCTGTTAACAAAACCCACCTGTATGACTGTACTATTATGAACAACCTTAAGCTCTTTACAGCATCCCATCAAATGATAACATAACTTAAAGCCCTAATCTTTTGAACGCTAAAGTTTTGTGCTTCATTCCCCTTCTGCGATAGGCTTGTCTAAGTCAAAGGAACAATATTTGTGAATAAGCACGTACTTAGAAGCCTTCAGGGCCAGGAATGAAATAAGTAATTAATTAACAAGTCTCTTTATTCCATACTTTCTTTCCACCAGAAACATTTATATCCCTTGCATCAAGAAATCTGCTTGAATTGATGGCTAGCAAAAGCACCTTTTACCATCATGAGATAGATCCCTACCCAACTAGAGTGGGGAAAATAAAGGAAAAAAGGGGTCATTAGCTTTAGCTTTTTTAAAATTCTCTTATTTTAGTTGTCCCATATCACTCCAGAGGAAACTTTACAGTGGAGGGGGCGATGTGTCTATTTGGTTTAGTCTGACAGTCTAATTCTCTGCCCCCCATAGTCAGCAGTCAGCTGATCTGAAAGTAGTAAATTCAATTTTCTTCCTTCACTTCTTTCCCCTAGAAAGTGTAAATGAAGAAGAATCACAATTACTCATTTATTAGAGAGAGAACAATAATAATGGAATGGCATTTTTCATCCCACAGATTATGGGATTATTCTGCAGCCGCAAAGTCAATAGCACGTTTGACTTGATATCTGAAAGATGAAGAATATGGTTATTTTGATGGTGTAGTAATAGCCAGGTCTAGTGCAGAAGACCACCATCAGATTGTAAATCAGAGGGAGAAGGAAACAGCAAAAAAGGTCACTAAGGCAAAAGCTCAGTCTTCAAACTGACATATCTTCAGTGTACATGAGCAGGAGAGAACCTCACTTTTTAAGATTTAATACAATAAAAACAGCAAGTAAAACATTTATCAGTAATAAATGTCTCCCAAAGTTGGAAAAACTTGCTTCTGTAGCTACTTTCTACACTCAAAATAACAAAAATGAACAGTACAGTAATACCTCCTGGAAATCACTCTAAGTATTCTATATTTACACTGATATCATGACACAGATTTGACCAAACATTTCTCTGTATTAATCACCTTTGTATAATTCGAACACAGAGGTATTTTTATTTCTACACACTACCATAGGTAAACTTTGAAAATAAGAATATGAGTAAGATTTCTGCATTACCTGCAACTATTTGAAGATCACCTTTAATCATTTCTAAAAGCAGGAGGCAAAGAAACATTTTCCAAATGAAGCCAAACATACTTATTTGTATAAAAAAAAAAAAAAGCAAGGAAAATAAGAAAATCCCTTTTAGCAAAAGAGCTGTTGTCTTTAACGTCTCCTTGACCCAACCAAGAGCATTGCGCTTCTTGAAAATGTCTTGATGTCACACACAATTGTCTTCAGAAAAAACATTAGGTAAAAAAAGTCAATCAAGACATCCTGGAAATTTTCTGTTCAAAGACAGTATTCCACTTCAGTGAAGAAACAAGCAAAGGTGATGGAAGTAAACTCCTCGGAGTCAGCAGATGGACTGAGACAATTTTTTAATTTTAATCTGGCCAGCTAAGCTCTTTACCAGAGCTTGTCATACCATTAACAGGCAGTCCAAACAAGGACAACACCTTTCACATTTAATTAACCACAGTTTTTCATTGGCCCTTCAATTTCTGCTGTTTTTTAAAATCAAGCTGACCACAAAGCATCAGAGCGGGCACATTAAACTCCAGTGGAGGGTCTCAGTGTGTTTTGTCTTCTGCTTGTACAAATATATGTCCCTAAAACCACACTGACTCACTCAAACACCAACGCATATGTAGATAACACTGAAGCAACCTTTCTGTAGGATTGTTTCTTCAGGTGACAGAGCTCATGAAGCCCTGCAGCATGAGTCTGCATTAAAGCAGAAAATCTTGTGCTGCTACACCACTGCCCCTTGCACCCCAGAACAACTTCTTCCCCTGAAGCTGACACTAGGGCAAGTTATGTTTCTTTCATCTCTGTTTGGGTATTATCTGATATGAGTGCTAGGAGCAAATTAGTACAGATACCTGAAGAAACGATCAGCTAAGAGCAACTACAGAAAGGACAGAATGCGGGCAAGCAGCAGCACTCTCAGTTTCCCTCCCATCCAGGGTCAGGTCACTGTGAAAACGTGAACAGAAGCAGCCCTACAATGGCAGATGGTATTCGGATCACTAGAAAACCCAGTCAGGGATATCTCCTGAGTGGCATCAATTCAGATCTTCCTGGTTACTGCATTCATATAAATCTGAGCAAACTGTTGGGTTGTCTGGAGTGACTGGTTTTGGCAGTAGCTTTCTGTAAATATTTCAAAGCTGGATTTCCAAGGCTTGACAGATGATGGTCTGCAGAGTATTTAAACAGAGCTCCTTAAGAATACAATGCTGTCTCCTCTCTTCTAGCTGCTCTGCTGAACTCTGGCAATTCAGATAATACCGATAATTCGTGATATTACATGCATGACACAGAAATCAAATAAAACCACCTTTGTTTTTAGGCTGTTTTCTGACATCTGAGAGACTGCAGCTGACATTTTTCAAAATAACACATTTTCCTTGTTTGGTTTTTCTTTTTTTTTTTACCCCACAAAACTACTAAATTACACTTTAGGTTAAACCACTGAGCTGCTCTAACACACCCAGTTTTAATAGAATCAGACACTGTGGATCTGTCAAACTAGCAGTGTTTTACCAAGGCTGGCTCTGTTGAGGTAACAATACTGGCAGCAACACTGGAGCTGTAAATGGAACAGTCCTGATGATACGAGGCACAGGAACAGCGTTATACTGGTGCTCATAGACTGTTTTCAAGTCCTATTCAGCACCTCCAGGTAGACAGAGCAACTTATGAGGTTACCTCAGGTATCTTTATTACAATCTTGGATTCAACAACACAGATCAGCCTTTTCCTCTTTTTAACCCTCTGCAGACTGGTGAATGCTTTTGCTTGCATTACCCTGCCAAAATGCAACTGAATCAAGATTAGAAATAACGTACATACTTATAAAGGCAAAGCCTAGTTCACCTCAAGAATGCATGACAACTAATCCTTTTAGAGAAAATACATGTGCTCAGAATACATGTGCTTCAATAAGAGTATGAAACTCAATTAAAAGTTTTCCTGGAGAGTCTTCAAATATACAGCATTACTGGTTTTTTTCATCAACAAAATTCTAAAAGGCAGCCAGAATGTGAATAGTATAAAAAACTACCTGCTTTATATCTCAGTCAAAATTTGTTTTCTATGGTATGGCCATGATAGCTTCTGTGCAATGAAATAGTTAAGATACTTAAATTGAATTTTATTAATATTAGTTCAAGCTATCAATTTAAATTCACCACTGATTTCAGCATTGAAATCTAGATTTGTAACAGCTGAAAATCTACATTTGTGATAGCAAAAAGTATAATTAAAACCACAAGTATCATTTAAATTTTCTTAAAACGAACAAAAACTCTCTTGCAATAGACATCCAAAATAACCTTGGAAAATTAACTCCTCCCATGGTTTGACTAAAGCTTTTACACTAATACTTTGCATCAGAAGATGCATAATCCTTCATTTCCGGCAGCCAAATTACATCAGACGAAAAGCACTCAGGAAAAATATATTTGCTGGGGTAAAAAAGGGAAGTATCCTAGTGATGTAATATGTCAAGGTCACATTAGTACCTCAAAAATAAGAAGAAAATTTTCTGACAATTTGTATTTCTGAAAAAAAAGGACATACACTTTCATACAGCAGAAGTGTTTAGCTGAATTATAGTTCACTACAAGGTAATCGTCACTGAAATTCTGCTCCAGCTGACATACTGTTCTAAATAATTTCATTGTTTTTCAAATACCGTTTATTCAAAAACCTAAATCCTTCCATCTGTAGCTAAATAGTGCAAAATAAAGGTATACTTTAATGAAAATGCCCCAATGAAGTGCCATATGAAGGCAGAACTCTATCTCCAAGCTCACACAGCTTAATACAAGATTATCAATCGTCTCCTGTGATGAGACTGTGGCAACTGGCTTTGTGGCATTTGACAGGACCAACCAACAGAATTCCCAGTCTGTTTAGGTGAGAAAACTACATTAGCTGAAACCTTTTCATTTGATCGGTTTCTGTGGTTGCTGTTGCCAAGCATTTCACCACTATCACATGTGCTCCTGAGGAGCTCTTTGGTGAACTGTCTCCCAAGAATAAGCAAGGTTTGAGACTGTTCAGCCTTGCAGCTACGCAAATTCAGCCCACCACATCCTGTTGTAATGCCACCTCTTCCATCATGTAGCATTGTGAAGTATTCAGAGCAGAAAGATCAGGGAGGTCAACTAAACTAACTTAACACTTCATTGATCTACTCTATCCTTATAATGCAAGCCTATTCTCAGCATTCCTCCTTTTCTGAACTGTTGATCAGGCAAGTACCTCCTACTTTGCTCAACAGTCAAAGATGATCCTGATGCCTGTGCTTCATCTCTGAACAGTATTTCCAACTTCAATTTGGTTGGACAGAATTATTGCTGTTGGTCTTGGCTTTATTCAGCCATTAATGGAAACATTTTCAATCCCAAGACCTTTTAAGTCTCATTCTAAAATTCCTGCTTATTCATCTAACAACTAGTGTCTTTTTGGGGGAGGTTGCCAGAAGCTATATTCTGCTCCCATGCCATAATCAAGATAGAAGTGTTACTACTGTGGGTTTTAAGTCTTAAATATTTTCTAAGTTGTAGTATAACACTTATTGAGTACTGCAAGCTCACTTCAGGGTCAAATTCTAGGAGGCAAGGACCAGAAAGGACAGGTCACAGAGTCATAGATCATTAAGGTTGGAAAAGACCTCTAAGATACTCAGGTTCAACCGTCAGCCTAACACCACCATGCCTACTAAACCATGTCCCGAAGTGCTACATCTACATGTTTTTTGAACGCCTTCAGGGATGGCGACTCCATTGCTTCCCTAGACAGCCTGTTCCAATGCTTGAAAACTCTTTCAGTAAAGAAATTTTTTCATAATTTTCAAATCTAAACCTCCCCTGGTGCAACTTGAAGCCATTTCCCCTCATCCTATCGCTAGTGGCATTGGATTGCTATTTGCCATTGCAGGTGGACTGCAATGAATCTGTGCCTGCAGTTCCAGAGGAAAAAGACAGCGGTCAATAGATACTTTTAAAAAAAAAAAAAAACCAAACAAACCACACTTGCAGTTTTATGATTAATTTCCCCAGTTCTTGATGAAACCTATGGGGGTTTTATGTTTCTACTGGAAGATTTACTTCCTACTAGTTACCTGCATCATGCTTGCCAACAGATCTCTGTGACTCAAGTTTTTCTCATGACAGCCAGTTCCTGGTCGCACACAGCCAGAACACAGCAGTTTCTTTAGCTACATTTAACGCTTTGAGTACAATTCATTCCCTTGAAAACCAGAATTACAAAGTGCAGGTTGAAGCACCTTACTTGGTTTGCTTCCGAGCATCACAGTATAGCCACTCCACCATTTCTGTTAAACGGGGATCAATAGTAGGAGATGCGGGAGATGTGTAAAAAGGTCCCTGAATCAGTCTGGTGCCTTATATATGCCAAAAGTTATCTTCGGGGAGTTCTAGCGACTAAAAAGGAAGCACAAAGGTACCTGGAGCAGAACTTCTTTTCCACAGACCTCCTAGCATTCACCTCATATCTGTTAAATGCAAATGGCTGGTGGACCCAGGATTTTTCCAGGCTAGTTATTCAGACTGTCAATATACACCTACTGTGTGTATACATTAAAAGCAGTAAACATGGCCTGTTTTACACTCAGCTCACTGGCTATCTGTGGCAGCTGGGAAAAGAATGGCAACAATCATTCAGCAACTTCTGGAGATACTTTTAATATCAAATGTATTGGCATTCTCATAGCATATAACTAACAATCTACAAAGGTAATCCTTCAATGTTATAAAACCAGTTTAGAAAAGTTTATACGTGACTTTAGCTTTTAAATGTATATAAACCAGTCAATCTAGAAAAGAACAGGTTACTTCATGACAAAAATTAACTATACCATAAGAAAAAGCCCAGAACTATTTGTCATAAGGGAACATTGAAAATATGCATCAATTAAAAAGGCATAGAGAAAGGGCACACATTTCCACATTTTATCTTTCATCAGATAGAATGATTCGTGTTTGAGAAACAATGGCAGGAATTTCTTTGGATGACTGTACAGGACCTGAAGTAGTAACTGGATTTTTCCAAACACTAAGTTTCTGAGTTTTCTTGAGGGAAGGGGCCCTGAGAATTCTGCAATGCCATAAAAATGTCCATACCTTTGGGTTGCCTTCAATTTTTATTTTAACTCTCTAGCTTACTTCTAGATATAAGTGCTCTATAGTTTTGTTTTGTAGATGATACATTTATGACACAAGTGGTTTTGATGGTTAGCCAACATATCATCATTCTGAAGGGTGCAATGACAAAGTTTACTTACAGTGGGAAGCAGGAGAACGTATCCTCTTAAAACAATCACCCTCTATTGTGCAGTAACCACAGAAAAAACTGTGCACACGTCAAAATGTTATTGAAGTTTTATGAGATCACTGTTTGAGGAAAAGCTACATAAGCACATTTTAAGACAACAATAAACTTGTGCTGGTTAAGCAAATCAAGCCCAGTTTCAAAAACTGAAATATTCAGACATTTTTACTCAATTCTCCTGAGCAAAGTATAAATTCAATTTTCTTGTATAGAATCATGGAATCATAGATTAGTTAGGGTTGGAAGGGACCTCGAAGATCATCTAGTTCCAACCCTCCTGCTATGGGCAGGGACATCCCACTATATCAAGTTACTCAAGGCCCTATCCAACCTGGCCTTAAAAACCTCCAGATATAGAGATTTTTTAATATCTAAATAATATGTAAATTATATATTTTAAAGGCATATTATACATAATTAAATGAACTTTTTGAATGAAAATTACCTTATTTTTCAGTAAAACAATTCAAACTTTTGAAGTTATAGAATCACAACCTGCTTGCCCTTCTAATGCAAGTCATGCCATAAGATTTGCGGGAGTAACTCCTCAAAATATTGTGAAGAGGATTAAAAATCTACATGTATTGCATTTACATGTAAAATAGTTTTAGGAGAAATTTTGCTCTCAAATCTGACTAGAAAAAAAATCATAAAAGAAAAAAACCCCTACTCTCTACTTTAAAAGATTTTAGTGGTCACTCCAAAGCAAATGTCTTCTACTTATGGAAAAAAGAATTTATGTTGAAAATGCTAGGGAGGGAAAAAATAAAAATAATCAAAACTCAGCAGTCTCGGATCTTGGCAGGACATGCAGACCACTTCTGTATATAATCAGAAACAAAAGAAAAAAACACATCTCTAAAGAGAGTCAATATTAGATCCTTAAATAAAAAATACATAGTATTCATTCTAACTGTATAAGCTGGAAAATTGAAAGAGACCCAGTATGGGGCCAAAATCCTGTCTTCAGGCCTGACTCCCACGTGATCATCCATGCTTATATTACAGAGAATTGTAAAGAACAGGCTGCAAGATGAAAATATTTTTACATTCTTGTGGTGCATACCTGTACACAGCTTTCATATTCCAAGTAAAAAGTCAATTAGTTTATCCGTATGTATTAGCTTTAACTTACATATTTAGACTTTTATGTACAATCTTCTCTTTTACACTCCACAACTGCATTCTATGACCACATAACACAAATGAAAAAAAGAAATCTTTAAATAAATACACACTGAACAAACAAACAAACAACTTCTTGAGGTGGTTCTTTTTTTTTTTTCTTTTCTTCCTTGCAAGGCAGAAAGAGCACAAATGCTGCTGAACACAGTTTCAGTTACTTTATACAGCAATGTTCTTTGCCAGGTCTGGCTTGTTAGATTTATTAGCTGCTGCTGCCACTATGCTGTTGAAAATGCAGTTGCAAGATCAGGTCTCGAATTTCTTCTCTTTTGCTTCTGATCAGCTGACGAGGGAACCACTTCTCCAGATGCAGCGGCTCTTCAAAGTTAACTATGGGATTCTGGTAACAGGAAAAGGAATATTTACCGCACAAATTTCATAAAGCAACCTTAAAAACTAATTCCAAAAAACCCTTCCATTACTGCTGAGACCAATAAGGCACAGACAAGTTTCCATTAGACAGCTTTTGTGTCCAGCTATTTCCCTCAGAAATAGGTTTTTCTGAGTTTAATGTGATTTTTGGGGAAAGGGGTAGTT
Organism: Phaenicophaeus curvirostris; assembly: GCF_032191515.1. Taxonomy (NCBI): domain Eukaryota; kingdom Metazoa; phylum Chordata; class Aves; order Cuculiformes; family Cuculidae; genus Phaenicophaeus; species Phaenicophaeus curvirostris. Next base: position 91,904,303 of record NC_091392.1, read on the forward strand.
TCCATTTGTACCTGGAAAAAGCTTTCCACATATTGCAGCAAATAGATCCCACAATCACTGCTGTTATCTTGTTTAGGCACTCTGGGACACAGGTCAATCATAGTTGATTTATTGAATTCTCGATGTGTTTTTCGTTTAGCTTCCCACTCCATTTCAAGGTACCTACAAAAGAAAGTAAACAGATTAAATACTTGAGAAATAACTCCCAAGCTCAAGGCATTTTGGGATATTACTCAATATTGTTCTGGAACTGGACAAAAAGCTGAAATAGCTTTAATCCATTTCTTTCACCAAATCTGAAATTCACAGAGGGGATTACCACAATTTCTAATATTCTATCACACTCGGGTATCTCTACTGCATAATAAGCAATGTACAAAATAGAAAGATGCATGATTTTATATAAAAACAGAGTTATTTGTGCTGAGTTTCTTCAAGCTATTAGGATACCAGGGTATTCTTAAACGTAAACTAAAAGAAGAACTCAAATCTTTCTTGGCTATCACACAGATTCTTCCTGGGCTCATCCTAAGAGGCCAGCAGTGGTTTTCCAACCTGAGTAAACCATTATAAAATTTCTTTCACTTTACAAACAACTTTAGTTACAACTGCATCAATATAACCCTTGCAACCTACTAGCATACAAGGTATATAAAGACTTATTCAAAATTTTAAGGGAACATTTCTTTAATGATTATGACTTAATCGTTATCAGACTTTTCTGTTGTTTTTGCGCTTCAGTAGCAACTCACTGATGCCACATTCTGGGTTGCCCACTGAGTCTGGAGATGGGATTGGAGGCATAAGGGTCTGATTTTCAAAAGCAACAGTTATCTATACTTTTCTGCTCACTTTAGTCATAGTTGCGAAGGCTCAGAGCTTGTGAAGGCCAAACATAAGATCTTACTTTAAGGAACAAAAAGTATATACATTAAGTCAGGCTTTGCATTTTTATAAAAGCCTCAAGTCCTTGCAATTCCGAGAATAAAAACAGATACAGAACACCCCAAAAACCTTTGGGGAATATGGCAATTGTGAAAAGAAGGAAAACATGCAGTAATTCAAAGATGACTGCTCAGAGAAGCACATTCCCTAGAAACTGTAAGAATCTGTGACTTTAAAACTAATTTGAGCCTGACCACTGCCCAAAACACAATAAAAATCAACTCAAGGAAAGAAGAGGTCACAGAACCCCTGCAGTAACTTCCTTAAACTTCTGCTTTCAGAGTGAAACTGCAACTTAAAGGACTAAGAGGTCTGCTTTCTAAACTTCTCTAATACCACAACTCCATAAATCATCTCTCATGACATCTCTCTGAACTCCAGGAAACCACTCCCTCTGGAATCACAACCCCAGAAATAGCTCAAGATATAGAGATTTAAAAAATAAAATAATAATTGCTACGTCATTCTCCCTCCGAAGACACACATGGTGGGGAGGCCTCTCTATCTAGGGAAAAGATAGTTTCAAATAAATCCTGATTCTCATCTAACCTTTAATTAGCCTTTTGAAAAACTTACTTTTACAAGGAGAATATATTTTTTGGTTTACTCATTTTGTTCCTTTCAGTGAAGTGGATACAACAGAGAACAAAAAGAACAATGCTGCTCAGTTTCAAATATTTAGTATTATTAACTTTTTAAAAAGTTGTTGAGGGACGTTAAAGTCAATAGGAGCATGTAGAAATACTAGAAGCTTGAAGATGTTCTTCCAGTACTTACATAGTTATCACATAAAAGACTGAGTATATTTTTACTCTCACTTTTCAAAACAAATAATTCCATTCTGATAGAACTATACAGACACATTCATCTTTTAGACAGCTTCAGTCTAGTTTCTACTTCTTTTTGCACAGAGATAGCAGTGGATTTAGCACTATAATTCTGTAAACTCCATCAAAAAAAATAAGATCGGCCCTTTGGAAAATTAGACATTTAAATTTCAAAGGATTCATTTTAAAGAACCTTCGTTTCTACCCTTAAACATACCCTCCATTACTGAAATGGAGAGGTTAAAAAAAAAAAACCAACCAAATCACCTCTACTTTTTAATTGTTAAAATATCAAGCAGACTGTCAAATTGAAAATTTTTGCTTTGTATCTGCACTGCAGATCAAAGAAAGGCCTTTTACACAAGTTTCTGTAATGCTACCACAATTTTCTTTGTTGTGGATCTTCATGGATTTTCCTTTAGCATTAAAAATGTACACCTTTATAGAGAAAAGTATTTTTAACACAGAAATATGACCAGGAGCATCTCTTTGTAATAAATAGAAACTGTAGTTACTTACTCTCTCAAAACCTGAACTGTTTTCTGCACAGAACCAGCTTTCAAAGAATCAAAGATGAGGATACAAGGTCTGTAAACAACAAAAACAAAACCCAAAAAATATCTTTGTAATCTTTCATTGCCAACACTACTGAAGCATATATTTTGTCTGAATACAGTTTAAAAATAGCATCAATATCTGAATAAACATGGGGAAAAAATGGACAAGCTCCTATAGCTGTGGATTTGTGACAAACAACTGAATGATTGCAGAATTTCTTAAGACAATTTAATGACACAATATCAGTATGAAAACAGAAACGTACCTCTTACAAATCTGCCTTTTGGAATTATTTAGGGAGATCTGTAAGAAGAGAAAATATAAATAACCTTTAAAAAAACCTACAACAATCAGAAACTCAAATGTCTTCATGGATCTAAAGATAAAGCCAGAAAGGCTCTCATTCCAGAAACAGAGCAACCGATAAATAACTTTCAAAAATACGTGAAAGCATAGCACAGGCTATAAAGGTTGATTTACTTGTTTGTGTGTCTTAAACACTTGTCTTATTGCAAAACTGTGTGTCCTTTAAGAAGCCTGGCATCTTGCTGCCCTGGTGTTTAAGGCATGCGGTTGAAGAGGGGAAGGGGCACAGCACCTTGTAAATAGGTGAAAATTGCTGAATCCCTGTGACTGGGCTGAAGAGGCGAAACCTCTCTTGACTGCACATATGCCCAAAGGGTTCAAGAATCAGCTGTTCTGGCAAGAGTCTCTTAAACTGTGAGTGACTCCTAAAATACCCAGAACCAACCCCAGAACCTTCCAGAAAGGACTTTTACATGCTCCACTTGGAGAACTTTACAAGCAGGGATACTGCAAGAGCTCGGGAAGACCCTTCCTCTGTGTGCCTCACATGCTAATAAGAGATGGAACTCCTCTATAAATAACCCACATAAACAAGCAAATGTGTACACCCGCTGCCCTATGGACCACATTTTCTGCTGAAATATTCACTGGATCTGTTTGGGTGGTGATTATTTCTCTGTTATAGTCCCCTTTCCTGCTATTTTTCTTCTCTTTTTTCTCTCCATCCTTACTCTCTCCTTACATGCCTACCTCAGCACTTCTCGGCCCTTTTGGGTGACATTGACTGTATTTGTGCTGTGCTATTTGGTAAAAAAACTAACCTTTTGCCAAGTCTGTTGTAAATTGTTGTGACTTAACTGAGCTTGAAGTAAATACTGGAATTTTGAGTAAACACCTAAGGTCAACATTATTACTTCCATTCTGCCACAAAAACACTCAACAGATCATCTATTCACCCTGCTCCTGCAGAGTAAGACCAAGGCCTAACACAGGTAACACAGTTAAACAAAGGAGGACTTTAGGCTAATTCAAAGTGCCTTGCACATGCTGCAAGCAATGTAAACATCAACAGCTGCTGCAAAAAAAAGATGATGCAAAATCATTTGATCAATTCTCAGAGCCTTCAGAAACCACAGTAATACAAAAAGAAACTTACTTTAGAAATGCCTGAATCCAGGACTGAAGCAGGAGCAGCAATTTCATTGCCACCTAGTACAAAAGAACAAATTAAGAAGTCTTAAGAAAACATTTTCTAACTATTTCCATTTTCAAATTCATTATTATTAGGATTCAAAACATCACAGTAAAGTATAAACTAATTCTGCTTCCCTTCTGAATGGTCAATCAGCAGAATTACTAAGGGCCTGCCTTCCTGATAAAATTCCTACTGAAGCCAAAAAACTTTCCACTCGTGATAGGATCTCAGCCACTGATTTTTACATGTCCCTTCCAGTATTTTCCAGAGTTGCAGACAACAGGAACGCAGGGCAGTCCTTGCAATGCATGGTAATACACATCTCAATCTTGATGTGAAAGATACTTTGTAACACATAATATCTCTCCTTAAAGGATTAAGACACTATTAAAACTGTATATGGATTGACACGATTTTCTTCTAAATTACTTACCTTTTGAGAATAAAATTCTGTTAGCATCCATTTCTTCTTCATCCTTGCAGTTACCAGGAAAGGCCAACACTGAACCAGTTCTACTGTTCTCACTCTCTGACTGAAGTGGAGACTGTTGAAGCTGGTGATGTAACGAATTCTGATGGGGACACTCTTCATATACAGCTTCTTCTAACCAAGGAAAACAGATGACTGCAATATACCAATGAGACCTGACCAGTGGTGAGGAGAGGGAGGGAAAAAAAAAAGGTCAAAACTGTGTAACATTTGGTTCCAAAGAGGATATTAGAAGTTTTTACAACATCAAGAGCTCATGGACAACTGTTCTGTGACACATAATCATTGTTGCTGTGTTCCTTCATGGCATCTCCTACTAATCCTCTCACTTGATTTTTTTTTGTTTTGCATTGTGGCATTAACAGCAAAAATAAGTATCAATTCCTTTAAAAAAAACTCAAAGCCCACCACAGCAATTTATCAGTGTTTCATCACCCGTTCCACGCTGTTGAAAAACAAACAAACTAAAAATTTAATAAACTCTAATGGTTATTCTATTTTTTAATATAACTGAGGGATGGCATGTCTGCAGCTGTTTTGCATTTGTCACCCTCGGTGATTAGTTTTATTGGAGTTTCCATGTGCATTCAACTGGGCCAAAGCACAGACCATGAAGTCCTACTCGTGATCCGTTAACACTGGGTTTCTGTGATTTGTTTCTAGAAATCATAGAATAACCAGGTTGGAAGAGACCCACCGGATCATCGAGTCCAACCATTCCTATCAAACACTAAACCATGCCCCTTAGCACCTTGTCCACCCATGCCTTAAACACCTCCAGGGAAGGTGACTCAACCACCTCCCTGGGCAGCCTGTTCCAGTGCCCAATGACCCTTTCTGTGAAAAATTTTTTCCTAATGTCCAGCCTAAATCTCCCCTGGCGGAGCTTGAGGCCATTCCCTCTTGTCCTGTCCCCTGTCACTTGGGAGAAGAGGCCAGCACCCTCCTCTCTACAACCTCCTTTCAGGTAGTTCTAGAGAGCAATGAGGTCTCCCCTCAGCCTCCTCTTCTCAAAGCTAAACAGCCCAAGCTCTCTCAGCCGTTCCTCATAAGGCCTGTTCTCCAGCCCCTTCACCAGCTTCATTGCTCTTCTCTGGACTCACTCCAGAGCAAGTCCTTAAGTGCACGGGAATCATCACGACACACAAATTATTTTGAAAAACACATAAAAGAAATTTTCAGTAAGACAGAAAACAAAGATGCAAAGCTCACTGAAGGCAACTGAAGTTTAACATTTGAAGACACTTCAAAATTACTCATTCCACACCTGTCACTTCTTCAAAATCTAGTGTGTTCATTTCCAGTGATCCAATTTCACAGCCATAAATCTTTTCATTCCCACAACATTCAATTGCTTAAATGTTTAACTATCAGAAAAGACGTCTAAAATACATAGACTTACTCCTCATTCACAGGCACAAAGATATAATCTTTACTGAAGATGTTTATATGACGAGTCCATGTGCTTACTCTTCTGTGCCTTCTCTGTGCCGCTCTGCAGAAACCAAATGACAACTGTTGATCAGACTTGTTCCTTTTAGTTAAAGCAAGGCATAGATATGAGTACTCCTAACATCTTCCCAATCCCTCCTCGGATTTTTCATTTTCTCTTGAGATTTCCACAACAGAGAAAAAAAAAATCAACTCACCAGTAGGCACAAGTGAAAAGTGACTAACAAGCTATTTTGAAACCATCTTAAACTCTTCTGGGAAAAAAAAAAATCTACATATTTGAAAGGACTTATTGTGGTTATTTATCAAAAAACTATTATTTACTACATGGCAAAAATCTCACCTAACCACCACCCAGTGGAAAACCAGTTCTATAGCAATTTACAAACATCCATGAATTAAACTTCACAATAACACTTTTAAAGGCCTGTCTAAGCCACCTTTTCCTACTAAAAATCTGGACAATAATTTATTACCATTATGGACAATGAAATATGTGGTGAAATTTTTAATAGAGCAGTTTATTAAAATGATGCATGCCTTGTGAAACTTTTGAGCCTATAAAAAAAGATCAAAAATATATAAATAATTGTTTGAAGTAAAGAGTCAGATAAAGATGGAGAATGGTAAAAACATTTTCATTCGCATTCAGAATGAATCACACAGATTGTAATGAAAAACAGTATGCTTAAATTGCGATAACTTTTAAGTATTAATCCTTTAGAGAACATTGATTACTATTTTATGTACTAACTGGGAGATGATCTGCAGAACTTCCAAGTGGCATCAATAGGTAGCTTGTTTCTGGTCATAATGGCATCTAAAACGAACTTACGAAACTTTGAGATCCCCCTCAGAATTTTTTTCTGTCCTGGTCAGACACTTATAGAAGAAACTGCTGAAAATGTGCGTACGATCAGCAACATGTTTTGGTACTTTCTCCAAAAGCAGATATCTAACAAAGAAAAAAAGAAGGAGAAGTTCAACTTTCTTTTCTAGAAAGTATCGTTACTGATAAAAAAGAAGAACAAACATTTTAATGACTTACATACTCAGGTTATGCTTACTACCAGTTGTCTTCACAGGCGCTAATCATGTCAAACTTTCTTGGCTGAAAGTACTAAGAATGCAGTTACTTTTTATCTCAGATGTGTGCTCCAGTATTAATGCTTCAGTATGTATTTTTAGAGTTAGATTTCTAGCCCTTCCAATTAAGACAGGCTTGAAAATCTAACCAAGTGTAAGTCTATGAAGTGTTACACTCCTGAGTATACAAAAAGAATTTATCAGTTAAGTACCATAAACTGTCCATTTTGTTTCCACAGGTTATGCATATGAAAGTTAAGATAAATATAGGAACTCACTCTGTATGACTTTACTGCTGATTATCTTACTACAAACACCAGCTTGAGTGTTTTATTCTGTCACCCTAGAAGGCCAAAGATCTTGTAACTGCAGTGATCCTACACAAGGTGCCTCCAGCTTCACTCCATGACGTGGGCAACACAGTGATACATGACACAGCGTGCAACACCATGAAAACTGACAATGCAGAAAGCCTAACAAATTTAAAAAGCAGAGTTGTGTCTCCAATGATTGCATTAAATTCCTTTAAAAAGGAATTATTTTATTTTATCTTATACTCCTTTATAAAAGGAATTATCTTCCTTTTCTGGAGAGATGAAGCTACAGATATTGAGAGGACCATGCTGCATGCATGATTCATTTCTAATTTAAAGCAAAACACACATGGCTTTGCTGTAAAACCATACTGAAACACTGTGGTATATGTTTCCTTTCCCACTCCTCTAGAAAAGAAGTTTCAGCTGGCTTCGTACTGCTCACAGTTACAGCAGCCACGCTGGATGCCAAGCAAAATTAAATTCTTGCAGACAACCTCTACAAAAGCCAGAATTCTGCTTAGGTTTAAGTCAGCACAGGGGAAAGAAATCTCAGCTTCAGGGAATGGTGGCCCACAATGCTGGTTCTGGAAACCTTCCTTTCACAAGCAACTTTAGCAGGAAGGTATGAAGCACACAAGCCAAGCACAATTTCCTCAAGGGGTATTACCTGTGTTCCTTTCTGCAGGAGCTGTGCATCAGACTAATTCCTGAAATTCTGCACAGAATAGCAGAGCACGCTCCACTTGATGTAAACTTAGCAAATAAACTACCTAGTACAGATGCTCTAGTTTATTCAACAAACGCCTGCTTAAAACTGCTCGGCTCCTTATGTTCTGTAAGGTTGCCAAGGGGCTTCTTCCCCTGAGTTATTCCGTCTGGATTACATCACAGCCCTCTAGAGGGGAAGAACGAAACTGCAACAAATGAATCTGTTTGGAATACATAAATGCTTTAAAAAAAACCCAACTTACAAATTCATCATACTGTTACTTCTAAAATAGTTGTATTTTATTTAGTGACTAACATTTACAATAGCATTCAGGTCCAGATCAGGTCCCAGAAAGAAGGGTACAATTAAGGCTACAATTACTTACTTGAGATAGAAATCAATGATGACATCATTGAGAAACTCTCCATCTTCTAAGCAATATAGGTCTTCTCTTGTGACCCCCAATCCTCTTTTTGCAGGTGGGGGTGGATAAACAATTAAACTAGAAAACACAGATCACATTGTAACAGTCACAAACTGTGTTTTACGTAACTTTCTTCTTAGCATGAGTGTCCCACACATAGAGGATTTTCTAGACCTGTTACAAGCAGTAGTTCGCAGAACTGTTAACTAACTGAAAAGCCTTTTACCATTTCTTCCCCCAACAGTTAACTGTTACAAAAGAAATATGCTCCCCACTGCACACTGAAATTTTAAGAAATCTTTTGAAAAGGAGATTATTTTTTATCTTCATCTTATTTTGCTATTGTTGAAAAAAGTAATTTTTAATGGGTATATAAAATGGTAAGAAATACTAGGGGACATATGCTCAAATGGTATGAATGAACAGTGATTTTCTACTCATTAAGGATCCAATAAGGACTCCCACGTTTCCAAACGGAAAACTTGGATTTAGACACCATGCAGCATATGCACCACAAGTGGTTTGAAACTGGCCAAGTTACTTTTAACACTAATACTTAAAATGTATTTTAAAAGTTCTAGATTAACGACCATATTATTTAACTGGGACCATGAATTGACCATTTTTGCTGTTGCAGAAACAAACTCAATTGCTCTACTACCAGTAAAAAGTGACAGCAAAAGGCAAGAGTTGTTAACAATAATTTACTTCACTAATATTTGCCATACTAGAAGTAAGAGCACTAACAGGCTGCTGCTGAACTGAAGCATGTCAGCACTTTCACAATATCTTGCTGCATTATACATTTGTATGTTCTCATTTTCTAATGTCTTTCACTAACTAAGCTCCTGTACTAACTACTAAATTGTATGACAAACTAATTATAACTAGATTGTGATACAACAGTGAAAGAAAAAAAATATTTAGATTAAAATAAGAGGCTCAGCTTAAGTTAGCAATGTTTTTGCTGTGATATGGACTTAGATGGACACTCACAGAGGCCATGAGGTCCCTACCCTCCAAATGATGCATCAATGATATATATGAGCCTGTAGCCACAATTCAAGTATTCTCTAATTTCTCTGAGAAGTTCTGTCATCCTATATCATACCTATTTTGTCTGTTAACTATTAGGATGGAAACAGGAATGCAACTACCTTCACGCTTGGTGATACTTTAAATTTCTAGAGATCTTTCACACAACACTTTCAAATCAATTAGAGAATGCTTTTATTCCAGCTATTTATTAAATATGCTTTATTTTCACATTCTCATTTGTATGAAATATACTTACTTATTAACTGCCCCTGTTTCTCCTACTTCTTTCCATTCTTCATTCAGTGCAGAGGACAGAGAGATGGAATAGCAACCACTATTCTGTTTATTTGCAAGGGCATAACTGGGCCTGACCACTTTTGGTTTTGATACCTGCCAGAAAAAAATCCAGACAATAATAATAGTTAAAAACATTATACAGCCTGATATGCAAAACAGAATACAAAACCCAAGTCTGAAGCCCACAGGAGTACCCTGCATCATTGAAGGGGAATCTTGCTGGAGAGCAAAAATGTAAACATTAGTATTTAGGCAAATGTACCACTGCTCAGACAATAAAAAAGTTATGTCCCCTTTAAAATTATAACAGTTCTTAATCTGCTCATAACCTCTATCTATAACTGTTTAGGCATTATTCAGCCAACTGATGCAGAACTGGTTTTGGAGAACAAACAGGACCTGAAATGATGGAAGGAAGCATCAGACTGTCTTATTAGGAGCTATGTACACTTGCAAGGTTTGAAAATCTAGTTCTTAACAATTTGCCTAAAAATTATACAGAGTTGAACTTGCTGTCTCCATTTTTAAGTTCACGGTTTCATAGCCAGATTGATCTATTGTCTCTGTGTTTCTTACTGATGGGAACAAACACGTAACTTCTGAAGTGATAATGATGTGGGACTGGGTTGAGACATTTACTCCTCACATTAACTTCCATGGCTTCATCTACCCAGCAGCCTTAGGAATTGTTTAGCATTTCAAGCTGTGAAGCCCCCACAAGAACACCAAGAGATGTCTGGAACGAGCAAGATACATCCTCTGCTGCACCCCTTCACTTCCAGCTCAACTGAAAAATGGCCCCACTACTCAATCTTTCATTTACTCCCAACTTACTGCCCTGGAGACACGACAACAGCAGGAAATCCCTGTGGTTCTAGGCACACACAACCATGAGACAGCCTAAAGCTTCAGTAATTGCCACTAACTGATGACATCTATGCATTATCCCTCTGTGGACACAACATATTTTACTGCAACTCTTGTCCCATTGTGAAATAACAAATATGGCTGATTTATTTTTTTTTTTAGCTATAGATTAAGAAAAAATTCACTTTTTTGCAACTCGCTAATGTAATATTTACTAGAATAAGTAAATGCCAACAGGTGATGATGAATGAAACTACAGCTACTCACTAACCTGAACTGCAAGTTCTTGAGCATCTGAGGTATCCTCTTTTGGCTTATGCTGATTTAATAGATCCTTACTGTAACTCATAAAAGAGGTCTCTTCAGGAGAAAGGTCCTTAAGGAAGGGTAATGCTTGTTTTAAAGACAAAATATCAGGAAGATCTGGTGCTCTGTTTTTCTTGCTCACATCTGTAATCAATTCAGTCAGTCTGTCTTCTTCTGATTCTGTGAGTGGTTGGGTCAGTTGAAGAAATACAAATTCACTAGATTTGGCTGGAAAAAGGAAAGAATGGATAGCATTAACTACTAGGTTATGCGATCAAAACTTATCTGTACAACCACAAAGGAGCGTAAAGAGACAAAGGTTGGAGGGGTAGCCCAAATAATACCCTGGCCAGGTTATCACAGAGGCCAGGTTATCACATCAGCCCACCAAAGGCCCACTTCCACAAGCCCAGAGGAGCAGAGGGGCACAAGGGCAGGTAGGACCCAAATTAAGGGCTGGGAAGAAGAGACACCCAGTCTAAGCCCTTCACAGGGCTGTCCCATCAGCCCCAGGGTCCAGACCTGAAACCCACCAAGACAAAGCCTTTTGGATTGAGGGGGGTTGTGCAGCTTAAGTGTACAGCAAACATGATGGGATGCAGGGGAAAAGCATTTTAGGATTGCAAACGACTTATTATCGGATGTTTCAGGAAAGGATCAAAGGCAGGCAAAGGAAGGCATTTAGGTAAACTGGGGAGGAAGAAGTGTGGGAAAAGAGGGCTAAGGGCATTAAAAGGACCAGTCACATCTAAATAGTTTATTGGTCAGAAAACTTCTCTGGCCGTGCAATGTTGTCTTCTTAATAAATTCCTATCTTTCTTGTAGGCGAGGGATACTTTTTTCGATCTGTGTGGATGGGGGTCTGAGTGTGGCAACTGGAGTGAGTATGGGTGTATAAGTGAGCATGTGATTGCTAGCAAAGATCAAGCTAAACTAGGTGAACAGGCAAAGCACCTTGAGAGCCAGAGGGGTGAGTAGGTCCCTAAGGGACAGCTCTCATGGCTGGACTGCCTGTGTACCACTAAGGATTAGAGTACACGGGGGTCAGGTACCAGGACCAGGAGAGTCCTGACCAGCTGTGTGACTGCATGCACATGACTGCCATAACAGCAACAGGCAATGTCCTAAGTGACTTGTAGGTCCAGGTGCCAGCAGCTGGGGAGACTGGGATCCAGGACCAGCAACTGGGCAGACTGAGTGCCTGAGCCCAGCTGACAGAGGGATCCACCTTGTACATATGCGTGCATGTGTGTGCGTGTGTGTGTAGTAGGCTACCATACTACTCAGCCAGAAAGGGGAGAAGGATGAGGCTGTTGGTGCTGTCTGTGTCCATATGAGTGCTGTATGTCTGTGTTATCTGTGTGGCCAGTTATGTGTATACGTGGTATATGCATGAGCTCTGTATGCTCTACCTATCGAGTCTAAATCTTCGCCCTTGTGACTGGTTGGACTTGGGGACACATTGTTGCAGCAGCCTCACTCCTCTCAGACTGTCAGATGTGGCACAATATATTTCATCTAACATTAACACACTAGGAAGGCAGAGCAGAATCTTAGCAACCATTTCCACAATCTGTAAATACGCCACCGATTTGTTTCAAGTCATCTCTACATACATTTCAAAATATTTACATTAATACATATTTAAACGGCATAAAACATTCAAAAATAGAAATTTAATAATAACTCCTGATGGTTTATCCTACAAGAATGTAATCAAGGTAAATAAACCTAAGATTTAAAAAACACCTTGGAGCTTCATACTCAGATTCTACTGATTTCACCAGGAGCTGCATCTACAGAAGCTAACAGTAATTTTCATAAGCTCACATGAAGTAAAGGTAAATCACTGCAAAAATTTCACTTAGTATCTCACTTCAAACTACTCATGCTCCTTATGTGAAGTAAATTGCTTACAATTCTTTTTCATACAGGTGGTTATTATACAGGGTAAACATACTGTTAAATTTTACACAAGCAACGCAATAATTATTTTGCTAGATATTATTTTGCAATTAATGTAAAAATGTTAATGTAAAAATCTTGGGTGATTGTGCCACTCTGAACATTTGATCGAAAATTACACTCGGATTTACAGACCCTCATGCTAAAAGAACAAATAGAGCCAGTCCATAAGACCCTACAAAAAACTCATTTGGCCTTCAGTAGATTTTTTTTTTCCCCAGTAACAATGCAATGGCCCAAAGCAGCCTTGTCAACAATCAAATCAGCCTTTAACTGCCAAGCCCTTCGTCTAGCACATTTGTTACTCAAGAGTAAGGACACTTCAAACATTCCATTTATTTTAAAGGGAGGGATACTTTATACACAAACCTAGTTTTAGAAGGCCTCTTCACACAGATTACACTTGAGTTGTGTTACAGGGTGGTTTTATTAAGTAGCAGTGGTTTTGAATCACATCGTTAGATTTTCCTTCCAATTACAAGTATAGTGAAATACTTTAGAAAACCAAAAATGACTAATTTATCTTTGAAAAGCTATAGGCTTTCCTCATATTCCAGAAGCACAACTGTAAAATAACCACTTTACTGACATGCCAAACATTAGATGTTTTCATTGCATTTAAGGAAATTTATTACTCACATGGCTTGCTGGTGCCTAGCTTTCCGATCTGGGTTTCAATCTTTTCTATATAATCAACAGACAACCAAAGGAAAATGATCGTTGTTGAAGAACAGCCACCATCACTTCTCCACAAGCCAAACCTTCTCAGATCCAGAGTATCCACCGTCAGGTTAATATTCTTATTCAGAGCCACTGCAGAAAACAGAATTTAAACAAACATATCTTTCACAGCCACAGGTAATCATAAAGTCATACATATTATATAATAACTACATACTAAGACATAAGTATGATCAGAATGCATTAAAACAGTACTTACAGATTTTATTCCTGACATTACATAAAATGTGTTCAGAATTTCATGCTTAAATCAGTTTTATCAATGTGAAACAAAGCTACCAAATTGTAATACCAAAAACTAAACAACTGAACACAGTATTCTCCATGAAAAAAACGTATTTTTGCACAGAATAACCACAGTTTATACCTTTAATTTGATACTGTAGTATAAAAAAGAATGAACAGTGAAAAAAAAACCACTAGCATAAATTCGTAAAGCAAATTTCACACTTAAAAATGGTATACAACATGAATACAGTTGAAGTGTAATCCAACATAAGCATCACAGTTTATAATGACAAAACTGACAATCATTTTTGTACCAACCTAACAGAAGTCCTCCTTAAAAGTGTAAGAACCTGTTAAGTCATTACTGCTTACACTGTATACACTGATACTTTTATTTATTGAAAAATGCAAATTTAAAAAATTATTCAATGTCTGTATGAAAGCAAGTAAGATTATAAATATATATGGAGTATTTCAGTGTAGTTCTTTAAAGATACAGTTAAAAGAAGGCTAAAGAAAAAAAAATCTTACCCTTAAATGGGATCGTAATACACTTGCTTGTAAACTGAAACAAGATAAAAAAATATAAAATTAGTTTGCTTTTCACAGATTGATTAAAATAAAATAAGAATGTCCAATTATCTGTGCCTCCTTCTTAGCTTATAGCCAAATAAATGGAAGATAATATGCTGCAAGTGTTTAGGTTGGAAAAGATCCTTAAGTTCATCGAGTCCAACAGTCAGCCTAATACTGCCAAGTCCAATATGCCTAATTTGAGACTTAATATTGCCTATGTCACCTAAAATAACACTCCTAAATATATATTACATTATCTAAATGACAGCAAACTGACTTCCCGAAGTGCTTACCACTGAGAAATATGGGGAAAGTTGAGGAACTGTTTACAGGTCCCATAAGAAGAAAAAAATTACGAACACCTTGGACAAAAGGAGCTTATTTGTAAGCACTCCAAGACGAAGACTGTCAGCTGCACTATTTGAATTAAGGACACTATATAAACGGTCTAATGCTGGGGTTGAATTGTTACCTTTGACTTAAAGGCCGTTAAAATTTCTACTTACACTGCTATGTAAAAAAGACTCAGCTAAATAAAGAACATTTTCGTGTCACATTGACAAAAGGTTGTCACATACATTGAGTGAAAAGGTTTCTCTTACGTTATCACAGTAAGCACAAAGTTGGTTTTTCCAAGGAAAAGTTTCATTTTCCACCTGAAAGGATTGATTCTAAAAGTATTTCAACTCATCGCTCATATGATTTTGGCATATTAATTTAGGAAATTTTCACTAAAAGTTTTCATTATTGCATGAAAACTGCTGAACAAAACCACTCTTTTGTGAAAAGCTGAAATTACTTTTACAATGCGAGATTTCAAAATTTCTTACTGTAAGCAAAAAACGTATATATACATGTTCAAACATTTATCTCTCATCTGCAATATATAGAATGAGCCTCTTGAAACTCCTGCAGCTGGTACTTCACTTGAAGTACACCTTCACTTATATTTCTGCCTGCTGTGAGCAGCGCGTTGCCTATGCACTGCTTATGCTTTTGTGGTGGTTTTATGTTCTTTAAAGCTATAAAACAAGCAATTCTCATTTTAAAATGAAAGATTAGCACATATTATATATCTGAACTCTGACCACTATGGATTAGTTTATTTTAATAGCTGGACTATTTCTGAGAAGAGTAGCCAGTGTTTATTATAATAAAGTGACACTAACACAACCATTATTTTCTGTTAGAATTTTCATTAAAAGCTTCCTCAGTATGATTTCTGTTCAAATATAGCACTTACAAAGTGCTTATATGCTACAACCTTTACCTCTGAAAACTGGGGCCACAGAAAATCCCAGTTAGCTTTTCTACTGACAGCTATCCAAACATATGATGTAATGGACTACACACTATTGTTTAGCTAAAGCAGCTTGATGCAATAATAATCAAAACTCAGCACTTCCACATTAAGTACCACTAGCTTTGCTTAACCAGAATTCTAATTTTTAAATATTGTCAACATATCACCATAATAGAAAAACTTACCCTAGCAGGACCTGTTGATAACCATTTAAATTTCCCGATGTACAGACTATCAAATTCAATGTCCAATCCTGGGTTCATCTGTTTCCTAGATGCGCTTCCAGAAGTTAAGCTGATAGGACATTTATCTTCAACTGACTCTGTTAAAATCTGGGGGGGAAAAAGTGTATTTACTGCAGGGATCCAAATTAGGTACGTCCCTCCTTTATTCTTAAGAATTTTTTCTTTATGTTGGAAAGAACTTACTCCCAAAGCCAACTTCCATACAAGTATTCCATCCAAAAAAGCTGTAGATACTATTACAATCATTTCTGACAATGTCCTCAAAGGCCTAACATTGTCTTACACCACCTCTAAGGTTCCCACTGCCAAGACATAACCTGTGCTTTTTACTAATCAAGAGCCAAGTAAAAACTCAAATAACAGAGCAACAAAAAATACTACTTTTGATATCAAACGTACAGTATCCAATTAAATGCTTATGATCATAATGATGCGTCCGTGAGAAGAGGCAGCAATAGCTTTTCTGACTTATTTCAGGATTACAGAGATAAGCCAAATCCAGGTCAAAGCAAGCAGCACAAGGATAAACAAGTCCAAAATCGGACATTTATGGCTAGTTTTAGATTCAAATTCCACTGCTAGCCACACAGGAAAGGGAACTTTACCCTATTTCTGTCTGCTGTTAAAAAGACTTTTGATAGTCTTCATGCACTGAATTACAACAGAGGACTGGATGACAAGAAGCAGCTACAGACTTCAACTATGATCAAGATAAAACTAAGTAAAAAATAACTTTCCACAGATGTTCCTGAGACTAATTATATCTGCTCTAAGCATTTCTCTTTTGGTCTAACGTGCAAGAAAAAAATAAGCACTGGAGAAATTAAAAGGTTGGCGTAACAATACATAGGCCAAAAACTGGACTACCTGCTCTGTGTGTCTTTCCATCTTGTCTTCCGGTTGCTCTGCTAAGAAACATATGTCAGACTGTTGCTCTCTCTTATCAGTGATACTACCCTGCAGCAGCTCTGTACATCTTGGTTCAGAAAGTCCATCTTCATCATCACTGGAAAGGACAACTAGAAAGGAAAAAAGAAGCACGCATATACTACGAGATGCAGACTTAAGGATATTTCATTGTGGATTTCAGATGAGCAAGGAATGCTCTCCTGCACTATCTAATATCAAAGTACATTGCCCACACAAGTCAGGGTCTGTGTACATGGAAGCATATGCAACAAATACAGCTTTGTACTTTACTTTTTACCCACCATTCTCAAAATTATTTGACTATTAGAAGCAACAGGGCACAAGACAGTTGCTTTGAAGAGGAAAGAATATTTTTTCTCCGTTTAAGCATCATCAAAAAGTACAAGCTTGATTTTCCACAGCCGCAAAATCAGCTGCAAAATGTAAGGATTGGAATTTGAAAATCCTGCTGTCTATTCTGTTTCTCAAGTAGAAGATTCTCCACACTCCAGCAGCGGACACTGGCACTAAGCACTGTTCTCTAACCTGCCCAGTGTATTACAAACAACATTCTCCATCTTCAGTCTTTTCTTCCATATGTTTCAACTAGTCAGTGACGCATGAGTTACCCTAGCGCCTAAGGATACCAATAATAATTGTCAGCAGCACAGATACAGTACATACTTGGGTCAACTGAAACAAGTTGCTGATTACCCCTGCAGATTCTGTTCCGCAGCTTGGTGAGGTATTGTGATGGGTCTATCTTTAATGCCTTTATGGTACTAACTCGTGATGAAATCGTGTCCCCACTGGTGGCAGAAAGCTGTTTGTCTGACAAGTTTCTGGGAGGAGACACTAAGCCAGGTTTCTCTGCACAGCTGTGAGCAGGCCTTAAGTGGCTGTGGTTGGAAGTCTCCTTATCTTCTCTCTCTGATGGCTGTGGAATACAATCCAGCACCACAATTGCATTAGATTTGTGATTCTGTTCATCCTCACAGGGTGTTCTGAGGCCAGGAGACCGAGTTGAACTCAATCGTTGCTCCTTCTAGAAAACAAGAATCAAGAGACAGGATATATGTTTATTTTTTCACTTTCTACGATGCTTCAGTGATCACTGAGACTTAGCTACGTGCTAGACAAAATAATTACAGCTTAATGCAGCTGCATTTAGAGCTAGAGTCAGTGTGATTTCTCCCTCCTTGTATTTTAGAAGTTATTACATTAAGGTATGAGGGACAACCTTTCAAAGGTCTACCATGACCCCATTCAAGCAGCTCTCTGCCTCACACTGCAAGACCAAGCACCAACCACACTTAGCAAATGTGCAACTTGGTCAACTCGGCAACTACCTACTTCTGTGGGGTTTTGATCAGAAGGTTACAGAGATGCCTTTACTGTAATACAAATCACAGTTTGTACTGGACTGACTGACTCCCTAAGTCTTTTTTTTTTTTTTCTTCCCCTCAAATCCTAATGACTTTAAGGAAGGGTACAGTACACTGAAAAGGAGGGAGAAAGAAAGAAGACACCTGCAAGATTTCAATAACCCCAGGTATACTCTATACCATCTGTGAAAGACATTTCACTGAATGGAGGTGCCTTATTTCCAAAATTGTTTTACTCCATGCTTCTGCCTGAAGGAAACACCATCATTCACCTTTCACAACGTTTCTGATACAACAAGCATATTCTGACATATTGTGGACAGAAGTACATATACTCACTCTTCCTGACATACCACTGAACTGCTTTCCTTCAACAGCTGTAACAGTATCCATAGCTATCCCACTTAGTAATATAATTCTTTTATTTTGGGTGTTGCTACGGCTGCTACTGAAGTGTATGCATATAACCACATACAATAAAATTAAGTGCAACTTACTTTTTTTTCTGGAATGCGTGCATTACAATCATCAGAAATGTGGCCACTAGATCTTCTTTTCCTTTTCTCAGAATCAAAAGAGCCTGATTCCTTCTGATTTAGAGTGGTGCTCTTCATGTTTCTGCTCTTCTTTTCCAGTTCATCCTGCTTGTTGTTTTCTGGTACAGAATAATAAAAAAAAAAAATTTTAAAAAAAGAGTGATTTAATGGGTTATCCTTTTATCCTTAATAACCTTTGTATTTCTTCATATCTGTTATGTCTTCAATAAAATGCATGGAAGCAGATATCTTCCACACTGGTTAATTCCCTATTTAATTGTGTGTGGCTGCCAAAATATATTCACTAAAATAATTAAGGAAAGATTATTATTGCACAATTAGTTAAGACAAAGGTATAATTAAATTCATAGTTCCCTTTCAAATAAGGATTAGCACTCCATATTTCTTTTATCTTCTGCTGGATACAACACTCTCCATTTTCTGTTCTAATCTGCAAATATTACTAACTAGTATTGAAAAGACAGTACATTCTCCCTGGAGAATCAGCATAGAGCTCATGATTTTTCAGCTGTAAATACAAATACTGTCATATAGCATAAACATTTTAGCAGGTTTTACAAACCATTTGAGCATTCTTAAAGTATTACATTATTAGTACAAAAGACTACTTATAAAATCAGGATTATAATTGAGCAATAAAGCTCCCTCAGTTTCCTTTTTTCTTACACAGATCTGATTTGCCATAGCTTTATTCTTATTTAAAAACAGCTATTTGATATATTTCATCACATCTGTAAAAAACTGCATTGTGAGGAAACACATAAACTGTGTGCAACACTTATTTTATTTGTGCTCTCCTCATAATACTAGATTAAAAAAATAAAATTTCTCAACACTCCAAAATTCATATTTAAGCGCCATTTTATTGCTCAATACAAACCTGTCTCCTGCAGTTGCCGTCTTCTAAAAGTGAAGACATTATTTTTTTCTGGTTCCTTAGAAGCCTTAGTCAATTGACACAGATCACCATCTGTCTTTCTCAGGCAATGCTCAGACCTATAAAGAATATTAACTGTAACTTATCTTCAATTTTAGAGAAAGAATACTGAACAGAAATGCCGAAAGAGTTGGTTAGATCACAAACTTCTGCCTCTCTCATAAGTATGTGGAGCTTGGCAAATGAAACACAAACTAATTAAGTTCCCATTATGTAAATACACAGATACTCTGACATTATTAATGAAATACATGCTTCTAAAAAGCACAAAGAATGAAAGTTTGACATGCTTGACATCAGACACTGAAATATGCTGTAAAGCGAGACTGCAACGGAAACACAAAACAAGAAAAAAAAAGAGAACAACAGTCAGTTGAGTGTATCCTTGCCTTTGTCATGAACGCAAAGTGTGAATGAGGCAATGTAGCATATAGTTGATTTAGATTTAGAACTGTTAATAGAATCCAGTGAGTAAGCTCCTGCAACAAGAAAAGTTTTGAAGTAGAAACTCCTGTTCAAAAGGGCCTGAAACAGTAACTTTGAGGGAGGGGCGGCGGTCCAGGATATGAATGAGGAAGAAACAGAAAAGGATTACAGTACAAAAGACTAGGCAACCTACAGGTGTTCAGCTAAGTTTGTAGTTTCGTTCTGAAAAGGAGGACATACAAGAAAGTAATCAACTTGTTTAAGTTTAAAATTAGCTTTTTTATAAATATTTTATTTTTAGGAGGTACCAATAAGACTGAAAAGTATGATGTCCTCACATTTGATGTCTGATCTTGTACTCTCAACTTTTTTGTCTGCTGTAACTAGCATCCAGAGATCTACGTAACTGTATTTTTGTTTCTAGTGTATACATTAGGATAATATTTAGTTGTATGCCCGTGTGAAATTTTCTCACACGCGCTTTTATACACCCACTACGCAAGACCTCTTCTGAAAATTTCTGAGTTATAAGATAAAAGAAACTAACCTCCACGACCTCTGCTTCCTTTTCTATGAGATTTGGAAAACAAAATAGTAAATAAAGAAGATTTCACAGATAAAGCAAAATAACGTTGCTCTTTTCCTCCTTTTGTCACCGCAGTTAATCCAAAGGGATATTTTTGTCAGTGTTTTAGAATGTTCCTAACTTGCACTGCCGCAGTCTCCAATTTGCAGAGCTAAGTGATCATCACAATGACTGAAATCACTAACAGCTGAGCCCAAACCCATAAAGAACATCACCAACCATGGGAAAGAACATTCTTGACTTCTCTAACTAGATAGCCAAAGGTGCTGGACACTTTCTGAACAGATGCCTACTCTCCAATGCTCTATCTGTAGACTGGGCTACCATTGCTCTTTGGGAATACCGTAAAGGCAAGTAAAGATTTCCAGAGGGCTCTGATATTACAGTGATGAAGAGTACACAAGCACCATGAAGACATCACCAATTATCTTTCCACTCACAAAGAATCATGAATTGAACCATACACAGAAAAAGCTTTCGGTAAGCACTATTATTCATTCTGTATATCGAATAAGAGTGAGCCTTCCACACATCAGGCAGTCCTACTTCTAGGAGAACCTCACTACAGAAAACTTGATTTTGGAACCCACATCTCTCTTTCAACACAAATATTCTGCACGCATAACAGCTGTATAGCTCTGACTGCCTTAAAAGACCATAGGAAACTATTAAGCACTTTTTAGCATTTGTTTTACACCAACATCCTAATTCAGGCATTTCAACTTTTTAACTACAGGAATTATTCCTATTGAATGTTTCAGCTAACACACTTCCCTAAATGTATTTACTCTATACACAACTTCTGCACATTTTATTTTCACTTCTAGTCTTCACTGATAACTCAGTTTAAAATGCATCTAAAAAGCTACGCCAGCATTCTCAAAAGACATGACAAACTAGGATGAAACACACTTTGAAACTCTTAAGTTTCATTACATTTAAGACCTACCTCAAATTCGTTAGTTTTACTGATAGGTCAGCGGTGACTTAAGCAAATGCATTTCACATTGGGTTGTTGTGAATAAGCAATGCAAAATCCACCGATTCTGTAACACCAAAAGCAAGAAAGGAAACAGAGAATTTGCAGCAGGTTCTAGTTGATAGAGAAAGGTAAACTTATTACCACTGTGTTCTGAACACACCAAATTCTTTGACTTGATCTGAAATTTCCAGAGTACAAAACTGGCACAATTTTCAGCAAAGAAGAACATGCATTCTCGCTACTCTGATGACACAAAAGAATCTCTACATGGCCAGGTGCACATACCTGCATGACCATTTTAAGGGGAGAGTTTTTGCTCTCCTCTGAAAGAAGAGACCATGAAAGAATCAGTGCTAAGTGATGCACAGACCTTAGTTACAGAAAGATGACCAAGATCAAACCACATTTGTGTTGAAATAATTGCTAAATTCTCCATTTCCCATGCAATACCAACCACAACTTGCACTAACATACTGGTCACTAAGGAGGGGTGGAAGATCCTTCTAATGTTGATTCCTGCTAATAACAAGCCTTTCATTTAATACATTAGAAAAGCATATCACAGGAATGAAAAATTAATCCTTCAAGTAATGAACAACTCCAAATCTAAAGTAAGTTGAGTACACCAACTACAAAAAAAAACCAAAAAACCCTGACTAGTTCAAACGATTCTTGTGCTTAACTTAAAACTCAACAGTAGCCCTTCAGATATGAGCTTGAAAAAACATGCAAGATGTTTCCTCAAATCTAGAGTTACATACAAGAGTTTATGTTTTGCTCTCTATGAACCTACTACCTCCCACCATCCAAAACAATACCAAGCAGAAAAATAGGATACTAGAAACTATAGATCTTAAAGATTTTGTAGCAAGACAAAAAATACCCCAACATTCCAAACAAACTCCCCGCACTTTAGTCAGTCTAAAGTTCTGGAAAAGTATTTATTAGCAACAAATGTAATACTTCTAGAATGAGACAGTCTAATAAACAATTTTTCATTCTGTATATAAATTACATCTTTGTCAGATTGATTTAAGCAGCAGTAGTGATCCCAACATAAAAAGGGAAAGGAATTCTTAGTAATTTAGGTTCTCTAATGTGATCATGTATCAGAATAAGGAAATGACTGACTCACTTCTTTCAAGAATTTTTAATAATTCTTTAACCTAGGAACTGTTGATGATTCCTGCCCTCATAAAACATTCTTCTCTTCCTTCCTCTATTTTCTTACCCAAAATTTCTTGCTATTTGTTCCTGTGGATACTTTGCTGTTAAGCAAAGAGGCAGCCATAAAATACAAGAGGAAACAGCTTATTCTGAATTCAGCTGCAATCTCAGATCAAAAGAAATGTTATATAATTCCAATATCTGATTTCTTCTAGTTTTATATATCAAGTGTTCATGTGATGCTAAGTCAACCTAAACATAGGAAGAAAGAAAGAAGAGTAGATGTTAAGAAGAAAAGAGAAAAAGTTGATGTTAAACAATGAGAGGACACATACAGCCCTTAAACAATGGCACTCTGTCAGGACTGAGAACATTTATGGATTAATGTCAAAAGAAACGAACTATCACAGAGAGGAATTTGGAAAAATATTGTAAAATAAGTTACTTGAAATCATGCTAGAACACGTTAACAGGAAAGCAAGATTTTGGTTCTGGACACAAAAAGAACTTAAATATGTTTGAATTACACAGCCATCTTCACAAATGAACACTCTGATCTGTTACAAATGGAAATGCCTTCTGCGAAGGAAAAGTAGCCTATTAACATCAGGTACAGCAAATCAGAATAAATGCACTGTTAAAATGACTCACTGCAGCAGCGTGTTAGGAACGCACTCAGGAAACTGATCTCATGCTTCTAGACAAGAGTATAACAAAAATTGGTTCAGGGAAATTATTTTCCATTGTGAAGTTACGTCACTTCAGGAACACTGGTAAAATCAGCAGTGAGTAACATACCTTTCTGACAGAAAAGAACTTTCACAAGTAGAACTTAGTATTTCACATGTCTGAAGTCTGGCAAGAGATGATGAGGGTAGTTGACCCAACTGTAACTTGTCATCATCAGGTAAATTTGCATCAATTATTATGTGGCTGTCTACATATTTTCTTCCGATTTTCGTCGTCAGGACGTTCGTCAATATAACTGCAGGTTGTCTGTCATATACATAACAGTAAATCATAAATACTTCACTGAAAATCCACAGAAAGAAA
Source organism: Phaenicophaeus curvirostris (assembly GCF_032191515.1). Classification (NCBI taxonomy): domain Eukaryota; kingdom Metazoa; phylum Chordata; class Aves; order Cuculiformes; family Cuculidae; genus Phaenicophaeus; species Phaenicophaeus curvirostris. The sequence continues at coordinate 91,928,180 of NC_091392.1, forward strand.
CTACTTCTTATATTCATGTTTCTTAAGAGACTTGATAACCATCAAACATCATTACTTTCAGTCCCTCAGAGACAAAACAAAATCCCACTAAGGCACTTAAAATCCCAGGTAAGCAGATAAGCAACACAAACGACAAGAGATCAGGGTAAGAAACTCCAGCCATATAATGCCACCTTTGCCAGATACAAATCACACTGCATTCCTTCTAACATATTATCTCACAGAGATATATATATATATTATAGTTTAAAAACAGGTAAAAGTTTATATCTAAATAGCCCTCATGCAACATCTGTACACATTTCTCAGAACTATGGAGCAAACAATCATGACTTTCCTGTGAACAAGAAGCCTCCAGTAAAGCAGACTGCCTTTTTTCAAGCACTTAGTCAACAGATATGAAAGTAGCACAGAAACACAAATATAGCATTAGAATTTCTTCCCTTCTTCAGCTTCCAGGTGGCATTCTAGAGAACAGCAATAGTAGGGCTCAGAAAAACATTTACAAGTGTTAGAAGAGACAAGCATGAAAAATAAGTTAAACAGGAATATGACAACGCAACTGACCACTGCAGCATAGATATGCAAGAGCAGCACAAGGATTTCAATTTAACCAGTTCCATTGCAATTTATTTTGGATTAGGATGTAACATCATGGCCTTTTCTGAATTGGTTATGAACAATATTTGTCTTTTGGACATCAACCGTATGATTGTCTGTATTCATCCAAAGCACGCTGCAGCACAGACTGTATGATATCTGGGGAGCACTCAGATCTCCTCTTGCACAGACATGTAAATTTGCTTTTAATCAGGAGACTACCTTACAGACAAGATGTTGCAAAGGCACACAGGTGATAAGCAATGAGGATATACTTGAAAGGAAAAGTCCAATACAGCAGAAAAATGTAGTCTGGATCTAACTTCCAATAAAGGCCCCTAAACTGTTTAGCAGCAGCAACTGAGAAAGAAAACTGAGTATAAAAAGCATTCACTCTAGCCATACTTTTCCCTGAATATTTGCAATTGACCGCTGTTTGGGGCAGGGGTGTGGGAGAATAGTGGACTTGATATGCTTTTCTCTGATCATTTATGCCAGTTCTCAAATTTTTATGAGTAGTCTGAAATGGTTATCAGTGAAAATACACCTTGATAACTCCTCTGAGAAAAGACAGCAGTTAAATGCACATGTACACTTCTTTTTACATGAATAAAAAAATCCTAACATTCTGAGAGTTCAATGGCTGAATGAGAATTAGTCAGTCCTGTCAGTACAGGACCATCTAGAAGCCATCTGATCAGAAAATCCACTAGAGTGTGTTTGGCACCATCTCTCTCAATGATTATCAAAAGGAACAAGGTACAAGGAATCTAGTTAGGTGACATGAGAACACAGTTCATGAACAAGACAGTTGTGGCAGAACAAATACTTTCTCCTGAAAAACTGCAAGAAAAACTATTTTTAGTGATATGAGGCAAAGACAACGTACCTTTCAGACAGAAAAGGGCTTTGGAGAGCAGGGTTTAAAATTTGCCATATCTTGAGGCTGGCAGCAGATGATGAGGGTGGTTGATCTGACTGCAGCTTGCCAGCATCAGAAAAATTAGCACCAGTTTTAACTTGTGCCTGTGTGTATTTTCTTCCTATTTTCGTCCTCAGGACATTTGTCAAGATAACTTTGGGTTGCCTGCCACACATATAATAATAAATTAATAATACGGTGTTGAGAACTTAAGTCATATGAATTCAATAAAGCTTTTCTATGAAATTACTGTCTCTGCATCACAGCTTGCATCTTCAGTAAAATTAAGTTCATTTCCATGACAATTTACAAAGCAGTTCTCTTTGGAGAAGAGGAATCACAAACATATCTCCTGATTAGGACAGCCTTTATTAATGACGGGGTGGCAGAACCTGATCTTGCTCTTGACGCAGATTCTGATTTCCAACTCCAACCCCTAATTATTATTGATAAGAGGGAGAAGTCTGAAACCTCTGCTGTAGGGAAAGCAAATGCATGTGCCCTAACGGAGCTGGCTGGATTGCAGGAGCTTGAGGGAGCACTAATGCTTTGTGATTCAAGCAGTACTCTCCTGGGGTGGAGGAAATAGATTTTGGGAGCAGAATGATGCAATTGAAATCCATATTCCTGGACCCAAAATTCTATCCTTTAGAGAAACCAGATTACTGTGAGGCTTTGTTGTGACATATAGTTTGCTGGCCACCTTGGAAACTCAGGTCTGACATCCTTTGCCCATACTCACATCAGCCTAGACCTTGACAGGCTTCAGACACCTCCTTAATTTGTTTTACTGATTGTTATTACGTACATAATTTGTAGTGTTTCCCATTCCCTTGATTTAAATAGGGTTTATACATTTTCAGGAGGTATCCTTGCAAAAATGATCTTACAATTTAAAGCATACATGCACCCGAGCAATTAGCTTTGCATTGGAAACCTGTGCAAAGGAGAGGAATTTTCAATAATCAACAAGGAAGAAAACAATATATATTGGGCTCTCCTTAAAGATGTCAGTGCCACATTAAAGCATCACTTCTTACGTGGCACTAGCTATTCATTGAATATCTTGATAAGACAGCTAGTTAAAACCTGATCTTCAGAACTGTACAGTGGCTTCAGAGATTTCAATGGTTTCCCTTGCTGAAAGAGGAATTTCATCTGGTGGTATTTCTTGAAAAATGATGTTATTAAGACTGAGTGTAAAATAGATTCAGGAAAAACACCTACACTTAAGCCAGCCTGTACATCTGTAAATGATGTCTGGGACACAGGTCCCTAAATTACCTGTTAAATTGTCCACAGAATAAAGTGAGCAAGTCATGAAAAAGACATTTCAAAAGATAAAGATTAGCGTCAAGCAAAGAAAAAAAAAGCAAGCAAAGCACACATTAAAAGCAAGTCCCACCAGCTGAACCTGCAAGTAACCTGCACAACAGTAAGACTGGAGGCATCTTGGTGAAGTAAAACCAAAGGCAATTATTTTTGTTTCAGAAACAAGAGCCTGCTGTACCCCCTCCTTATCCATCTCCACAAACCAGAAAAAAATACATAAGCAAAGGTAATGAAAATATACAGAGACATGAAAGAACAGAATAGACGAAAAGTATATATTATGAAAAAAGCTGTTTGCTGCTCTTGGCAAGTCTCCCATCACTTTTCACAGGCAGAAAAAGGATTATCCTACCTTACAAAGCCCAGAATCAAAAGCTATTAAATGTTTATACCCCTTTGGGGAAAATGATTGACCTCTATTTCACCCAATAATCAGAGCTGCTAGATTCAGTTCCTTTCTCAATGACTATATTTGTGTACACACCAGTTTTGTAACCACTGGTTCCAACATGCTCAGATTTGTATTAGAAAGTTATCAAATTGAGACCTGGAGACTACCAACTCCTTTTAGAGTAAATTATTAATTGTCTACACCACTATCACCTTCATGTCTACATTCTCGTCTACATTCCGAGTCAAGCTTTAAGGCACCCTTGGATTTGTAAACGAACACCCAAACCTCCCAGCATTGATAAAGCCTCCAATAAACAGATATCCAGCTACACAAGTTCTTTCACAGGAATAGGTTCCAAGTTGCCTCCTGTAGTTGGAGTAACAAGTAGATGAGGGCAAATGTAACATCCAACTCCAATGGCAGCATACCTCTATGTACTGTGCTACCCAAACTCGTCAGTTAATAAAGAACATCTCCTCAAGCTCTGCCTGGGGAGGTTCAGGCTGGACATCAGAGAAAAATTTATCACGGAAAGGGTCATTGGGCACTGGAACAGGCTGCCCTGGGAGGGGGTTGAGTCACCTTCCCTGGAGGGATTTAAGGGACGGGTGGACAAGGTGCTCGGGGACATGGTTTAGTGGTTGATGGGAATGGTTGGACTCGATGATCCTGTGGGTCTTTTCCAACCTAGTGATTCTGTGATTCTGATTCTGTGATTCTTCTACTAGTAAACTTTCCCAAGTTTTGGAAAATAAATATTTTGACAGTGGGATGCCACATACTGTCTGAGAATCACCCCATCAGGTCCCATAAAACTTGAACATCTGTCCTACATATACAAAATAGAGCCACTGATAGTATTCAGCTATTTGAGCTTCTGCAGCACATGCACAGCTCAGAAGGTCCTTGGCCTTTCAGAGCCCAAAGGAATAACACAGCGCACTATCATTAATGGAAAATTCCAATTGCCTCATTCACTGACTACACCCTGTTGAGAAGAAAGCCTCTGTCTGCCCTCCTCTTACTTCAAGGCCCTGACCTTTCATCAACTGATCAGAAGTCAATGTATTAACAGCAAACATAAACAACCCTACTAACCTCCCTGCTTTCCAGAACCAGGAAGGACCAAGTACATTTTCCACCTTCCCCTAAAAGTGATCTGACAGGCAAGGACAAGAACCTTGAATTTCAAAATAGTTTTCCATTTTGTTTCTTTTTTTTTTGTTTCTCTCTATTCCCCTCTTGGAGAGGATTAATGTAGCTGAAATAGGTGGACGCCTCCAAGCTCTATTTCCAGGCAGTGATAGCTACCCTTGAACTATCCCTTTCCAAGAAGTTTTATAAGTGGGATATGAAAGGTTAACTGACCAATTACACAAATAATGTACCTAACTTTCTGCAGTGACACAAATAAATTGAACTATTCAAGTTTCATGACAGGTCTAATCTGTTTTGTGACACAATCATTGGAACGTACAAGAGACCTCCAGCATATGAGAAGGGCCAAAAAAATAACATGCCCCAAGAGTCCTGCCCAGGATCACAAACAAATCACCTGACAGTGACCTTTCACAAGGCCATGAGCAGAGGCATTCAAGCAAGAGCTGCTGCTTCCACACCCCACGGTCTCACATTACAGCAGAACTGACAGAAGCACCAAATTTTGTAACCCTGAACTTCAGTTAAAAACAAAAGCAAAGGTGGGTTTGTGCTAATAAACCCATTTTATCCTTTCTGACTAAAATTAAGCAGCAATAAAACAATGCTCAAGCAGCACATCAGATGCCTCTCTGTAAGTATTTGAGATTAGCTCCTAAAGAAGGCCGTTTTTAAAACATGAGGAGCTAACAAGATGTTGTCATCTAGACTTATTTCCTTGTTCACAATGCAAGTGAAAAATTCCTCATTGGCAAGAAAGAGCAGAAAAACTTTTATATTAGAAAGATTGTCAGCATGCCCCATCACACTTAACTTATTTTGAGTTTTGTCAGTTCTCCAACTTTTGCTTAAACATCACCTCTTTAGAACCTGTGTGCTCCTTCTACTTAATACGCAAATGAGATCACAATGTTGATTTTGACTTGCCAAGAAACACCGGGTACCCAAAAGGAATACTTAGAACAAGCTTTACCGCAGACAGAAAATTAAGTTGATTTTACAAAGAACCTCCAGGTAGCCTCTACACGTACAACTTTTTTTAAAGAAATTAAAAATGCATAGATTTAATTTCTGAATATTTACAGTCCAAATCATTTCTCACTAATATGCTGGTAAGAATTTCGGTAAAAATGACAGAACACCTACAAATGTTACTTGAAAGTCTCTCACGTATCAAAATTAGTATATTTAACAGAAAGTTAACATATGTAACAGATCCAAAAGTAGCTTTTTTTAAAAAAAAAAAGCGCTCAACATGGAAATGTCAGTTCAAAGTTTACTGAAAGATCTTTAGGGATTGATATCAGATATTAACCACTTCCCAGCATAATTAAAATTCTTATTTGTTTTGATTTAAATGATTTGTGGAAGAACAATTACTTCATTAAGATAAACATAATTAATTTCATTGTGAAGTCACTATGCTTCCTAGCTGCTGTCAATTACTCTAACTCTCCATTTTCACTTCCATTTGTCAACTATGGCACTTACAACTTCAATACTTTCTTGGACAAACAATCACTTAGCTGACAGCTTCACAGAAGACAATTTTTTAAAATTTGCCATAATCTCAAAGAAACCAAGATATTTGCTATTGGCAACAGAGCATAAGAAGTGGCACAGAGGCAGTCCTATTTATTCACTTAGGTTCTTAACTATAAAATAGAGGTGAAAAACTTCTTCACTGCCTTCCCCTACTAACAATCATATTGCTTGGTTTTGGGTTTTTTTTGTTGTTGTTGTCAAGAGTTGATAAATACATTTTAATGACTGTGGACCACAGGGAAAAACGTGACAAGCAAAGGGTAATCTGGGAAACTTCTTAAGTGTCTAAGATATCTAGGGCTAGAATGATTATTTACACTTAAAGAGTAATGAACACCTCTCAGGATTCCAATCAGGTCAACAAGCAGTAACTCCTCCACTAAGTGTTGCATTCCCATTCTGCTGTTGCTGTCTTTGCGTTAAAACAAAGAAAAATATCTTATTTTTTTCCTAATTCACAACGCCATTAAACAACTGAAGCAAGATTTGCTGAAGGTCGGCTACGTAACATGTGGAAACCATCTCTACATGACACAAATAATTATCTAGAGACCAGAGATAATCAGCTTCAAGAAAGATTATGAAACTGAATATACAAACAGAGAAGAACTACTTTTGAGATTACTTCTTACCCAACTGATTCTTCACCAGTAGAGCTGTGTCTCTTGCGGTCCTTTTGCCTTTTTCCTTTTGTGGAAGGCTCTCTGTTGTTGGCACTTAATTTCCACTGAAATAAAAAAAAATAAATATTGGCAAGTTCCAACAGACATAAATATGTCATCACAGATATTGCACTAAAAAAAGGTAACAATGCCAGACACTGAAACAAAGCAAAGCAACAAGGAATATACTCAACCATTTTGCAAATAATGCATTTGCTTGATTCGAAGCACCCATGTACCACACGATCTTGAATGGAACTTTTTCTCCTAAAGAAATTTGACAATACAGGACAATTCAATTATTTCCCTACTTAACAGGGCCATAAATATTAGGCCTGTTCTACATAATCACAAATACAAAAGATAACTCCTACTTTCTTTAAGTCTATGCATTTAATCAAACCATATTCCACTCGAGATATAAAATTCTAAAATGGAAAATGTATTTGAAGGTTTGGGACTCAGGTGGCAAAACTCACAACAGCAAAACTTCACTTTCTCCAAATTCTCTTACCTTGCTGGAATGTATTTGTATTTTTAAATTAAATAAGTGAAGCCGTATTAAAGCATATAGTTATTTCTACAGTTCCAGAAACCTATCTCCCTCTGCCATTGCCTCTTCCTAATATCTCCTCATTTTTTTTAATACAAAAGATAATAAACTAAAGAGATGTTTGAATTTTATATCCTTTCAGCCTGAGTGGTATAATTTTATCTTCATTTCTGTTTAACGTGGGGCAAACATACATCTGAAAAACTTATGCCCACACATACTTTACATAGTTTAGTGAAGGCTGAAAAGTGCACCCCAAATCAATCTTTTTTCCTACCACAGGGGCCCACTATGTAATGGAAAACACACTCATCATTAAAATAACCAGCAGCAAGAAATTGCCTTGAAGGTGCTCTCCCCTTCTCCTGCCGTCAAACATCATCTAGTTCACCTCACAGCACTGATCTTCAAGCCTGTTAAAGACCTATGTACCTAAATCACTAAAAACTGTACAAAATTTCTCAAACAACACGGAACAAACTCTGGCAACACTAAATACAACATGAACAGACCTCTGTATGGATAAACCAGTAATTTTTCTTTTAATTATGATACCTCATGAGTAATCTTCTCCTTTAAAGTAAAATATAAGGACTAGTCATTGTTTAAAGCATATAGACCCCTGTACTGCATGGAAAAGTCTGCAATATATAGACACAGGTAAAAAGAATGCTCCAACAAAACTAAACCTGGGCCACAAGAGAATTAATTTGGTTGTGCAAATACATCAGAACACCCTAGGATACCTATAGTCTCAGAGTAAAGCATTGCAAATTGTCAGAAGACTTACACTGACATGACCTGAAGATGATGTTCTTCCTTCCATGATTTTCTCTATTGAAAAGAAAAGTTACAAAATGTTAGCAAGACATTTTATTCAGAGGTAAGCAGGACCACAGTAGTAGGTACTAAAGGAGAATAAAAAAATAACTTTTTAGCAACCTAACGCAAGGAAAACTCATTCATACAATGGTTTGGATACAGAGGGACCTTTAGAGATCACCTAATCCAACCCCCCTGCTGTGTGCAGGGACATATTTCATTAGATCAGATTGCTCAAAGCCCCATCTAGCCTGGCCTAGAATACTTCCAGGGATGGGGCACCCACAATTTCTCTGGGCAATCTGTTCCAGTGCTTCATCACACCCATCATAAAAAAATTCTTCCTTGTGTCCAACCTAAATCTACCCTCTTCCCATTTATAACCATTACCTGTTGTCCTGTCAGTACAGGCTGTACTAAAAAGTCATTGACAGCCACAATACAAGAGAGATGTGCCTGGCCAAAGCTCTCGACTGTCAGTGTGGCCAAAACCCTTACAGAAAGTTTCACCAGCATTTATCCTTAGTGATAGTGTTTACTGCATAAGCCCACCTCTGGCAAGCATGCAACCAATAAGCAATGCAGTATTGATTATAAAGTGGAAAGGAGTCGCAGAAGATGTCTGTAACACCACAGCACCTCCAAGAATAAATAACATTCAAGGATTGCTGTTAAGAGACAGAATCTTTTTCCTGTGAGAGTGGTGACATCCTGGAACAGGTTGTTCAGAGAAGCTGCTGATGCCCCCCCCATCCCTGGAGGTGTCCAAGACAGGCTGGATGAGGCTTTGAGCAGCCTGATTCTGGTGGGAGGTGTCCCTGCCCAAGGTAGGAGCATTGGAAGTGGATTAACTTTAAGGTGCCTTTCCAACACAAACTATTCTGTGATTATTCCTTAGCTTCAGAGCTTCCAGCATTCATAGCAATTTATTCTCTTCATAAATATCTCTGTAGGACTCCAGTGCAAGACCTTCAAACCTTTCACCTAGTCTGAAATCTCCCAGGATAACTTTACGCTCTAGTACTGTCATGTAACACTTTTTCAACTTGCAGCCCCAGCCCTGGGTGCAGGGAACATCAGCATCCACCACTATCTAACCAAAGCCAAACCACCGCCTCCCCCGATGCCCACAGGGGGTAAGAGATGGCAAACTGTGGGTCTTCTGGCACCTCTGGGGCACAGAGGCCACTGCCCATCTGTCCCCGCACACCTGCCTCCCCAGCTCCCCCCCGCAGCCGAGCTCCTCCCACCAAGAGGGGGATGGACGTGCCTTTAGCTGAGGGTGAGGGGGACAACCTCGCGTTCCCACACTCTCCTTCAGCTGCCACCCCCGGAGCCCAGCCACTCACCATGGGCGCCCATGGGCACCCACGGATACCTGTGGACACCTGTGCCCTTCCATGGACACCTCCGCACACCCGTGGGCACCCACGGATACCTGTTGACAGCCGTGGACACCCAGGGACACCCACAGATACGCCTGGGCACCGGTGCCCACCCATGGATGCCCACGGACACCTGTGGACACCTGTGCCCACTCACGGACACCCATGGGCAGCCACAGATACCCACAGACACCCGTGTTCACCTATGGACACCCGTGGGCAGCCGTAGATACCTACAGACACCAGTGTCCACCCATGGACACCCACAGATACCCACGGATATCCACTGACAGCTCTGGCCACCGGTGCGCACCCATGGATGCCCACAGACAGCTGTGGACACCTGTCCCCACTCACGGACACCCATGGGCAGCCACAGATAGCCCCGGACACCCACAGAAACCCACGGACACCCGCGAGCAGCCACACGCGCCTACCCACAGACAAACACGGACACCCACGGACACTCGCGCCCGCCCATGGACGCCCACGGACAGACACGGAAACCCGTGGACCACCTGTGCCCACCGCCCCCCGATGCCCAGGACCCCCGCGCTCACCCAACGGCGCCCAGGCTCCCGCTCTCCGCTCCCCCCGCCGCCGTAGGCCCCGCGGCCGCCCGCGCAGCTTCCGGGGCCACTTCCGGTCCGGCCCGCGCCCCGCCCCGCGCGGCCGGGCGGGGTCTGAGGGGAGGCGGAGCGGCGCGAGGCTGCGTCGGGGGGTGCAGGGTGTCCCTTTAGGACCACGGTTTCGTTCAAACAGTGTTTTCGCAGGCGCTGTTCGTTCTCTGGAGCTGATAACGCCGTGTGCTCGGGCTGATCCGTGCTGAGCAGCGGTGCTGCTGCAATCCCTCTGTCTGCACCTTCCCCTGGCTCACAGGGCAGGCAGAGCTGGCCCCAAAGCTCCAAGCGAGCCACAGCTTTGACTGCTGTGAAGCTCATAAGTAATAGAATACGCTTAAGGTTTCCGGGAGAATTTATCCACGTGCATTTAAATATGAAATCCATTCTGTCCCAGCTCTTGTCTCGCTGCACACGACTGATGGAGATCGCTCCCTCGCGTTGCCCAGGACCGGTGAAGGGCGCTTGCTTTGCAAAACTCCAAAAGGAATCCTAGAGACTCGGTTTACCCGGCATTTTCGGTGTCCCGCCCCGCCCGCGCGCAGCCTCTCCCAGTGCCGCCCGCCCCTCGCTCCCAGCCCCACCAGGTTTAAATTGCACATCGCCCAGTCTAAATCCTCCTTCTCTCCCTCCCTCCCTCTCTCCCTTCCCCTGCAGGTGTTGGTCAGAGCCCGGGACACCGGTTCGTCTCGTCGGACGGGAGGACAGGTTCGGGTGCCGGGCACCAGAGGGTGTCGCTTTAGGAACCCTCCCACTGCCAAGTGGAGACAGAGATCCTATTGGGTTTTGTGGGTGGTTTTTTTTGTACAGGTTTTTGTAGTTGGTGGGGTGAGTTTTTCAGTTTAGTTTGGGTTTTGTTTTGTTTGGGATTTTTTTCTGGTTTGCTTTATTTCAGGGCAGCTTCAGAACTGGAAGCTTTGTGTGTAGCTTCTGCTTGGTAGTGGCTACGCGCTAAGTGTGGGAAGCTGTGCAAAACTAGTTTTGACCACTTTTATCAGTTTCGCGCTGAAGAAGCTTAGCTTTAATTTATGGTCAGTTGTAAATCAGGACGTGAGGTGTCAGCTTGTAACTTGGAAGGATGGAAACATATACAGAGGTGATTCTGCCCCTCTACTCCTCTCTTCTGAGACCTCACCTGGAGTACTGTGTTCAGTTCTGGAATCCTCAACGTAACGATATGGAACTGCTGGAACGGGTCCAGAAGAAGGACACAAAGATGATCAGAGGGCTGGTGCACCTCCCATATGAGGACAGGCTGAGAGAGTTAGACTTATTCAGACTGGAGAAGAGAAGTCTCTGAGGAGACCTTATAGTGACCTTCTAGTACCTGAAGGGGGCTACAAGAAAGCTGGGGAGGAACTTTTTACAAAGGCTTGTAGTGATAGGATGAGGGGCAATGTGTTTGAATTGGAGGGGGGAGGATTTAGATTAGACATGAGGAAGAAATTCTTCACAATGAGGGTGGTGAAACGCTGGCACTGGAAGTTGTGGCTGCCCCATCCCTGGAGGTGTTCACGGCCAGTCTGGATGAGGCTTTGAGCAGCCTGATCCAGTGGGAGATGGGAATTGGATGATCTTTAAGGTCCCTTCCAACCCAAACGGCTCTATGATTATCACTGATATATTTCATAGATACACCCAGAATTAAGTACATAAAAGTAACGAAGCCTGAACAAAGATGGGTTTGTTCTTCCTTCACGCAGAGAAACTGCCTGCAACCTCAGAGTGAAGAAGATTTCAGTCTATGATGATGGCAGATTTTACAGGAGATGATATGGTATGTTGAGTTTTACCAGAACAGAGGAATCTGGTTTTATTTGGAAAATCTTATCAAATGTAGTACACTGCAGTTGTGTTTCTAATACACTAACAGCTGTAACAAGCACCAATTGAATTTACAGCTGAAGAATTTTGCAATCCAAACAGAAAAGTGAGAGGAAGGATTTTTCTTTTCTTTTCTCAATGGTAATATTATTTAAATCAAAATAGCAATTGTAAAGGCTACCAGAATAAACACCCTTGTATATTTCATATATATAATGATGAAGCACAAACAGCAGTCAATGCTGACTTAGAATGTATATTTTCCTAAAAGAAGTAAATGCATTACACAGCTGTTTCTACAACAACCTATAACAGCTGCTTTTAAACTCTATAATTTTTTTTTTAATTTGGAAGTATAAGAATCAATTTTCAATATGCCAAGCAGCTTACTCAAGGAAACCTGCATTCCATGAAGGAGCTGGGCTCCAACTCAAGTCACTTACATGAAAATTTTCAGATTGTTTTCAGTCCTAGCAATCAGCTTTATCAGATGGTATAGTGAGTTTTAACATAGTCGTGATTTACTGTGTTCTAAAAACCTCTCTTAGTTCAGTACAAAATATTTAAGTGTATAGTAATTTGTACCAAGGTATTAACCAAATATAATGTCATATAAACAACTTGCCAAATCAAAATTACTGTGTTAAGATGATAAATTAATTTTTTACTGTTTGCAAATCGCTGCTTTTAGGAAAAAAAAATCCTGTACGATTCTAACCACATAAAAGGTTACCCCAGGTTTACCATTCTACAGCCAGCAACAGACAGAAGCAGACTGAAGAGTTAATAGGAAAATAGATTATGATAAGCTTTGGTTTTCTGTTGCATGGAAGCTACTTCCTGGTATAATTCGTAGGAGTTGATCAACTGAAAAATTATTTCAGCTGAAACTAGAGACTTGCCTGATTTCATGAAAGCTTGCTGCATGGGTTTTCTTTTTTCCTGTTTGTTGATCACAGTGTCTAGCTTATTCTGCCATTGATGCCACAATTTCCATGTGGCAAGTGCTTGTAAGGATGAACAAATAACTGGAGAGGTTAGTATTAATGTACTGCTGTTGGAATTTAACAACCGAAGTATGTGAGAGGCTTTATAAGCAGCTAGTTTACTATAGACCACCAAGAGTCAGGGTCAATGAGTACTTTGTTTGTAACCACTTTCAAACCTGAATCCTAATGAATAGGTTTCCTTTATGTAGGTGCTGTATGGTGGTCTTGTCAGCACACTGACATAGTCTCCTTAATTTGTAGTGGTTACAAATACAGCACGAACTAAGCTTGAGGAAACTAATAGAGGGCTCAGAGTATCAAGAGGAACTGAAATACGACTTCAATATAAAAGGGGAACTAAGGCATCTAGATACAAATGAGTCCTTTGTTTTCAATTATTACAAGAATGCACATGAGCAGAATCATAAACGCTATCAAGTTTTGGGACATCTGATTACCCAATATGTTTATGGGCTCCTGGAAAGAGTCTGCATACTGCAAAAAGTTTACATTCCTATTGATGCTACAGAGGATGAACCAAGAAGTTTCTTTTTCATGAGTGAGAACGCACTCACAAGTTCCCTTAGCCTAATTGTCCTTCTTCAAGACCGTGGAGTTTTCCATGCTGGACAGTGGGGGCGAAGGACAATTGTCAGGGAGGGTCTAGGGCATGGAACACAAATACCATACATCAAAACAGCCCTTCAAAGCCACAGGGGAGTGATTGTACTGAATCCCAATGACAACTTTGTTGATGCAAAGACTGAAAAGGAGAGGTTAAGCTTTTATTCCAGGGAAGAAGCACTGAGTTCTACGCAGTCCATCGGGTGGATCCCCAAGAGAGGCAGTAGTACCCCTGAGGAGCATACCATTTATGTATGGGATAACTTCATTTCAAAGAGCACAGTCAAGAATGTGGCCTTCATTGCCCATGGCTATGGTGGCTTGGTGTTTGTTGATCTGCTGGTGCAGAGAAAGTGGGAGGTAATGAATAAAGTTTACTCTGTGGCGTTCATTGACTCCATGCACAATGTGCAACACCAGACAAGAAGCGATCCACAAATACAAGAATGGATACAGAAACACTGCTGTGAATGGGTGTCAAACTGTAAGCCTCTAGATAAAGCTTTTAGCTCTTGCATGAAAGTGAATTGTCCTACTGTCTCTGCCAGAGTGGAAAAGTATGATTTAGCACCCTCCTGCTGCTTACGTGCCATCTTTAAGCACCTGAACAGCACACTGAAAGCCAAGACCTCCAGGCATTCACCTGTTGTAACCAGAAGCAGCACAAGTAAAAGAGGCAATAAATGAAGGTATACTGAGCTGTTCTTGATAGGGCTTTCTTCCTTTCACAACTGCCCCTCCGCCTTTCAGTCACCTACGGATCTTCACCTCATTGTGGAGCAACTTAAAATTTTAAGTTTGAAACTAGTTTCTTTGGTTTTGAGAAACACACAAATACAAGTTAACTGTTGGGAAAAGAAGTGCATTGTTGAAAGCTTTAGGCCACAACTCTCCAGCTAGCTGTCAAATTTAAAGCTGCACAGAGATGTTCAGGTATATCTATTCTGTATAAATTTTTGAAATATTATGCAGTTATGGCTCTATAATCATACTAAAATATCAGGAAAACACTTGCTTTGTAAGTGCAAAGCTTTCATTAAAAGGACAAATCTGGAACCAGAAGCACCTAAAGGATCTCTTTCCTTCCCCACCATATGGTGTTTAAAAACCTTCCAAGAGCTGGAACTCCCCCTCTTCTTGAAAAGCTTACTGTTAAGCTGAACAACACGTTAGGGAACTACACATTGCTATCTTCCCCCAGTCAGAGATTATATGCCCCAAACACAATAAAGTGAGCTAAAGTAATTTATGTTTCAAAGCCAACTAAGCCAGTGAGATTGCTGGGCATGAGCTGCCTTAGAAATTCAGTACTCAAGCAACCTGTCGTTACCAGACTGACGCAAAAGATAGACACTGCTGTTTGCTCTCAGCTATTTAATTTTAGCCAGAGGTAGGAAATAGATACAGTTTTTAGATGTCCATACTTGAGCCTTCAAAGCAAATGTAAACGAAATGGTTGCTCTGAATTTCCAGTTCAATCGTGTGGGAATTAAAAGTATTCAGCAGCTTCAAAAGAGCTTTGAAGGATGACAAAAAATTTTGTCCTACAATTTCAGTTCCCGTCTCAGTCAAAAAAAAATGTTGAACAGCAATACTTGGTGCCAGAGAAAAGAGAGTGTCAACTTTACTTCTGGGTTTACATCCATTTCAGTTTTCAGTCATCTCCAATACTGTTTGAAAAAGCTTCCATCTTGTTATCCAGTAATGAGTAAAAGCATAAAATTCCATTGGACAGGCACAGTCAGCTGAATGCTCTTGAGAGCAAGCACAGCTCTTTAAATAAAGATAGGTTTACTGTTATTGCATCTGAAAGAAAATGGTACTAAATAGGCAATTAATAGATTATACAGGATTTTAGTTCACTTAAGATTTCTTAAGTTTCACTGAGGATGCATTCAACCTGTCTGTCCTGTAGGTGCTGGTCAGCATGCCACTCAAAGAACAGTCGCTTGCGTGAATTCAAGGCATGAACGTGTAGATTTATTTACAAGTACAAGGTGACAGAACGTCTGTCTTCAGAAGGAGACCAATATGATCCTTAAACATAAGTACTCAAACTTTACCACAGTGCTAGAGGTGGCTAAACATGCTTGAAGAGAAACAGGTATCTAGAATTTCAGCCATTTCTGTAATTCTTTACCTCAGGCCATCCCATTAAATTCCTTGGTAGAGAAGATCATATTTAGGTATGTTATTGGGATCAATAGGGCTTCTCACAATGAGCTTTCCCCGCATTGCTCCACGGTAAATCACTTCAATCAGATCTATAAAGTCTTGCTTTGTTTTGAAGCTTCCTACAAATTTGGTGTGATCTGGAGACCTAAACAGAAGCATAAGATAAAGGTAGAACTGTAATGTATACAGTGTTCAAAACAAAAACATCTAAAGACAGGAAAAGATGTATAATGAAATTAGAAGTTCTGACTTGGTCATTCTAAAAGAATTAACGATATTGGTAATGGCATAACTAAGTCAGGAACTGACTGTGACCTCCAAAGTCTAAAAAGGTGCAGTGTCACATCTAAGACTTTAACAATACTATTTTTTGCACAGTCAGGAACATTTCACAGCCAACACCTACTTATTGCATCAGAGCATATTTCAAAATACTTCTTAATCTCAAGCCCTTCTGTCTGCCTACAGAGTTCTCAATGCAGATGCTGGTAACAGTTTTCAAATGTGACCTTCCCCAGGCATGGCAACATAGGGAAAGACTGATAAATTCTTACAGGCGTAATAGGTAATGCCAGGTAGGGTGCACATACCCATAGTCAACTTTCATGTGTTGTCCATTGAAGAAAAATACAGTTGATGGAATATAACTGATGTCAAAATACTGGGTGTACACTGGAACCTTGTCCACATCCACCAGGTAAATGACTGCCATTTTACTTAGGTCATGAGCTGTCTTTGCAAGCTGAAAATAGTGAGAAATATGGATGACAAATGGATTGACACACAAGAGGAAAAAGGATGGTAAGCTTTATAAAGCCCATTTTCCTTATGTCTTTTCAGTATAAGCAGGGCTAGAATATCACGTCTTCTGTAATTCAAGCACTTTGTACACCCACTACAATAACACAGTAATTTGCTTAATTTTCAAACATTTTTATGGATATAGTATTGCTTCATTTTACACTTAATTGATGCCAAAATTTTCATGAGACATCTTATTATCCAGAAGCGACATATCATAGAATCATAAGGTAGTTTGGGTTGGAAGGGACCTTAAAGATCATCCAGTTCCAACACCCAGTGATGGGCAAGGACACGTCCCACTGGATCAGGCTGCTCAAAGCCCCATCCAGCCTGGCCTTGAGCACCTCCAGGGATGGGGCAGCCACAACCTTCCTGGGCAACCTCTGCCAGTGTCTCACCACTCTCACAGTGAAGAAATTCTTCCTTATGTCTAGTCTAAATCTGCCCCTCCAGTTTATACCCCTTGCCCCTCATCCTATCACCACAAGCCTTTGTAAACAGTCCCTCCTCAGCTTTCCTGTAGCCCCTTTCAAGTACTGGGCGGTCACTATGAGATCTTCTCGGAGCCTTCTCTTCTCCAGGCTGAACAACTCCAACTCTCTCAGCCTGTCCTCATATGGGGGGTGCTCCAGCCCTCTGATCATCCTCGTGTCCCTCCTCTGGACCCGTTCCAACAGTTCCATATCCTTCTTATGTTAAGGATCCCAGAACTGGACACAGCACTCCAGGTGGAAGTCTCAAAAGGGAGGAACAGAGGTGCAGAATCACCTCCCTCACCCAGCTGGGCAACCTGTGCCAGTGGTGAATATGCCACTGTCTTGTACGCAAGAGGGGTACTAGTAGGGTGTGTTTAATAAATAAATAAATAAACCGTCGGTCTTACAATATCATCGAGTTGCAGGCAAACAGCATCGTTATCTCTTCCAAACCGGAGAACCAACACCTTCTCGGCCACGCTCTTTATTGCCTGATCCACCTCCCCCTTACAGCCCAGCTTGGGCAGCAGGAAGCTCATCGCGAGGGGCCTCGGCTCCCGCCTCCACCTTGGGAGAAAATGAAACAGCGTCACGACCCCGCCGGGCTCCTCCGCGCCTTCAAGAGAGAACAAGGCGAACGCATCGCCCCCCCCCACCCCGCCCCACCCAAGGCTCCAGCGCCCGCCCCGGCCCCGAGGGTTCCAGGCCTTCCCCCACGTCCCGAGGCCGCGGGGCGCTCACCGCACCCCGCAGGGCGACGCGGGCCAGGCAGAGGGGAGAGAAGACGCCCGGAACTTTGGCCTCGGGGGCCGCGGGGCAGCACGGGCGGGAGGCGCAAGGGAGCCAGCCTCGCCCCGCGCCGCGCATGCGCAGTTCCACGCCCGCCCTCCCCGGGCTCGGAGACACGCGGGGTGAGTGCGCGGCGGAGGGGCCGGGGGCACCGGCGAGAGGATCGCAGAGTGGGTTGGAAGGGACCTCAAAGATCATGCAGCTCCAACCACCCCCTCCCCTGCCGTGGGCACGGACACCTCCCACCAGATCAGGCTGCGCAAAGCGCAATCCGGCCCGGCCTCGAACGCCTCCAGGGTGGGGGCAGCCACGGCTGCTCTGGGCGAGGTTGTCCACCCTGACCCTCGGCCGTGGGTATTCATGGGTGTCCAAAGGTGTCCGAGGGTGGGCACGGGACTTCATGGGTATCTGTAGGAGTCCACAGGTATCTGTGGGTGTCCGTGGGCGCACATGGTGAGCGCCTGGGTCTCGGGGGTGGCGGCTGAAGGAGAGTGTGGGAACGCGAGGTTGTCCCCCTGACCCTCAGCCAACTGTCAGCTAAAGGCACATCCATCCCCCTCTTGGTGGCAGGAGCGCGGCTGCGGTGGGAGAGCATAGAGTCATCCTGAGAGACTTCAGACTAGCTGAAAGGTTTGACGGTCTTGCACTGGAGTCCTACAGAGATATTTATGAAGAGAATAAATTGCTATGAATGCTGGAAGCTCTGAAGCTAAGGAATAATCACAGAATAGTTTATGTTGGAAGGAACCTTAAAGATTATTCGTTTCCAGCCCCCCTGCCATGGGCAGGGACACCTCCCACCAGAATCAGGCTGCTCAAAGCCTGCCTTGGACACCTCCAGGGATGGGGCATCAACAGCTTCTCTGGACAACCTGTTCCAGGGCCTCACCACTCTCACAGGAAAAAAATTCTATCTGTTAACAGCAGTCCTTGAATGTTATTTATTCTTGGAGGTGCTCTGGTGTTACAGACATCTTCTGTGACTCCTTTCCACTTTATAATCAATACTGCGTTGCTTACTGGTTGCATGCTTGCCAGGGGTGGGCTTACTTAGTAAATGCTATCACTAAGGATAAATGCTGGTGAAACTTTCTGTAAGGGTTCTGGCCCCATTGACAGTCGAGAGCTTTGGCCAGGCACGTCTCTCTTGTATTGTGGCTGTCAATGACTTTTTAGTACAGCCTGTACTGACAGGACAACAGGTAATGGTTATAAATGGAAAGAGGGTAGATCTGGGTTGGACATAAGGAAGAAAATTTTTATTATGAAGTGTAACCTGGCTTCCTGTGGTTCAGTTCAGGCCTGGGCTGGTTTAGAAGCTATGAAGGAGCATGTAAGGCCATGCTCTCTGGGGGAGCTGCATTGGTCCTTGTCCTGGTCCAGTGTGCTGTGTACTGCATCGTTGAGGGCTGCTGGCAGCATCTGCGCTAGTGGCAGTCATGCATTATTCAGTCTCTGAAATATTGGTGAAGGGCTTTTCTGTTCATGGGATTAGTTACAGGGAAGTCATGTTGATACAAAAAGTAGTTACTGTTACAAAAAGTGGTATATTTTTTCTAAGCTAAAGTAGAGTTTTCATCCAAGTAACTTTGGTGTTTTGAAAGTTGGACAGAACGTCCCTCTGAGAGCACGATTTCTTTTTCAAATAGTGTTTTTTCAGACACTGTTACACTGTTTGTTCTTTTGGAAGTGGTAATGTCTTAAGTGTGATCTGTACTGAACAGATGTGTCTTCTATAATCATCTCTGTTTGCAGTGTTTCTGCACCTCAAATGCAAGGTTAGACAGAGAGCTAGGGCAGCTCGAATAAGCTAGGGATTTGATTCTTGTGAAGTTTATAATAACATTGAAATTAGTCCTTGGAAAGTAATAGAATATGTGTAAGATTTCTGGGAGACTTTATACATATGCATGTAAGTAGGAAATACATTCTCTAACCAGCTCTTGTCTTGCTGCACAGGATTACTGGACATCACTCCCTCATGTTGCCCAGGCCCGCTTTAAAGGATACTTGCTTCCTAAAACTCCAGAAGACAGTTTATTTGCCAGCATTTTCTATCAGTGCTGCAAAACCAAGGAAAAACAAAATCAATCCTAGAAATCAAGGTTCTTCGAAGAGATTTAGAATAGTAATGTCGTGATAGGGTGCATGCTGGGCATACTGAAAGGTGACTTGGCTTTTATCAAAAGCTGTCATCCAATTGTTTATGGATGACTGGAGTTGTTCAATGTAAAATGTCAGCTCTTTTGGTAAATTCACACAACTTTATTAGGTTATCTATAAATTGCAGCTAACTTGATGTCTTGTTTGAAAAACTCTGTTACAAAAGCCATCAGGTAGTATTCAGATTGTCTAAATCTGCCTTTCAAATATCGACTTAATCAGAGTTCCAGTAATGTAAGTTAACTCAGAAACTGATCCCTTGATTTTCCCAGGCTGGACAACGTACCTTTTTGATTATTAGTTTCGCCAGCAGTTTTAACACTTAAATGTAAAATTATGAACAGATCTATTGTGCCATGAGTTTTCTCTTAACTTCACACTCTTAGGGTTTTTTTGTTCATTTCATCTTAATGGCAGTAGAAAATGATTGTTCAGTCAAGAATTTGACTAATTACAGTGTTGTTAAAAATGCCAGTTTATATAATGTTTCCTAATAACATGCTGCTCTTTCTGTGGTCTTTATTTAGGCAGATATACACATAACCCCCAATTTAGATTTAACTTTTCTTTTGTATATCTGTTTGTACTCAGGTGCTAAGTTATTAGGGAGAGTATTAATTTTTATTTTGAAATTTGGAGCTAATTTTTATGCTTTGGCCAAATGCTGTTTTCTAAAAAAGTGAAATTTCAATGTTTTTACTTAAGTAGGTTTGCATAGGACAAGGAAAATATTAAACAATCTTTGTGTTTTTTCTTTCTGCAGACTTTTTACATTTAAATACAAATGTGTATGAAATTAGTGGGATTGTGGGTTTCATGTGCCTAGCTTTATGTGCCAACATCAAGTTCACAGACAACTTAGCCAAAAGAAAAAAGATAGTCTTTTCTTGTGCTGGTTGCTTATTTTTCCACCTCTTCTTCTTTCTAGGAGGTGTCCAGTGAACTAGGCGTGGCAGCTCATTTGAGTGGGATGATGACTTGGTTTTTTAACCTTTCTCCATCTCCTGGTTAGCTGTCCCTTAATTCAGGTCTCTGATTTGGCTTATAGCATGGCTATGTGGATGCTTGGACTGCTGCCAGAACCAGGAACAGAGGGCTCAGGGGACATAAGAGGGCCTTCACTGACAGTAGTATTAGCTTAGCAAAACTATAGCCATAGTAGTTGCAGTAGTTCCACTGACCTGCAATGTGGAAATGCACAGAAGAGGGGGAACCCTAGTAGCAGAGCTTTCACAAAATACAATGAGAAAAGCCAAAAATGTGATAGTGATAAGAGGTGTTCCAGAGGATGTTACAAGATGAAGCATCTTACCCATTATCGCAGGGAGGTAGATTAGGTAGGCACTTCTGGACATGTATGAAAATAGTTGCAGTCTGCATGCAGCATTTTGCTTAATATGGTTGTGAAGGTTTTTTATTTGTCATGTCATACAGATAATTTAAATAGATTTCAGACACTACTTAAAGGTTGTTTGACCATGTTGTGAGTTCATAAAATCACCAGATTGGAAGAGACCCACCGTTCATCGAGTCCAACCATTACTATCAAATACTAAACCATGCCCCTCAGCACCTCATCCACCTGTCCCGTAAACACCTCCAGGGAAGGTGACTCAACCACCTCCCTGGGCAGCCTCTGCCAGTTCCCAATGACCCTTTCTGAGAAAACTTTTTTCCTAATGTTCAGCCTAAGTGTTCAGTTGCAGTAAGCATATCTGTTTTAAGCAGCAGAGCTAGCCATGTCTGTTCACAGCAGTGCCACATGCTGTTTTCATTTAGAAAACAGTAGAAAAGTAATAGTGGAAGCAAGAATTTCTAGTGTTATCCAAGAAGTAAGTTATTGTCTGTCAATATTACTACGGATGAAAATCTGTGTGTGTTTTCTCCGTAGTTTCTGACAAGTTTCTTTTTCCCTTTTTTTGTGTTCTGCAGGTAAGTGCTTGAACACAGCACATGTCCAAGTATGCAGTCTGCTAACGTGCTTCTGAAGAAAATTCTAAGAAGCTCTGTCCTTTCATTTGCTGCACAACATGGGATGAAAAAGGATTTGTTTCCACTCAGTAGAACTCTGAGTTCATCATTTTGCCTGAAGCAGGACAATTCATGCAATTCCTCGGAAAAACTAGATTTAGATGCTTGGAAGAAGGTAATGAAGTCTGGGTTGCAAGAAGAAGTCAGTGAGACGGTCTCCAAACATCAGGAGATTTCTAGTTTGGCTGCTGCACGTGAGATTTTGGACATGTGGAGACTAGCTGGCAGATTGGTTCCAGAAAATATAAGTGAAGAACAGCTTCAAACCTTTATTGAATGTCCTACCAAGTCAGCCAAAAAGAAGTATTTAAAGTTCTTGCATCTCAAAGAACTTAAGAAGAAAAGCGACAAAAGAAAGATAGAGGAGAAAAGGAAAAGGAGGCTGGAAGCACAAGAGGGAGCTCCAAAAACTGATGAGACCCGAAGAAATTCATACATATGCCTGTGGACCAACAGTATGGATAAAGCATACAACTGGAGGGCTGCTCAGTCTATGGTCTTTGGCCAGCCTCTAGTATTTGACATGTCTTATGAAAAAGATATGTCTGTCCAAGAAGTTGCAAATACAGTAAGACAGTTGGTATTCAGTGAAGGCTGCAATCGAAGATCTGTGGATCCGTTCCACATCCACTTCTGTAACTTCAAAGAGAACAGCCTCTACCATAAGGAATTTATCAAGCATTACAGAGAGTCATGGGGCAAATTGCTTATCACTGTGACAGACCAGTGCTACACAGATGTCTTTCCAAAGGATAAGCTTATCTATCTGACTGCTGATTCTCCCAAAGTAATGAAAACATTCGATCATGACAAAATCTATATTGTCGGGTCAATGGTTGACAAGAGTATAAAAACAGGAGTCTCTTTAGCACGGGCAAAGCGATTGGGACTGGAGACTGCAGCCCTTCCACTGGAGAAGTACTTGCTTTGGAATACCGGTGCCAAAAATCTCACACTGGATCAAATGATACATATCTTACTAACCTTGAAAGATAGTGGAGACTGGAAGAAGGCTCTGGAATTTGTTCCAAAAAGGAAATACTGTGGCTTTGTAAACAAGCCTGTACATGAACTGAAAAAAAGCTTAAACCTGATCAATGCACTGAAACTTGGAAAGAGACAGGAAGAAGTACAAAAGCAGTTTGCCAAGAACTACTCTAAGAAGCTAATGCAAAAGTAGAATGATGGGGAAGAGAAGGATTTATTATTCGCAAACTGTGCCCTTGAATGCTCCAGTTTCTCCAGGCTTCTGGAACTGAACTCAGCTATTTCTCTCTAAAATTGCCTTTGGGTTTTGGTCAAATTGGAAAGGACTCTTGTTAGGGATTTTAAAAAACTTACCTTAATATTCCAAATGTTTGAATTCATTCACACACTTGAATATGTAAGAGAAATGAGATAATGTGTTCTAGAAAACTTCTCTGTACAAAGGATATAAAACTGTTCTGTTGAGCCATGCTGGGACAAGGTTGATTGTAACTGAGTGCAAAGGTGGTTCTTGAGAGAACACCTCAGTGCTTTGGGTTTGCAGCAGGTGGAGGCCATCCACAGTCATCTTTTAGAAGGTTAGCTGAGAGGAAATAAGGAGACATTTCCTCGTTACTTCTGAATCCTCTTTTTGTGTGTAGCTGCAGTCACCTGTGGTAACTGAACTCAAAACACGTGCTTAAAACCTAGAATGAGTTTGGGGAGCTTCACTGTTGGTTTCTGGGTGTCCCATTTGGCACAAATTAAGTCCCTATTTGGAAGGAATAACCCAAATTTTATTTACTCTACCAAAAAAATACCTTAGGTACT
The DNA here is from genome assembly GCF_032191515.1 of Phaenicophaeus curvirostris. Classification (NCBI taxonomy): domain Eukaryota; kingdom Metazoa; phylum Chordata; class Aves; order Cuculiformes; family Cuculidae; genus Phaenicophaeus; species Phaenicophaeus curvirostris. Next base: position 91,951,845 of record NC_091392.1, read on the forward strand.
CTTGTGTAAGATTCTTAGCTCTGAGTGGCTGTGGTTTCAATGTGTGTAATGCAGATTTCCCAAACTTATTAGGACTCTAATGAACAATCCTGTTGCTAAGTACAGGAGCAGAGAGCCTTTTAACGTTTCTCAGAGCAGAAAACTTGGGTCAGTCTCTCTGAAAGCCTGTGTTCAGGCTGTGGAGCTATGGTGGACAAGCTGTTGAGTGCAGTTCTTTCTGCTACCTGTGGGATCAAGACAGATTTCTCAGGGCCTTTGCAGGCACTTAAATCTTTGATTTATTACTCTAGTTGAATACCCCAGTGCTTGTAAGTTAATCATAGAATCACGGAATTGTTGAATAGTTTGGGTTGGAAGGGACCTTAAAGATCATCCACTTCCATCCCCTCTGCCATGGGCAGGGACACCTCTCACGAGACCAGGCTGCACACGGCCCCATCCAACCTGGCCTTGAGCACCTCCAGGGATTGGGGCAGCCACAGCTTCCCTGGGAAACCTGTGCCGGTGCCTCACCACCCTCAGCATGAAGAAATTCTTCTTTCTGTCTAGTCTAAATCTGCCCGTCTCCATTTTATGCCCATTGTCCCCAGTCCTATCACTTTGTAAACAGTCCCTCCCCAGCTTTCCTATAGCCCCTTCAGGTACTGGAAGGTTGCTAAAGTCTCCTCACAGCCTTCTCTTCTACAGGCTAAAGAAGCCCAACTCTTGCAGCCTGTCCTTGCATGGGAGGTGCTCCAGCTCTCTAATCATTTTTGTAGCCCTCCTCTGGACCCGTTCCAACAGCTCCGTATCTTTCTTATGTTGAGGATTCTGGAACTGGACACAGTACTCCAGATGAGGTGTCAGAAGAGAGGAATACTGGGGCAGAACCACCTCCCTTGACCTGCTGGCCAGGCTTCTCTTGATGCAGCCCAGGATACAGTTGGCCTTCTGGGCTGCAAGTGCACATTGCTGGCTCATGTCAAGCTTCTCATCAACCAGCACCCCCAAGTCCGTCTCTGCAGGGCAGCTCTCAATCACATCATCCTCCATCGTGTACTGAAATGGGGGATTGCCCCGATCCAGGTGTAGGACCTTGCACTTGGCCTTGTTGAACATCATGAAGTTCACACTTCTCCAGCTTGGCCGTTAATGATGGCAGATGGTGGGGTTTGTCCTGAAAATTCAAAAACAAAACAAAAACCCAACAAACAAGTAGAAGCAGGGAACACAGTTGCCAAGCGTAGATTTAAGATACCCCAGTTGTGGGTGGCGAGGCCGTGCCGGTCGCCGGGAGAGGCCGGAGGCTGCGCTGCCCCGTGTGCCCCTCGGGGCCGGGCAGGGGGTCCCGCCGAGCCTCGGGCGCGGGGCGCTGCCCACGTGCGCCGCCAGCAGCTCGCGCTCCGCGCCGGAAGGCGTTGCAGCAGCGTCACCCGGAGCCTTCCCGCCCTCCCCTGCCGGCGACGGTGCCGCGGGGCCGCTCTGGCCTCCGCCTTCGTCATTCTCTCTGGTCGGACGCGAGATGATGGGGAGAAGGGGGTGGGGCGCGGTCGGGCGCTCTGCCTTCCACCCGCGCGTCTCTATGGTCGGAGGCGCAATGGGGCGGACCTGGCGGGGTTGGTGTCGGGGGGGGCGTTGGCGCACGCGCGGCGCGGGAGGCGGCGGTGGGGGAAAATGGCGGACGGGAGAGCTGAGGGGGAGAAGACGAAGCGGCCGCAGCCCGGAGGAGGTGAACACCGAGCGCCTCTCGCCGCGGGCGGGCAGCGGGGCCGGGCCGGGCCCCTACCGCGGGGGTGCGGGGCGTCGGCCGGGCGGGGACCGGGGGGGCCGCGCCAGGGCCCGCCCGCCGCGCCTGAAGTTAACGGGGGAGAGAGCTGGGGGAGAGAAGGCTCCGGGGAGACGTCGTAGAGGCCTGCCAGCACCTGAAAGGGCTGCAGGAAAGCTGGGGGGGACTATTTGTAAGGGCATGGAGAGATAGGGCGAGGGCGAAACGAGGGCGAATGGCTTTAAATTCGAAGGGGGCAGATTTAGATTAGACATTGGGAAGAAATTCATCACAGTGAGGGTGGTGAGGCACTGGCACGGGTTGCCCAGGGAAGTTGTGGCTGCCCCATCCGTGGAGGTGTTCAAGGCCAGGTTGGATGGGGCTTTGAGCAGCCTGGTCTGGTGGGAGGTATCCCTGCTCATGGCAGGGGGGTTGGAAGTGGATGATCTTTAAGGTCCTTTCCAACCCAAACAGTTCTATGATTCAGTGATTCTATTTCTCTCTCTCTAAAATGTATACGGAGCAGTCCTGCCATGTATTAAGAGAAATGTGGTCCTTGCTGCTGGGAAGGATGAGGAAAGTATTTTAAAGATTGGCTTTTAACAGCTGTGCTACCTTTTTGAGAATGGGTACACTGAATATGCCTTACCTGCTGCTTTAAGTATCCTAGGGTTTTTTTTGCTTGGCATCAATCTGCGAGTTTTCTGTTTGGTTTTACAGTATTATGACTTGGACATTCCTATCCAAGTCCATTCTTGTCCAGGACATCCTCTGTATGGCTTATCATCAGATGTACTAAATTTTTTTGTCATATACTTCTTTTCTTCTTTCTTCCCCTGTGTTAAAACTGAGAAGAAAGCAGGTTTTCAAAGATAAAGCTTCCTTTTCCTGGCTTTTTTTGTTGTTGTTGTTTAACTGTATCTGTTGCCAGAGGGCATTTCTTTGATCTGTTTAAGCTTAAATTAAGCTTGTAAACCAGTTAGGGTAGCCTCAACAGCGGCTGTTATTTCTGATAATCTCTAAAATATGAACAGTAATACCTGATTTTACATAGTTTACTGACTCATGGTTCTCTGCTGGGTTTTTTGATTTTTTGGTTGGTTGGGTTTTGGGTTGAGTTTTTTTTGAGTTTCTTTTTGTTAGGGTTGCAGTAACTGGGCAGCATCAATACATCAGTTATCCGTACCATCTTGTATAGCTTGGTGTGCTGGAACGTGATCTTAATGAGTTGTGGTACATTGGCTCTAAGGATAGTTATTCCCTCGTAATTTTTGAAAGCAAATTTAGTCTTTAGGTTTTATCAAGATCAGAGGGGTTTACCTTAAAGTGAACTTCGTTGTAACTGGTTTTTCCCGTAGGGGCAAGAGATACTGAAATTGCTGTGCAATTAGTACTGGCAGTATTTGTCACTTAAACCGCCCAAACAGTGGAAGTTGTTCACTTAGTAGCTTGTTGATACTCATAAGAAAAACTCATCTGTGAAGTAGGACAGCTTTTTATCAGTGTTAATGAAAAGAGCATTGGTCAGACTACTTTTTTTAAGAGTACAGGGGCATTTTGTAGGCAAAGTATGACCTCCTTAAGAGCTCTAGGAAAATATTAATAAAGAGGCCTTAATATCCTGAATAGAATGTAAGTATTGGCATAGGAGATGGGAGAGACCCATTTTATGGGTAATATACGTCTGCATGTCTAACTGTTTCCTGAAGAAATAGAACAGCACAATGGCTCCCTCCCCACCTACCCCAATTGTCCTATGCCCTTATAGCTCCTTCAGCTCATCCTAAGCAGAACCTAGTCAAAGTAACATTCAGAATGCAGTGGTGATAGGAGCTAATCTCTAGAGGGGCTATTTAGTATTTTTGAGGGAAAACGTGGGTAGCTTGTGTTAGGCTTCATCTTGTGCTTAGCAATATTCTACAATTTGCAGTCTGAGAAGTAAGCTGTAGTGTAATTAACTTAAAACTTGGATTAGCTTAGGAACCTGGACTGGTCCAGTGTGCCCTGAGATTTGGGCTGTTGTGGATTTTGTATCTTATGAAGAAGAAGACTTTTAGGCCCACAGTTCCAACACTTCGAAGGTCAATGAATCTTCTACCTACCCTTGAATCACCATTCAGTTTGTAGTGTACCTAGATTGGACTTGTAATTAAATATTCTGTTTAATGTGGTTTCATGAACAACCTGTAAAGAGCTTCTCATAGGCTTGCAGAATGCTGTCTGGAAAATTGTGCTAAGACAGCAATGAGTACCTAAGGTCACTTGTGTAAATTTTGCTTGTTTCTCTGTCCTTCTGTGCTTGTCACTTTCTTATCTTTACTTTCTGGGTCAAATTTCTAGTGGTGCAGATTAGTACTATATTTTCAATAAAGCAAAATTGATTAAAGTTATTAATATTTTTTTATGATCTGCCATGTTCCCAAAGGAGAAAAGTAACTCAATTTTTGTTCCAGTCACTTAATAGCTTGATAGCTGGAAGAGTGGAGTAGAAGGGGTATGTTCTGCTACTTGTGATTTGGGAAATAACTGAAAAAATATATAGATGGTGTTTCTAGTTTTTCTTTTTTCCTAATGTCACTTGCTTTCTCAGGGCTACAATCTTGTTGAGCCCAAGTTCAGCCTAACTTCTCTCTCATTGCTCTATTTTACTTAATAGCTTTTTGCTCTTAGAGAGCAGCACAAAGAGCTTTCTTCCCTCATGGTCTGAATTTGCTGTGTGTGGAGGGTCCTGTTCTCCACTTGATATAACAAGGAACTGGTACTAGCTCCAGTTTTTCTTAGACTGATAGTATGAGCACTTTCCTGTCCATTCCTCCTGCTACTGCAGTGGTTTTCTTATTGCAGCAGCAGAGAAATGTATTTTTGCTGAAGCAGTTACTCTGTTTGGTGTGAGTTTTCCAAGGACACCTTTGTCTCTTGATGTAGCTGAAGAAGCTGAGTGTACAGCAATGAAAATGTGATTTGAGTGTTTTTTCCTCTGTGGATTGTTGTTTGGCTGCTATGTTTTCCACTACTTCATACAAAACCAGAAAAGGTGAAATCTATATGTATGTTTTTCTAGTGCTGATTCCTTCCTCACGCAGAGATTGGCAGATTTATTACAGATGAGATGCGGACAAGCAGTGACTTGAAACATGATTGAGACAGCCGGCCTCCCTGTAATCACTTCCATTATTTTAGAGTTGTGCCAGCCAAGCCTAGAGACTGGCATGGACATGTTTTTGTAGAAATTTAGTAGATTAAATTTTAAATTAGGTTGTCTACTATAGATTTGGAAGTGGATTCCAATTATGAAAGCTTATCTATGGCAACTTAAACCTTAAAAAAGTTTAGTGATCTACATTAAATTTACTACATGAACTTTGACTTCTGTACTAAATAAAGAGATGGTGCTTCAAGATTGTTTTCCTGGCTCATACACAAGAAGTTCTTTACAAGTAGTGGAGTGCTTGCAGTTTCTTCTCTTCTTTGTGTTTTGCTGTCCACTAAATGTACGTTGGTGGAAAATACTGTCACTAAAAACACCTTACCTATTGCACTCAAAGTATAATGCTTTTTGAGGTTGCTGCTCCCATCAATCTGCTCAGTAAAAATAGCTCATCTTGGTAAGTTGTTTCGACTTCACCAGGACCTGAAGAAGAGGCAGAAAAACCTGTGAAAACTAAGACTGTTTCTTCCAGTAATGGAGGAGAAAGTTCGAGTCGCAGCGCAGAGAAACGGGCAGCTAATGAAGAAGCTGAAGACTTCAGCACAAAGCCTGCTCCTGCCAAAATGTCCAAGTTTGGATTTTCCATAGGCAGTCAGACAGCAAAGAAGGCATCTGCAATATCCATCAAACTAGCAGCAAATGTAAGTTGTCTAAGGGGTTTTAATTTTAGAGAAAATGAGGCAAAGGGGGAGGTGCTTCGGGGATGCTTCATTGCAGAAGGAAAGCCTTCAGTTATGTTAGGGTAACTTGGATAAAATTTAAGAAAGCATTGCAGGGCCAGCTAGCTATGCGTGTGTAAGTACTTAAGACTAGGTCAGTTGTCTTAGGAAGCATGAGGCTTGATTGAAATGAACTCGAGAAGGAGAAGGGGAAGGATGGTTTATTTTTCATGACTTTGCCTGTTCTTGGCAAGGTCAGTATGGTTCCTTTATACTATATGCAGGAGATGAGGGTTGGTTGGTTACATGTACAGGTTTCTAAGAATTCTGATGCCCTTTACTGCCCTGTACAAGGTATCCTTAAGCTTCTTCAGATGTGGGTCTGATGCTTCCCTTTACTGCCAAAGTGGTCCTCTACTGGCTTGGGCAAGGACAAGCCAGATGCTGCCCCTCTGTTTAATACAGTTAATTTATACTTCCCACGTACCGTTGTGGTAGATGCATTATAAATCCTTGTCTGGATTAAGTTCAAACTGTAATCGTGAAAGGCTTGCACCTGCAATGCTAGCATTTTGCAGATCTGCAAAAGATGAAAAGAGCGCTCTGTTATTTTGAGATGGGAGGGACATGTGGGCTGGCAGCATTCTAGGGTATAAATGCAATCAGGTCAGCTCAGACTTTGGAAAAATTGACAAAGCTGTCTTTTCTGAGCCGCTAGCAAGCTCTGATTTCTCATGCAGAAAGATACTTCCAGCGGCAATACATTTGGCCTAGGATTTCTGGCTTTAATGGGTAACTGACCGTGCACCAGATTGGACAGTGCTGAAACTTATGCTGTTTGTTTTTAGTCATTTTTTACTCATTTAGTCTGTTACTTGTTCCTATGGAGCTGATGCTTTAAAATACGGCACAGTATTTATACCTCATACACTATTGGTGAGGAACCACTGTAGACAGTCACATAAGGGCTCTGCTGCAGCATCAGCTTCAAAACTGAATGTCTGTGAAATAATGACCAATAAAGTCAAAATTAAGGAAGCTCTGTGTGTGATTGATTTAGATAATTGGCAATACTGTAGAAGCAAACTGTTACTGACGACTCAATGCTTTCTTACAGGTCTCAAAGTTGTTATACTTTTGATATGTCTGCTGGTTTATGTGTAACAGTTTTGAGTTTAATAGCTTCTTGCACTTTAAATAGGCGAAGGTATTGGAAATCAAACCAATACTTTTTAAAGGAGCCTTACATTAATTGGACTGTGTGATGCACACTGATGCTACTTTAAAAGTACTGGATTGTTTTAAGCCAGAAAGCTATTATTTTCTCATCTTTTAACAACATAAATATATTCATCTTCCTGGCTGATAGATAAGAATACTCCAAAAGAATAATGGAAACAGTGACATAGTAAAATTTTGAACACCACAACATATTCAAGTTCTGATTTAATTGTTTGTGTCATGCACCAGTGTTGGCATACCCCTGCAGTGCTAGAAAGTTAAGACTTGTTTGTAGGGAGTTGTAATATGAGAGGGCTTGGCTTGCTTTTCATAATGTCTCTCTCACAAATTAGCAGCCATTTGCCTTTTTCATTAGAGAGAAACCTTTATCTGGTTGAGTCAAACAAAAACATTTTTCCCCCCTTTTTTCCCATTTCAGTGAAGATGTTCAACTTCATTTTACCAAAATATTTAAAATACCAAGGGCGGCTTTAATAAGTTAATGGACTTAATTGATGTGTGCCTTTGGTCTCTTTCAGAAGCCTAAAGAGCCAGTTCCAACCCTTGCTCCAAAAACCCTTTCTGTAGCCGCAGCTTTCAATGAAGATGAAGATGTGAGTAATAAGACAGTGATCAACACAATTTAAAGTACCATTGGTGTGGATCAGAGTTAGACAGAGCGGGTCATTTAAGGTCCTTTACCTAAATCTCTGGGATTTTCACCTAGAAACATCTCTTGTGTTTCTGTTTAAGAATGTGCAACTTTGTAGCTCTATGTTTGTTCAAGAAATCATTAAACTGCTGAAAACTTTTCCCTGAAAATGAGATGCACAGCATAATTTGAATTAACAGTTGCTTTCTGTGAGCTTGATAAAGGGGTGGTGAAGAAGAGTTGTGTTTCTTCTGTTTTTCTAAGTATTTTATTATTGTGCTACTGCTTGTTCTGGCACTGAGGCGAGCAAAGGAATTTGTATTTATTTCTATAAGCTTGTAGAACCTGTGTTTTGTCCTAAGTCACTTTGCTTTCCTGTAGGGCAGTAGTCCATTCCTTTATCTTGTTGGGCATTTGAAATGTTTGAAAGATACCAGCCATCCACACTCTAACCTCCTTTCTCTCTGTAGAGTGAACCAGAAGAAATGCCTCCAGAAGCCAAGATGCGCATGAAGAACATTGGAAGGTAGGTCCGCTTTTATTGGTTTGGAGAAGGGTGAGCATGTGGGAATACCTCCTCTAGCACAAGCCAGATCTTGTAGATGGTTTAGAAATACAGGAAGATAGAATAGGTTCAGAAAGCTTTTCTTCAGAAACAGTAACATTTTAATGTAGACATTTTCTAATGTTTCAGCTGTAGTTTAAAAAGCAATACTCTTATATTTGCTCTTTGAATCTTATTTGCCACTTTCGTTTTGAGGAAGAAATCGATTCTATATTAAATAGAAGCTGATTTTTCTTCTTGGAAAGGTAGTAGGTGGGAGTTTCTGCTTGCTGCTAAACTTTGTATCTTACTAGTTCTCCATTTCATAATCTGCCCTGAAGTAGGATAGTCTGCTCAGATTTTTAAACTCCTGTGCAAGAGGGAGGTTAGAATCATCTCTTTTGGAGAGGCAAAGAATAGCTTGTTTGCTTTTAAAACAAATGTATTTAACTCTTCTGCTTGCCACAAATTTGAAACAGTATAGAGCCAATCCTAAAATAAATAGGTATGTTTTCACAGGAGGCTTCATTTAAGTTAGTGATGAACTTTGAGCATGTATATTTTGAAAAAGTTTTATCATGATAAATTGCTGTTAAAGTCAGTCCTCTGGAGGCTTGCTGCTATTCAGTGGGGGTTCTTTTCTCCAGTGGCAAATTTTATATAATCCTCAGTTTTATAACCCTTGCACCAAATTCTTCACAACTGGCAGCAGTTACTGCTACTCCCACCTCCTCTGCTGCTCTGTCACATCGCTCTGTCTTGACTTGCCACAGAGAGATCTGTGGTCAGCTTACATTTGCTAATAGTGAGGTCTCCTGATGTAACAGAAAGAAATAAATGTGTCGTAGTTTCTGGCAGCAGGCTGGACTTGGAAGTGGTGTTTTCAGTGTCATGTTGCACAAGCTACTCTAATTGAACTGATTTTCACAGTTGATCTTGTTTTACTTTTCACAGGGATACACCAACCTCAGCAGGACCAAATTCCTTCAACAAAGGAAAGCATGGTTTTTCTGACAACCAGAAGCTATGGGAACGAAATATAAAATCTCATCTTGGAAATGTCCATGACCACGAAAATAACTAAACGATGTGGATTGAAAGTTGGGTGTTTGGGGGGAGGGGAGGGTGTAACATTAAAGGAACAGTTTCCTTTTTTAAGAATGGTATAAGACTATCTTTGGAGCCACTTTTTTAAGATTTTGAGTGGTACACTAATAACTGAGTTTGAAATTAGAGGTAATTTATGTTTTGTATACAGATTTCAAGGCATTTGCTAATTTTGTAGTTCCATGTGATTAGTTTCAAAAGGTTCAGATAATAAAGAAGTTGGAGTGGTACCTTTTTAAGATTTTAATTTTTTTTTCTTTTTTTGGTCAGTGGTTAATTAAGGTGGATGAAAAAGGTTACTGTCTCTTTAATCAGGTTAACTTTGAATGCACTCGCATTCTCACTTCCGGCTCCCTCTTAGTAACAAGAGAAACAGTTGACTCCTAAGAATACAGCTAAAAGAGAGTGAGCATTGTCTCGTGCTAGAAGTGTTACTGGACTATTACTTTGAATATAAACTTATGCAGGAAATAATAAGAACCTGGATCCTTTTTTTTTTCTTTCTCCTGTCACCTTTTGTTAAGTCTCTGCAAACTAGGAATTATGTTGCTCTGAGTGGCTTTGGTAATTTAGCTCTAATTTTGTTTAAGA